>NC_061869.1:12643073-13006024 GCF_907164915.1 Impatiens glandulifera | reverse complement strand
CCAAAAACAATATTTTAGAATTTTAAATTTTAAAAGAAAAAGTCCTATAATTTGAATAAAGTTATAAGGATTTGAATTAACAAATAAGTTACCAAATCTCAAATATTTTTGAGTGACTGGAAAATGAGGATTCGCCGTATGGACTTTGGGACAAATTCTAGAAAACCCGGAAACTCATCCCCGTTGGGTGTTCAACTTGAGGCCAGTTGGTCGGTCTTTATGATCTTCCACGTCATTTCGAGCCGCCGCCGAGCTCTAGAGAAAAGGAGGAGCAAATAACATAAACGGGACATTATTGGATTATAGAGATTTTATTTTAGTTTTTCGAGTTCGGAGTTTTTGTTTGCGGTGGGAGTGGTTGGAGATTTTGAATTTTTAAAAAACCTTTCTTGAAGAAAATTGTCATTCTATGATTCTACTTTCCATTGTTTGATTTACGATGTAGTTTAATTCTAAATGTATTATGTATAAATGTATTATGTAATGAATCTAGATTGATTTAAATGGTTGTAACAAACTAAAAATGAAACGCTCAGTTTTAAATTTTAGAGTTTTATTTTATTTCTTTTAGGTTTTGTTTTTGAATATAGGCTGTTTTAAAGAATCAATTTCCAAAATGATATAGTTTCCGTTGAACTTCTCAAGTTAATTTAGTTTGTTCATTCATTTTCAAAATAACCTAATTTTCTGTTCAATTTCAATGTTGTAAAAATTTATTTATTACAATTATTTATTATTATATATATATTTAAATTATTATTTTTTTTTATAAATTTTATATATTTAAATTATTATTTGTATAAATTAAATTATTTATATTTTGAAATATATTTAAATTATTATTTTTATAAAATTGATTATTTATATTTTAATATATATTTTTTTTATAAATTTGATTATTTATATTTTAATATATATATATATATAAATATATTTTTTGATAATTCAATTATTATTTATATAATATAATAAATATTCACTTTAGCATTCCCATAAATAATTGATAAATACTAATAAATTTAAAATATCTAAACCATAACAATACAATAATTAACCATTCATAAAAAACGATTACAATTATCATTTCTCTAAATTATTTACGATTTTGCTTAGAACATGGTTGATCACTTTTTGTATGACCTTCTTGACCACACCTCCCACAAATGATGGTCATTCGTGAGTTATTAATTAAAATTTATATATGAGAATAAAAAAAATTAATTCAATTAATTAATATAATTAATTATTATTTATTTTAATTTGAGTCATTTTTATTATTGAAAATAAATTTTATTTTTTTTAAATAAATAAAAGAAAACAAATTATTGAGAGAGAGAAATAATTAAAATGTGTTTATAGTGGTATGTACAATAATTAAAAAAAAGAATATTTATAATAATAAAAATTAAAGAGATAAATTATTAAGTATATTTAATAATAAAAAATGAAGTTCAGACTCAGCATGGTACTCTTTCGACCACTAGGTTAATACAGAGATGGTTTCAAAATAAATATTTTTTTTGATATAGAACACTCATGTTGATAAAACAATTTGAACCATTTATTAGAAAAACGGGGATTTCATCCCCTTTTCATCTAATGTTGAATCGATGACCTATGTATAGTAAAAAGTTTTTTTTGAATTCAAAAAAAAAAAAAAAAGAAACAACTTTGCTGACAGAGAAAATATAAGTAATGAGAAGAGAGAATATTATTAATAAATATAAAAAGGAAAAATAAATAAATACTGAGTCATCATGTTTAATCAGCACTTCACGTAGTTTCTGCTCCAGTTCTACCCCATTCGCTACAAATCTTTCGTTCCCATATCATTACTTTTTATTTTATACTTTAACCTTCAATATATTTACAAAATAATATAGATAATAATAGATGAATTTTTTTCAAACTTTAATTATTATTTTATTTATTATATAAATATATTTTGGTCAACTAATTTTTATCTTTCCCAAAATACCTAATAAATAATGATAATAATTCCCTTAATCTATTGTTCACCTTAATTATTTGTTTGTAACACTTGATTTTTAAAATAATCCCTCAATTAATTATTTTAGGATCCAATTGGTACAACATTGTTCCTTAAATCAATTTTTAATTTCAAAGCTATTAGCCCTATTAGACAAATATTTTTATAGGCTCAAAAATAATAAAATTTGGGGGAACAAAAATGAGTGTATATAAACCTTATCTTCAATCTCGTTATGGAACAGGTTGAATTGAAAGCTGCTAAGAAGATCGAAGTCTTCGATACCTGGATGAATCACAGGTTAATTTCCCAATTCGAAGAAATCATCTCCGGCGGCAAGATCGAAAAGGAATGGAGGAAATTAGGAAAGATGGAGAAAGGGTCCTTAAATGGACAAAAACAACTGAGGTCCATGAAGCACTCAAAAGAAAGGATCTTGTTGTGGCAAATGTAACGGGTCGTGCTCTTTATTCTCTACTTGAGGCGAGAAAGGCAAATTTCAATCCTCTTGACAGGGATGCTCTTTCAGAACAAAATGCACTAAAACGACTTGACTTGCTAATGAATGACTATTGCTCCAAAGTCATCCGATATGTTCATTGCACCGAGTCATCTCGGTCGAGTATTTTTCAAGTCGGTGTAGAGGTCAACAGTTCCGATGACATTGATGACATGTCTCCTCTTCAAGGCGAGCCCATGCGAATCATTAAAGCTGAACATATTATTTCTGAAGATGAAGAATAGGCTGCTATCTATCACACTAAGCTTTCCAACATTTCTTTTGAAGAAAAACGTCTAATGGTCCAGCATTATGTTGAACAGACTCCTGTCGTGGTTTAAACAAAAATCAACATTGAAGAGGAGATAGTATCTTCTGAAGCTGAACAAACGCTCATTCCTCAAAAGGAGACATCTGAAGTGGATCCTCCTACGTCTGAAGCAGAAAATCACCATTGATTGAGGGGGAACCACCAAAGAATTCTGAACAGACACCAGGTTCACAGACTGAGGGAGAAACCTTGAAGCAAGTAGATCCAAAGAAGACTCCTTCTACTGAGGGGGAACAATCTGAAAATGTTGAGTCCTCCTCATCCTCTAAAGAAACGCCATTAGAAGAAAGATCTCCTTCCCCTTCAACTGCTCATCCATCTTCACCTATCAAGACAGTTGTACACATCGTTGAGAACGTTGCTGATCTACCTCTTCACTCTAAAGATATTTCAGAGCGTGTTAATCAGGTATGTGCTGAAATTTTTAATGGAAAAGAAAATTCAAGGAATGTATCAATTGCTCCCTCTTTCCCCCAAAAGACAAAGAACCAGAGAATTCCTTACAAGTGAACTTGCATGTGAACTCTATTCGCACTGCTCCAGCTTGCTCCCAAGTCGTATCTTCTGCTGCTCGTTCTTCCGAAAAAGCCTCACTTGGAGGAGCAAACTTTTGCAATGCAATTATGGATGCGTTGAGTTCTATGCAGCGAAACATAATGGAAATGTCGTACAAATTGGAAAATCTTGAGAAGGGGTCTGCATCAAGTAAAGAAGATGTCTCTTTCATTCTTGCCACTCAAAAGGAAACTGAGAAAACATTGAAGCGAAATACATACGAAGTCAACCTCCTCCATACTCAATACAAGAAGCTGGAAAAGAACTTCTTTCAACGACATCGGATCATCTTGCTAAATCAAAGAATTTTAACCTAGAGCTTCACCAAGAGACAAGACCATAATTAAACTTATTCAGTCCCAAGTAATAGAGATGTCTAATTCATTAAGAAGGGAAGAGGCTGAGTGATTAGAGCAGACTGACACCATTGCAAGGCAATTTCAAGATGAAGAAGAAGTTGCAGCTGCTACTGAGAAAGAAATAACTCTTATTGTTGCGAACCCGGATAATGTTAAAAAGCGGAAAGGAAGAAAAAGAGGGGGATCAACTTCTACTCGAAGAAATCGATCTAAATCTAAACGAAAAGCTGCTGAAGGAGGCGGAGGCAGTTGTGCACCAGACAGAAGAGGCCAAGGTCGTGGAGGCGACAGAGGAGGTGGCAGTTAGGGGTGTTCAATATTTGGTCTGAACCGAATATCCGACCGAATTCGAATTCACCGAATTCGAATAAACCGAATTCGAAATACATTTTTGGTTTTCGAATCGAATTTTAAACCGATTTGAATTCAAATACGGTTTTCGGTTTGGTTTTCGAGTTTAGGTTTCAACTCGAAAACCAAACCGAAAACCGAATTCATTTTTATTATTTATTTTGATTATATATTATATAACTTATTACATATTTATATTAAATTATCATGCACCTCCTACTAGATTCCTACATTAAATCCATAATCCCTAATTCATTTTCCATTTCTCTAGTTGTCAACACGTCTCAACCGCCATATATTGTCGTCGGCGACACTATTTTACTTTCGTCGTTTAATTGTCGAATATATATTAGCGTTAAACTAAGTTTGCGTGATTTATATTTTTTATAATTTAAGTAGATAAGATCTCTTTAACAACTTATTTATTTTGTTAACTTTTTAAAAAAAAATTATCTTATGGGTAGGTGATGTTCTATATTTAGTCTAAACCGAATATCCGACCGAATTCGAACCGAATTCGAATTTACCGAATTCGAATAAACCGAATTCGAATTTATTCAAATCGGTTCGGTTTTCGAATTTGCTTAAAAAAAATAAAAATTCGAAGAACCCGAACTGAAAACTCGAAAAACCCGAAAACCGAACCGATGAACACCCCTAGTGGCAGTGGACGTCGAGCGATCAGTCGATTCCAGAACCTCTTAACTGGAGAATCAATTTCCCAAAGCAGCGCAAATCCAAGAGTAAAAAGGGAAGGACACTAAATCTTTCTCCTTGTGCTTTTCTTTGTTGTACTTTAAAACTATGTTTAAATACTTTGGTGAATTACTTTGATCTTAATCTTATTTGACGGGGGTTTATTTTGCTTGATAAGATTGCATATTTTTAACATCATCAAAAAGGAGAAATTGTTGAGAAAAATTAAAACAAAGTAAAGAAAATAGTTAATTAAGTGAGAAATAATTAACTTGGAAAAAAAATAAACAAAAGCTATGATTTGGAACATTATCTTAACAACGTAATTTTGATGATGTTTAAATAAAATAAAGCTAAGTTGTCTATTTGTTTTGTGCAGGTGCATATATAAGACTATGCTACTTTAGACGTGGTCTAAAGTAGACTATCTTAGACGTCAAAGGTAGTTAGACGTGGAAGTCTAACTCCTTTAGATGAAGTCTAAAGAGAAACGTAGTTAGACGGGTACGTCTAACTCCATTAGACGAGGTCTAAAGGGATGCGTAGTTAGACGGATACGTCTAACTCCTTTAGAAGAGGTCTAAATGGAAGCGTAGTTAGACGGGTACGTCTAACTCCTATAGACGTGGTCTAAAGGCATGTGTAGTTGGACGGGTACGTCTAACTCCTTTAGACGAGGTCTAAAAGGATGCGTAGTTAGACGGAGTCTAAATCTCAGCTAACTCTAATTCTTAGACCCGCCATTAGTTACACAAACAAACAATAATGAGTCGACATTTTAATAGAATGCCTTATTTGTTCGATTTGGATAATAATTTGTTATTTTCAAATAATTTGATATAGGATATTGAAATGAAAATTTATTGAATTAAACGAAATTGGAGAGATTGAATATATCTAATCTAAATTCTTAGATTTTTATTTATTTTTAGTTGATTTTGGAAGCAACTTGAGTCCATAGTGTTTTCAATTAAAGTATAGTAAGCTTGTACAAAATAATAATTATTTAAAAAATTAAATGAAAATTAATTAATTGGTTGAGAGGAATCAGAATCGGATAAATGTTGACAGCAAAAGAAAAAAAAACTAACCTTTGTGGGAATTGGCAGCTGTTGGCAAACTTCTAGTCATTCATCATTTGATAATATACATTTTTTTTTTTCCTTTTCCTTGCATTTTTTATTTTTATTGTTGTGATAGGGTGATTAATTAGTTTTTTTATTTATAAAATTTAATCAAAATTAAACATTTTTTTTTATTTTTATTAAATTAAATTCAATAATTAATATATTAAAATATTTTTAATTTAAAAATAAATAAATTATTTATCATTATAATTTAAAACTTTTAAGTATTTTTTTTGTTGATAAATTAATTGAAAAAAGATTTGTAAGCATGATGAATTATTTAAATAAGTCTTACAAACAAGACAAATATAAATACATTTATCAATTTAGAATAATGGTTTTCATTATTGTATTTACCAATTATTTATATTAAAAAAAATATTTATATTAAAATTGAAGAATAGCAAAGAATACTATTCTTAAGAAGCCTTGAGAAATTACAATAAAAAGAAGAAGAAAAAGAAGAAGTAATTAATGAAAGATGAGAAGGGTAGGGGGACTAAATAGTGCTTTAAACATTCTAGTATGGATGGATACTTTCTAAAGATACCAAGAAGACAATAGTGGGATATCCAAATATCCAAAATGGAGGTAATAGATTGGAGTTTTTCTAGAGCAAGCATATTGTATTTTGGGATTTAGTTCTTAGTTGGGATAGAATTGTAACGGTTTTGCTTTAGTTAACGAAATTTTCATCGCATAGATAATTAAGTGAGTTGAGATATAATATGTTTCATTCATACAAAGAATTAGTTGGACATCCTAATGAGGAGGGATCGGGGGAGCTCACATCATGGAGATCATGACCATGTTCCACTTGAATCTATAAATCCAGAACTTAAGACATCAATTAATACAAATACCTCCTTTCCATGGTGTGGTTTAATGCTCCATCGACTTTTCACACTCATGTCACGTCGAGGCATTGTAGAAAAGAAATTGCAAAAAGAGGAACTATGATAATGTATACGTGGGGATGATGCTTCCAAAGATGACTAGTTTAAAACAAATGAAATATTTTTCAGCGAAAAAACTTTGTTTTGAATTTTGGAGGAATCAGATGGTGAAAAGTTTGTAAGAAAAGTTAAAAATCAATATTGTCATATCAAACTTGATAAAATGAATTAAAAACTTGATAGTGGAATAAGTCAAAATCAATGCTTTATCATAATCACAACAAAATTTTCTTATTAAGAATATTCCAACTTCAACTTGACATTTTCATTTTTTAGAATTTTAACTTGGCTCAATATTATTGAACTATTTTTTTTTTTATGTAATAGGTAATTTTAACTTCAATTTGATAATGGATAATACATGTCAATTCAATTATAGATTGTAATATACTTCAATTTTGATAATTCATGTCTATTCACACCATAGACAGATAGAGATAGTGAATTGTGAAACAATTATTAATTTTCAAACTATCATTGTCTTATTTTTCCAAACGTAGTTATAAGAGCTTTTCATTTTATTCACATTTCCACAATTATATATTTATTTCACTGCATTAGATGTTACAAATAATATTATCTATACTAAAAATTATTTTAATTAAAATGACTTGTAATTTAAATAGTCTATTAATAACTTGTTTTTAGAAAAAAATTAATTAAATTAATTTGATTGATGATTAAAAATTGGTCTTAATATATAACAAACAATAATTTAATAATTAAGTATTGGTCATCATTTTTAATATTTTACTATTATATAAAATTGTATAAAAATATGAAATATAAATATCCGTACACATCGATAAAATTCTAGACTCTTCTACTTAGTGCATAGATTCTCGATCCATCGAAAGTAAACACTTCTACTTAGTGCATAGATTCTCGATCCATCGAGAGTAATCTTGAACAATAATGCATATTCATTCTTTCTAGTCCGCCAAAAAAATAAAGCAAAAGTAAAAAACTAGCATGCATGTAATATAACTCATTTCCATTAAAACCACTTCACCGTCCCAATGAGCTAGGAAAGTAAAATTCTTTAAGGTCCTCCTCACAATAGGAATCACATATACTGCAAGTGGTGGATCATGTGGGGACAATTAATTGTATTTTTATTTTCTATACCAAACATAAACTTTAGAAATTGACTTCAATCAACACTAAGATTTAAGTGGAGATATATATCTAGAAAGCAAACTAATTTAAAAAAAAAATATTTTTAAATATACTTATATATAAACACAAATGTATATGAATTAACTTAAAACAATGTTATTAACAATGCACACTTATTTTACTAGATAATTATGGCATATCTAATCAGACAATCTAACAATTTAGATTTGCAAAGATTCTTACCCTAGACATCTTATTTAATCACAAATTAGAATATCAATCAAAAAAAACATTATTAAAACCCTAATTTTTTTTTGAGGAAAACGATTTAGCGTCATTTCATTAAAAATTCAAAAAAATGTGAGAACAAAACCACGAGTTTAAGAGATCATTCTAGATAAACCTATAATGATTTTGAAGTCGTAACATTCTGAGTAAAAGCTAAAAAGCTAAAAACGTAAATGAATTATCTGATTACAATGTTTTCAATTCTAGTGAGTTTAAAAAACAGTAAATTCCAGTTGCAACAGATATTTCAGTTCTGCTCCGTGTTTGGAATTCTTGTCCACGTTCCCGCGAGGGCGCTGCAATCCGATACAATATCTTTCCATAACTCTTCCACGCTCATGCGGGTTCTGTCATATACCCTTGCTAAAAACCTAATTAAAACAAAACAAAATAAGAGGTTCTGAAAATGAGCTACGTTTCCATCTAGAGTGCTCAATTATTAAACTTGCAGTGCATGTATAATATTGCGCTACGTTTCCATCTAAAGTGACCCGAAACAAGACAAAATTTTCCTTACATGCACTGCAGAGATTCTGTTAAGTATGGTCCATCTCCATATTATAATCCACAAGAGGTGCTATAAAGTGGTTTACAAGTGGCATCCATGTACACTCAATTTTTAGCCATATGGCTCTCACAATATCTACAATATATACTAGAAGCCAAACATACTAAGATCTGTTCAATGTCTTTTATATTCCCGAACTCCTCATATATATCTATAAATATACACCCAAAACCAAAACATCAAACCCCATCTATTCATTTGATCTCTCATTCTCTCTTGCTATTTGATCAAGAAATACCCAAAAACCAAATTAAACAATCAAGTAAGTTCAAAACAATGTCGGGTGTGTGGCTATTTAATAGCGGGGTGATGAAGTTGGAGAATCCTGAAGAACGACAACCAAGTAAGGATAGGAGAAAGAAATCTTCAACAATGTCATGTAACAAGACTGGTAAGATGAAGGAATTGGTGCACATTCCGACTGGACAACCGGTGAAGTCTTACTTATTCCTCGAGCAAATACTAAGTGGTCTCGGTTGGGAGAGATATTATGGTGGTGATGGTGATCTCGTTCAATTCCACAAATATGATTCAATTGATCTTATATCCCTTCCTAGGGACTTTACAAGGTTCAACTCTATACACATGTATGACATTGTTGTTAAAACTCATAACGTCTTTTGTGTTCGTGATAACTAGCTTGCTAGCATACTTTTGCATATGTTTCAACCTAAATTTGCTTTTTTTTCATATCATTAAATCAATCTCTGCTCTAGTTTCTAGCTTTTTTGTTATGTTTCTTTCCCAACCCATATATTGGAATAACCAAGTTATTGTTACTAATATATATATATATATATATATATATATATATATATATATATATATATATATATATATATATATATATATATATATATATATATATATATATATGATTTATACAGCATACTTAAACACTTATATAGTATCTACTTAATTTGAAAAAAAAAATATATATAACTTTAAAAAAAAAAATACAAGAGATAAAAATATTTTCGGTTTTTTTTTAAAATCTAACAACAATTAATTTATGAATCTCGAGATAAGATACACATGTTTACCGTATGATTTTTCACTCTTATAATTAATTTAATATTATATCTCTCATAATTAGCTTTTTATTTTTTTCTATTATCATAAATATATATTCTCTTTAATTATTAATTTATATAAATATATTTTTCACTAATCTTATAAAATGTCTCAATCAATAATTTTTATATTTTTATATATAATTTTACATATTTATTTATATAATACTAAATAATATATATTATATTTTATCAATGTTTTATAAATGAAATCGAATAATAATTAATTATCTTTCTAATTTATTTTATTTTATTTTCTCCCTAATAATTATAACTAATTTATTTTTCCTAATTCATATTTTTATTTCATTTCTCGTCATATATATATATATATATTATAAAATATAATAACAATTCATCATATAATATAATAAAAAGGTATTCAAATAATAATAAAAAACTATTAAACATAATATATATAATCAACCTAATAATGTAAAAATTAATAATTTTTAAAATAAACAAATATTTATTATATATATATATATATGAGTGATTTTAAATTATTAATTAGTCATATAAATTATATCTCTTTCTAATTCAATATTTTTTTTATCATTATATTAATTTTATTCACATCATTAACCCAAAAAAAATAATAAAACACAAAAAGAGAAAAGAGAGACACAAAATTTTAACTATTTTTCCGGTCAATTAAATTATATACCGTCGTTCTCTTTTCATCTTCTCTCCAATTCTCTCTAAAAAAAAATTAATATATATATATATATATATATTATTTTTATTCTTTTCAAAAGAGAGAAGATAAAATAAAAAATAAATTATAGCACATGGCCTATTTAGTATATTCTATGATAATATATATTTTTTATCTTTTTATATCTATCAACAAATATATTTATATAAAATTAATAATATATATATATATATATATATATATATATATATATATATATATATATATATATATATATATATATATATATATATATATATATATATATATATATGATTAGAGGGAAAATAAAATAAAATAAATTAAGAAAATAAATGATTATAATATAATATAATAGATATATATGATTATGATTAGAGCTGTAAATTTGGGTTAGGCCCTTTGGATTGGTCCGTCCCGCCAAATAATTTAGACGGACTGAGTTGAAATATTAGCAATTTATTTGAATGTGGGCATACTCGGGCCATCACGTTTGGGTCGCGGGCCTAGGCGGGTCGAGCTTGGGTTGGCCCACGAGTTGGCAAAAAAAACTAAAGTGATATTGAAGAGAAATGATCAAATGTTCTAGAGGATGCTGCTATAGCTATAGACATTGAAGAGAAATAAGTTGAATGAGAAGAATATGACATGGATTATATCTCGATTGATGATATTGAAAGAATGTTGACTTTACTGAAATTTCTATTTTATGAATTTATAAAATTTTAGTTACTTTGTTGAGCTATTTGGTCAAGTAATGATTAACGATAGACAATACTCTTGTTTTGTGTGTATTATGACTATTTGATCATGTTTTGAACTCTTGTTTTATAGAACTATTAATGATTTTTATTTATTTTTATTTGTAATGAGACAACTCGTGGGCTAGACCGCCTAACCCGCAAACCACCTTGTTGATATGCAACACTTAAGTCTCTTAAAACTTTTACTCTTCAACAAATATTATTGTTTTCCAACGTTTCATTTCTTTATAATTGTTCTTAGAAGATTCGATAATCAGAACCCATAAAGGGTTCATATTAAAACTTCATTTAACCCTTCAAACGACGTTGTTCTTACTATTCTTTTACCTTTCTCATTGTCCTCGCTTTTGGCTATTTTGGATTATTTTTTGGTGAAGAATATCAAATGTGTTAAATTTGGAAGACAATCGAATTCTCCTTATTCGGGATCCGATTGTAATCTACCGGCGTTCTTGATTCATGGATTTCCAATTAGATTCACTTTATAGTGTTCTCGAGAAGGCGACGAATAACTACAAGACTCAAATCGGATCGGGCGGGTTTGGTTCTGTTTATAAATTTGTCCTCATTAGCTGCGATGAAAAAGATTATGAATTTAGATACTCAGGAGAAAAAGGTGGAAATCGTCTGAAATTAAGTAGAATCTTATAATGTTTAGTTGGATGTTAGAGAATGATTCTTGAATTGAAGATACCTCCAAACTACTAATATATTTAATATTTGAAAAATGTCGTGGATTAAAAACAGGTTATTACTTGGAAACCACAATGCTCCTTTTTGGTTTCCATGATACGTCCACTATTCTATGAATTGTTGCTTTCTTAATAGAACGAATCACACTTTTATCGCTAAACTATATGTACCCGCCACAATCAAACATCTCATCAATTGGAGGGAATTTTGCTCTCATCCGATCCCCAATTCTTGTTCACCTCGGATGATCGTCTTGGGGGAATTGTGACCTCGTATGATCATGTCGGGTGAGCAACAGCCGCATCATAGTACTTACTTATGGGCTAACGAGTCACACTTTGGCCAAGTATCCTACAAAGAGACTCTTGAAAGCCAGAAGTATTAAAGGAATGGCCACAAGAATGGGCACATCATGACATTGTAAGATGTCTCGCCCTAATGAATTAGTTGGTACTAGAAATGTTAGAAAAAGTAAACGAAAAGAGTAATAAGAAGTGAAAAGGACAGAGACACTTCCCAACCAGAAAGCAAAGTTCCCACCGATGGTATACTTAGTGTAAGCGAGCTCTAAGATCGGAAAAATTCCAGTTAGAATAGGAAATCCAATTAAAGTTGGCCATGAGCATCATGGCATAGGTAAAAGGAAACGAGGAGGCAAGTCCCCCATCTTCCGTATATCTTGCTTATCCGACATGGCATGAATCACCGAACATGCACTCAGGAATAGTAATGCTTTGAAAAAGGCGTGATTCATTAACATTTTTGAGATGTTTATTTTTGAAATTTTATATGTTATCTATTTATCTGTATAACTGTTTATCTGTTTATAGACCTTCATGATTCATTTTTTTTTGTTTATTCATAAATAATGAATGTTGTCGATTAATTATAACATTGTAATGTATTTTAAATATGAGTTTTTGGATAATGTATACGTGTTTTTTACTTGAAAGAACGCAATTTTATAGACAACCATCAAAATAAATAATTTTTTTACTTCATTTTTCGGAACAAAACATCCCGAAAATGAACAATTTCAGGAGAAAACAGATCTAAACAATAAATAAATCTATACAACAAACATATCTAAACAATATTAAATCGATCTAATAATGTGGGTAAAACTGGAAGTCAATAGAGTCTCTAAAAGCAGCATTCTACACAGCATTATTCGACTTGTTAAAAGATCTCGACTAGGTAGGAAAGGCTCCAACTTGTAAATTACATATCTGAAAAAGTGGAAACACAAGACCATTAACATTAAAATAAAATAATAAATAAAATAAATGTTATGTATAACAAGATCTGAAAAACGAAATACCATTAACTAGGGTTTGGGGTTGGGAGATGATTTTCGCCGGAGCTAGAGAGGTTGGGAGATGATTTTCGCCGGAGTAAGAGAGGTTGGGAGATGATTTTCGCTGGAGCCGGATATAAATAATTTGAGGATTATGCCGAATTTTGGGTTTGGGATTGTATTTATACTACAAAATAATATATTTATTCTCTCTCTTACACATGGCAAGTCGTAAGGAACTTACGATTCGTTGTCTTGTTTTCGCTAACATTTTGTTGCACTATCAATCCTCTCTATATATATTTAACTAAGCCTCTTATCCAAAACAAAACATATCAATCACTCTTTAATCCTAAGCCCAACTCCCCTAGTCGTTCATTTGACTCGTCTTCGACTCTAATTTCATTTGGCTCGACGATAATCTCCTCTCCCCCGCTTGGCTTTTGGTCCAATGTGAGACCAAGTGGTTTGTCCACCTCCACTTTGATGCTCTTCATGCATCTATTAACGAGGAGGAGATAATTTTATGATGAAATGATTTTTTTTGACGTCTTGAATATAGTTGGCTTTGAGTTTTGGGCTGTTCCAGCCCTCGGTAGAAAAAATAATAATTTTTTGTTGTTTCCCTAGGTATAGTTAAAAAAATAATATTTTTGGTGAGATTTGAACTTATAATAAGTACATAAATATTTTAAGTTTGTATCTAGAATTAATAAGTATGTTATATGTTTTATAAAATGGACTGCCATGAAGAATGAGTTATGCTAGGCTTACCTGGGTCGGCTCTACTTGAATAGATATTCCACGAAAAATTATTATTTGAGAGATACATTGTTGTTGCTTCTTCTTCCTTTTGTGAAAGAATAAGAAGATTTTGTGAAAGAATAAGAAGAGGAAGACCTTCCTATAACCACAGTTAGGGTTTGGGTGGGCCAAAACATACCTCAAAAAGAAATAAACTAATTTTTTTTCCGGTAAAAATGTGACATCACTCCCAATTTTTTAATTTTTTCAATTTAATTCATTATTTGTTTATCTAATTTATAGAAAAGAAAAAAAACATACATTTATCCACTCATTTTATGTAGAATTTTTTAAATTATTCTTTTTAACTCACTTTAAAAATTTTCAAACCCGCCCAACTCAAATTTTTAAATCCGTCCCTAAAGAGAATTTCTTTAGAAAATGTGCTTGATTATACAGTGATTACTCACAATTAACCGATTATCCGTATGTAACAATTCCAACCGGAAAATAGAGACAAATTGTGAATGATCTGCGAGAGAAAATGATGGCGAGAAAAATGAGAGTAGAGTTGAAGAATATTAAGTGCGCGATGAAAGGGTGAGGGGAGGAGTGATGTTGTATGTTTAGTTTAGGATGAGGTTTTTTTTGTTAATATATATATATATATTAAAATATTAATTAGTTTACAAATTAAAATGAAGTGTCATTTTTTTTAATAGTGTGTAATTTAATAATTTTCATTACAAATTTCACGTATAAATATTTTAACTGACATTTAGGTAGGATTGGATGTCTAACCTGTATTAAATATCTCTTACGTTGAAACTTAGAAGAAAGAAATATAATTTAAAATTTCAGTTCACTCTCAACAAGGAGCAACAATATGATAATTCGGTCAAAGAAAAACACTATGGAAGAAAATTGTTCATTTATTTATAAAAAAGTTTTAAATGGTTAAAATTGTGATAGTTAGAGTTTCATATTACACAATTCAAAGTTTGTTCCATATTTAATAAAAATACAATCCAAATTTGAGCCGCAAATAACCGTTGGGACAAAGTAAATAAGTTTTAAAGTTAAGAATTGAGTTCCAAATCATTGTGATGTTTTAACCCAAAATTGCATATTTTAAAATAATATTACTTTAGATGTTGCATTGTCATTTAGATGCATGACTTGTAGGCTGATTTTGTTCTTCACCTGAAATCATTTCTTTTTTTTCTTCTTCTGAATCATGCTTTACAAAGTAAAGACGAATAAGAGTTCTATTTGATCTTCCTTGAGGTGCTTAAGATTTTGGGATATTCTTAATTAGGTTGTTATTCTACTTCTTTGTAAAGACACATTATCTTTAATCCTCGCTAAAATTAATTATCAATATCATAAAGAATGTAGTTTAATGAAAAGGAAATATATATATTTCAAATCTTAAAAGTAACCGTCCATTCCATTACTCCAACAACTAGTTACAATTTTGAAACTACATAAATCAAAATTAAATAGAGTGGAAGAAAAAATAAAATGATTACCATCTATCTTAATCGTGTTTTCAAAGTACGACCGATTTTGCATCAAAATTCTTGGATATGTTAGAGAAACATTCAAACTCTTGTATATGTTTAGGGATGGAAATGAGGCGGTTTGGGGCGGGGAATGCATTTACCATCCCCGTACCGTTTTTATTTCGAGGATTTTTTTAATACTATCCCCGCCTAGTTCGGATTTGTTCGGTTTCGGGGAATCCCCACGGGACACCGTTTTAATAAAATATTTTTTTAAAAATAATATAAAATAATATTATATAAAAAGCTTTTTAATATAATATATATGATATATATTAAAATT
Organism: Impatiens glandulifera; assembly: GCF_907164915.1. Classification (NCBI taxonomy): domain Eukaryota; kingdom Viridiplantae; phylum Streptophyta; class Magnoliopsida; order Ericales; family Balsaminaceae; genus Impatiens; species Impatiens glandulifera. Next base: position 12,990,090 of record NC_061869.1, on the reverse strand, counting down.
TTATATTATTATAAAGAAATAATTATAACTCTTATAAAATATAGTGAATAAATAAATATATTAGTGATTTAATAAATTAAATTATTTTTTATAGTGTTCGGGGCATAATCAGGGTGGATTGGGGCGGGGCGGAGGACACAAATACCATCCCTACCCCATCCTTGTTCGGTTTTGGGGAAAAACCGTTCTAATCGGGACAGTTCGATTCGATTTTTGCGGGATAGTTTTAAATTGACATCCTTATTATATACTATATATGTTAAATCATTTTGAATGGAGATTCAAAACAACAATGCTAGTATGTCATACAAGTTTGAAGACAATATTTGGATAAAAAAAATTATTGTAGACAAAAACTCAAAAAAGTAATTTATTACCTCTTAAGATGTTGAATGTGAAAAAGCATAATGAGAAACAAAAATCTAGTTTCTCGAATTCAAGTAAGAATGCAAAAACATTGAAAGAAAAGTTTCATCCAACAATCACAAAATATTATTCAATATTTGATTAGGAAAGTAAACTTAGAATGTTACTTATTTCAATATGATTTGCAAATGATGTTATTCTTCAATTAACCTCAACATGTAAAGACATTCAAGTTTTCCTAGATGTTAATTTGATCACATCCCACATAATATTAGATTTAACATTCTTCAATGTTCAAATTAAACCCAATTAGCACATTAACAAAAGTGTAATTTTGCAAAGTTATCACAAGTTACAGACTCGAGAACAAGAAAAAAAAAACAGGGCTAAGGGGTTAATTTGCTTCTCCACCAAAGCCCTTCTTGCTACTACAACATCAACTTAGATATGGCAGCGTTTTGTATAGAGACAAAGCAACAAGACAATACAACATAATCGAACAATTGTCTCGTGGCGAAGCATGGCTGCCGAATATGTCACTATCTTCTTCACCTTCACTTGTTGTATTTCCATCGGAAGTCCATTTTCCTAGCTTGTTAGTTCTGAAATTTATCTATATTTAACATTACCAAATATATATAGACAGAGCTGAGCAGAAATTGAGAAATCAGAAAAGAATAATCCTGGGGCCAAGGACACCAGCGTTCAAAGTGAGTTGATCAATGAACAAAGCGAATTTGGTTGGGTTTAGGCTCATATTTTATTAGAGTTTATATATTATAATGAGCTTTAAGACTTAATTAAGCTTAAGAGTAGTAATTTAGTCTTTTGATTTTTGGTGTACTCATATAAATAGAGACATAGTAATCTAGGATTACCTGGACCATTATTCCATGAAAATCAATAAAATGGACGACTCTACGGGCAAGGACGAATCTAGAAAATTGAGTTAGGATGGGCTTAGAAATAAAAAATGGGATAAAATTAAAAAATAAAATAAAAATTATGAATAATCATAAAATTTGCCAATTTTTTTATGAATTAAAAAAAATTAGAAAATGAATTAAATTGAAAAAATAAGAAAGTATTGCTTAATATATATATATATATATATATATATATATATATTTTCGGGTGGACTCCCTAACATAGATTAGATCCGTCCCTTGTTAAATATTTAAAAATAATAATTATTCGTTGAAAAATATTTTTTTAAATTTAAACAAAATAAAAAAATACTTTTAAATTAAAAAAAAAACAAAAAACCAAGTAACCCTATCAAACAATCTTTAAAAAAATAATTATTAGACTCATTCACAACTTTTTTTTTTCAAAATAATCAATATTCAAAACAACCTTATATAAAAAACACTCAAATAACCATATAAACAAACTTTAAAAAATAATTATTTAGGCTCATCACAACCTCTTTCTTTTTTCCAAATAATCAATATTCAAACAACCTCATAAAAGAACACTTAAATAATCATATCAAACAAACTTTAAAAAATAATTATACCTCTTTCTTTTTTCAAAATAATCAATATTCAAACAACCTATAACCTCTTTATATATTAAAAAATTAGATTACACAACATGAAGACCGAACATAAATATATTTTTATCTTACTGTTATATACTAAAAAAAACTACAAGCAAGGTAGGGCTGGGCTTAAGCCCAGCCTGGACTTTTAATGTATCCGTTCTGTCTCCGAGGATGTAGACATTATTGGCCGAACCTCGTTATATCTTGTATTTTTTATTATTCGTTACCACTATATCTCATAGTGGTAAGATTAGATCTTTTCTCAACAGATTTGGGCTCAACACTTTAGGCCTTCTCGTACTTGACTTCAACTTCTTGACCCAATACGACCAATTAAGCTTCGTTAACCAATATATCTCACTCCGCCAATTCCAATCCCTCCAATTATGCTCAGTTGTTTCCACTCTTTTCGTTACCTGTACTTGTGTTAAAAGGTTATGATCAGTTATCTTTCGATAATCATTATTCTTTATAATTGTTATTAACTTATGTTTAATAAGATTCATTTTTATTTAGTAGATAAATATTATAATCAAACACATCCTTATTATAATCAAACACAAACATATAAATACAATTCTTTATATAATCAATTACACAATCATATACACTTATAAATTAAACACAATTTCGATACTTAAAAACAACACACACTTGATTAACTTAGTTAGGAATTTAGACAATCTAATTATAAAGTGAAACACCAATTTGGTTTACAAATTAAAAAGTCTAATACCAAAATATTTCTAAATATCTTTCGGTATTGAATGGTAATACCGAAAGATATGCCCATATACACTTCTTTATGTAATCAAACACAATCATATACACTTATAAAATTAAACACAATCTTTATACTTAAAAAATAACACACACTTGATTAACTCAGGAGTTTAGACAACCTAAGATAGTGATAAACCAAATTAGTGAAAAATAAATACAGAAAAGTTTAGTAAATCATTCGGTTTTAATATGAAATAGCGAGAGATTTGTTAAATATCTTTGATAATGACTTTAACACAGATTTTTTGGGAAGAGACAATAACGAATGATATGAGTATATCTTTCTCTAATACCCCATACTAACACTTTGAATTATTTTCTGTTTTTGTGGGGAAGAGTCAATACCAAAAGATATGGGTATATCTTTCACTAATAACTCATCCCAACACTTAGAATTATTTTCTTTTTATAGAAGAAACAATACCGAAAGATATGAGTATATTATTCGCTAATAACCCATCCCAACACTTAGAATTTTTTTTTTTAGGAAAGAGCCAATATCGAAAGATATGATTATATCTTTCGATAATAACCCATCCCAACACTTAGAATTATTTTCTTTTTTTATGGAAAGACAATACCGAAAGATATGGGTATATCTTTCACTAATAACCCATTCCAACACTTAGAATTATTTTCGGTATTTTTGGGAAGAGACAATACCGAAATATATGGGCATATCTTTTGTTAATAACTCATCCTAACACTTAAAATTATTTTGGGTTTTTTTTTGGAAGAGCCAATAATGAAATATATGGGTATATATTTCGCTAATAAGCAATCCCAACACTTAAAACTATTTTCTGTTTTTTTGGGTAAGAGTCAATGCCGAAAGATATGGGTATATGTTTCGCTAATAACCCATTCCAACATTTAGAATTATTTTCTTATTTTTTTGGGAAGAGCCAATACCGAAAAATATGGATATATCTTTTGCTAATAACTCATCCTAATACATAGAATTATTTTTTATTTTTTGGGGGAAGAGCCAATACAAAAAGATATGAGTATATCTTTCGCTAATACCCCATCCCAGCACTTAGAATTATTTTATGTTTTTTTGGAGTAGAGCCAATACCGAAAGATATGGGTATATCTTTAACAAATAACTCATCCCAACACTTAGAACTATTTTATGTTTTTTTTAGAAGAAACAATACCAAAAGATATTTGAACGACTTTTAGTACAATGAATATTTACCGAAATATGTATATACATCTTTCGGTACTTCCCATTCCAACACTTAAAATTATTTTCGTGTTTTGGGGTTGGGGTATTCCCGAAAGATTTATAAAAACTTTCGGTGAAAAATCATATTACCAAAGGTTTTTTACACATCTCAGAAAATACTTTTAATAACGAAAGATTTCTTTCTATCGGGACCTTAATGAAAGATTTATATATCTATCGATAAAATTTGTCGGTAAAGGTCATTTTCACTAGTGTTATGTTATTTGTATAAAATTTAAATTTTAAATAAATTAAAATAATATTGTTACAAATATAATTTTTCATTCAACAATATTATTTTATAAGAATAATAAAAGATTTCAAATAAACTAAATATATTCGATAAGTTATTTGTTAATCTAAATCCTTATAACTTTATTCAAATTATATAAATTATATTTGAAATTTTCAAATTTTGAATTTTTTTTTGAAATAAAAATAATTGAATTGAGATTTTGACAATAATAAATGTAGGGAGATTTTGACAATAATAAATAAAATAATCCAAATAACAACTAATAAAGTTACAAGGATTATATAAAATTATTTTTTTATTTATAAAATATATTTATTTAATTCCATGAAGATTTTGACAATTATAATTAATTTCTAAAAGATTTTGACAATAATAAATAAAGTGATCCAAATATCAAATAATAAAGTTAGAAGGATCATATAAAAGTAAATAAAATTATCAAATACATTGGGTCAATTTTGTAATTATTTTCATCTAAAAAATGATTTGAGATTTTGAAATCTCATAAAACAATATTTGTATTTTGAATAAAGTTATAAGGATTTGGATTAACAAATCATATATAAAATATATTGGGTATTATCCAAATCAAATGGTAGAAAAAATTGTAATTTATCGTTACTTGGACAATTATTTCATGAAAATCGATAGAATGGACGACTCTCCTGGAAGGGACGAATCTAGAAAATTGAGTTATAGTGGACTTAAAAATAAAAAATGGGATAAATTAAAAAATAACATAAAAATTATGGATAATCATAAATTTTGCCAATTTTTCTATGAATTAAAAAATTAGAAAATGAATTAAATTGAAAAAATATGAGAGTATGGCGTAATATATATATATATATATATTTTCGGGTGGACTCCCTAATATAGATTAGATCCGTCACTTGTTAAATATTTCAACGTAATAATTATTCGTTGGAAAATATTTTTTGAATTTAAACAAAATAAAAAATACTCATAAATTATAAAAAAAAAAAACACTCAAAAAACCATATCAAACAAACTTTAAAAAATAATTATTTAGACTCAATCACAATTTTTTTTTCTTCAAAATAATCATTATTCAAACAACCTTATATAAAAAAAACACTCAAATAACCATATAAACAAACATTAAAAAACAATTATTTAGGCTCATCACAACCTCTTTTTTTTTTCTCAAATAATCAATATTCAAACAACCTCATAAAAGAACACTTAAATATTCATATCAAACAAACTTTAAAAAATAATTATACCTCTTTATTTTTTCAAAATAATCAATATTCAAACAACCTATAACCTCCTTATATATAAAAAAATTAGATTACACAGCATAAAGACTGAACATAAATATATTTTTATCTTACTATTATAAGGTAGGGCTGGGCTTAAGCGCGGTCTGGCCCTTTAATGTATCTGTTCTATTTCGGAGGATGTAGACATTGTTGGCCGAACCTCGATATATCTTGTATTCTTTATTATTCGTTACCATTATATATATTTCATAATGGTAAAATTAGATTCTTTCTCATCAGATTTGGGCTCAACACTTTAGGCCTTCTCGTACTTGACTTCAACTTCTTGAACCGATGCGATCAATTAAGCTTCGTTAACCAATATATCTCACTCCGCCAATTCCAATCCCTCCAATTATGCTCAGATGTTTCCACTCTTTTCGTTACCTGTAATTGTGTTAAAAGGTTATGATCAGTTATCTTTCGATAATCATTATTCTTTATAATTATTATTAACTTATGTTTAATAAGATTCATTTTTATTTAGTAGATAAATACTATAATCAAACACATCCTTATTATAATCAAACACAAACATATAAATACAATTCTTTATATAATCAATTACACAATCATATAAACTTATAAATTAAACACAATTTCGATACTTAAAAACAACACACACTTGATTAACTTAGTTAGGAATTTAGACAATCTAATTATAAAGTGAAACACCAATTTGGTTTACAAATTAAGAAGTCTAATACCAAAATACGTCTAAATATCTTTCGGTATTGAATGGTAATACCGAAAGATTTATCAATATACACTTCTTTATGTAATCAAATACAATCATATACACTTATAAAAGTAAACACAATCTCTATACTTAAAAAATAACACACACTTGATTAGCTTAAGAGTTTAGACAACCTAAGATAGTGATAAACCAAATTAGAGAAAAACAAATACATAAAAGTTTATTAAATCATTCGGTTTTAATATGAAATAGCGAGAGATTTGTAAAATATCTTTGATAATGACTTTAACACAGATATTTTGGGGAAAAGACAATAACGAAAGATATGGGTATATCTTTCGCTAATACGTCATACTAACACTTATAATTATTTTCTGTTTTGTGGGGAAGAGTCAATACCGAAAGATGTGGGTATATCTTTCTCTAATAACCCATGCCAACACTTAGAATTTTTTTTTAGAAGAGCCAATACCGAAAGATATGAGTATATTTTTCGTTAATAACCCATCCTACACTTAGAATTATTTTTTTAGGAATGGGCCAATACCGAAAGATATGAGTATATCTTTCGCTAATAACTCATCCCAACACTTAGAATTATTTTCAATTTTTTTTAAAGAGCCAATACCAAAAGATATGGGTATATTTTTCGCTAATAACCCATCTCAACACTTAGAACTATTTTCTGTTTTTTTGGGGAAGAGACAATATCAAAATATATGGGTATATCTTTTGTTAATTACCCATCCTAACACTTAAAATTATTTTGGGTTTTTTTGGGGAAGAGCCAATAACGAAAGATATGGGTATATCTTTCGCTAATAAGCAATCCCAACACTTAAAATTATTTTATGTTTTTTTGGGGAAGAGTCAATGCCGAAAAATATAGGTATATCTTTCGCTAATAACCCATTCCAACATTTAGAATTATTTTCTTGTTTTTTGGGGAAAGAGTCAATACCAAAAGATATGAATATATCTTTCTCTAATAACTCATCCCAACACATATAATTATTTTATATTTTTTAGGAAAGAATCAATACCAAAAGATATGGGTATATCTTTCGTTATTACCCCATCCCAACACTTAGAATAATTTTATGTTATTTGGGGAAGAGCCAATACCGAAAGATATGGGTATATCTTTCACTAATAACTCATCTCAACACTTAGGACTATTTTGCGAAAGATGTATATACATCTTTCGGTACTTCCCATTCCAACACTTAAAATTACTTTCGTGTTTTGGGGTTGGGGCATTCCCGAAAGATTTGTAAAAGCTTTCGGTGAAAAATCATATTATCAAAGGTTTTTTACACATCTCCGAAAATACTTTTAATAACGAAAGATTTCTTTCTATCGGGACCTTAATGAAAGATTTATATATCTGTCGGTTTGTCTGTAAAGGTCATTTCACTAGTGTTATGTTATTTATATAAAATTTAAATTTTAAATAAATTAAAATAATATTGCTACAAATATACTTTTTCATTCAAAAATATTTTTTTTATAAGAATAATAAAAGATTTTAAATAAACTCAATATATTCACTAAGTTATTTGTTAATCAAAATCATTATAACTTTATTCAAATTATATAAATTATATTTGAGATTTTCAAAATTTAAAATTTGTTTTGAAATAAAAATAATTGAATTGAGATTTTGACAATAATAAATGTAGGGAGATTTTGACAATAATAAATAAAATAATCCAAATAACAACTAATAAAGTTACCAGGATTATATAAAAATTATTTTTTTTTATTTAGCATTTTTAATTTTTAAAAAAAGTTATAAAATATATTTATTTAATTGCATGAAGATTTTGACAATTATAATTAATTTCTAGGAGATTTTGACAATAGTAAATAAAGTGATCCAAATATCAACTAATAAAGTTAGGAGGATCATATAAAAGTAAATAAAATTATTAAATACATTGAGTCAATTTTGTAATTATTTTCATCTAAAAAATGATTTGAGATTTTGAAAATCTCATAAAACAATATTTGTATTTTGAATAAAGTTATAAGGATTTGGATTAACAAATCATTTATAAAATGTATTGGGTATGATCCAAATTAAATGGTAGAAAAAATGGTGACACTAGTTAAATTGTTTGACTCCATTGTCAAATAGGAGATCACTCAATTAAACTAACCAAATAATACCGGAAGTCGAATTTTGATATAACTCAAAATAGTACCACTAATAAAATATTGTTGTTTTAAAAAACAGTTCTTATTCATAAAAACAAAATGAGTTACGTCGGTATTAAGGATTTCAAAACTTTGAGATTTGAAAATATGTCAATTCTTATTTATAAGAAAATTGAGAATTTATCAAATTTGATGTTGAAACATAGGTATTTTATTTAAAATATTTATCTAAAGTCGATCATTTCAAACATATTTCTTTGTAAAGTTTTTAGAAAATTATTTCTAAAATTCTTAGTAACAAACTTAGACCAATTATATTATTAATTATCTCCTCAACTAATATGTTTTCAGTGATAAAAATTGAATCAATGAAAAAAAATTCTTAAGAATTTTTTATTTAATATTAATAAGTCCAAATCAAAACAAGAACTTTTTCATAAAAAAATTTAATATAAAACTTTCAACCGTCATAAATTAAATTTTATCATATATAATAATTTGTATAAAAATATGATTATCATACAACTAAGTAATAATAATGTGAAAAGAAACATACCACAAATGGATATTGAGTTGTTGACAATGGAGTTATGTTAATTTTATTGTATTTTTTTTTTTATTTGAAATAAATATTCTAAAATTTGACAGTAACAAAATTTATTATTATTATTATTTTTTTTTGAGGTAACAATCTACTCAATTTAGCCATTATTCATAAATTAATATTTAATATATAAAAACAATAATTTTCTTTACAAATAATATTTTTTAAAGGACAAAATTTATTACATTGTTTTATTTAATCATGAAACCAAGTGATAAAAACAAAATTATTTTAAACTTTTTCTAAAACTGAATTAAACTTTAACCAATTCATCATCATTAATCTAAAATTAAGCTCAAATATTAAATAAAACAACTAAGAACACATTTAGCTATACATCAACTAATTTCATTTAATCAAATATTACATTTTATATAATGATAAATTTACATAAAAATAAAAAAAATCATATACAAAATCAGTTTCTAATTGTGACTGTGACTGGTCTTCTTCTTTATTGCTCCTCTTGATATTGGCATAACTTCTTTATTGGTCAATGATATAACTAGATGGACAAAGAATAAATAAATTTGGGTTAATAATAAGCCGAATAAATAAACTGAAAATATACAGAGTTAATCTTAAACAAATAATAAAAATAAATAATATACCTGAATATCTCTTTAACTTGAGGGAGGTTACGGGTGAACTAAGTACAATCTGACAGCCATAAAAAAACACTACGACTGAAAATTTGTACAAAACGAGATTTTTCAATCTCAAAATGGTTTCCCTTTACCCTATATAAACCATCATACACATTTAACCTATTCTTACAATTCTGATTTTATTTATGTATTGAAAATTTCTTTGGATTGGAAGACCCACATAACTCTCACCTATCATTTCCTAATCAGAACTGTTTTATGAAATATTGGAACAGGGTTTTGATAGAATTTTAGAGATCTAATTATAACTAAATGATGGAAGAAGAGGAAGAATGAATGAATGAATCAGAAAGGAATTTGCGAGAGAGAAGAAAAAATGAGGGCTTATTTAAGGACTGCGCCAGAGAGAACCTAGGTAAGAAATTAGGGTTTCCTTTCATCTGTTACTAGAGATAATAAGCCCAATTGCTATTATTTGACGTCGAATGTTAGTGTTTTTATTAAATGGGCCAAACTTTGAAGGTTATTATATTGCAAATCGTAACCCCAATAAAAAAACAAATTATTGGGTCTTTTCACTAAATAAACTCAAATTTTAAATTAGGTTATCAAAATTTTAATTTGATAATTTTATTAAATTCACAAAAATATTTTTTATTTTATTTTAACTTATTATTTTAATTTTTTCTAATTAATTTATCACGTTTTAAAATTAAATGATATTTTAAAATATTTTAAACATATTTTTTTAATTAAATATTGTTTTCGAGATATACGCATTCTAATTTATCAAAATTGGTTTAAGTAACTAAAAAAATGTGTAATCTAAAAGAAGAATTAAAAAAAAAATATATGAAAAGAGATATATTTTATATTTATTTTCAAAACAAAAATCTTAAGGATATTATTTCATGTCACTAATTTGAATATTGAACGTATTTTTGTTTTAATTTGAATATTTATAAGACATGACGTATAAAATTGTTGAATGCGATTTAAATGTCTTAAAATGTATTATTTCTAAAATAATTAAGAAAAAAATGAGAATTATTATTTTAGTTTTATAAATATTATAAAATATTTGAGAGGACTATTAAAAAAAATTATATGTGATATTTTTAATTAAAATTAAACAAATTACACTTCATTTTTTTATTCTTTTATATGAAAGCTTTTGGGATTTATTTTTTCGAAGTTTTCTCCCGAAAATGAAAATTTTCATTCATTCGGATCGTTTTTGAAGTTTTCTCTCGAAAATGAAATTTTCTAGGATTCATTTTCGGGACATTTTCTCTTGAAATTTTCAATGTTTTCTCCCGAAAATGAACAATTTGAGACATTTTCTCTTGAAGTTCCCGAAAGTGAATATTTTCGGGATGTTTTCCTCCCAAAAATGAACAATTTCAAGATATTTTCTTCCGAAAGTTAACATTTTTGAGACATTTAGTTTTCTAATTTTATATGTTATCTATTTATCTGTATAACTGTTTATCTGTTTAGCGACCTTTATGATTCATTTTTTTTTGTTAATTCGTAAATAATGAATGTTGTCGATTAATTATGACATTGTAATGCATTTTAAATTTGAGTTTTGGATTATGTATAAGTGTTTTATTTCAAAGAACGCAATTTTATAGACAGGCATCAAAATAAATAAGTGTTTTACTTCATTTTTCGGAACAAAACATCCTGAAAATGAACAATTTTAGGAGAAAACAAATCTAAACAATAAACAAATCTAATCAACAAACAGATCTAAACAATATTAAATCGATCTAATAATTTGGGTAAAAATGGAAGTCAATAGAGTCTCTAAAAGCAGCATTCTACACAGCATTATTCGACTTGTTATAAGATCTCGACTAGGTAGGAAATGATCCAACTTGTAAACTGATTCTCACAGATCTGAAAAAATGGAAACACAAGACCATTAACATTGAAATAAAATAAATGTTATGTATAACAAGATTTGAAAAACGAAATACCATTAATTAGGGTTTTGGGTTGGGAGATGATTTTCGCCGAAGGTGGAGAGGTTGGGAGATGATTTTCGACAGAGTTAGAAATGTTGGGAGATGATTTTCGTTGGAGTCAAAGACAAATAATTTATGGATTATGCCGAATTTTTGGTTTGGGATTATATTTATACTACAAAATAATATATTTATTTTTTCTCTCTTGCACATGTGGCACCAAGTAGTATTCGTGTTATTGTTTTCTCTAACCTTTTTTTTGTTGCACTATCATTCCTATATATTTATATTTATATTTATATATATATATATATTAACAAAAACCCCCCTTATCTAAAACAAAACATATCGATCACTCTTCAATCCTAAACCCGACTTCCCTAGTCGTTCATTTGACTCGTCTTTGACTCTAATTTCATTTGGCTCGACGATAATCTCCTCTCCCCCGCATGGCTTTTGGCCCAATATGAGACAAAGTGGTTTGTCCACCTCCACTTTGATGCTCTTCAGGCCTCTAATACTATTGTCCTTCTTCATTTTATTATTAACGAGGAGGAGATAATTTTATGATGAAATAATTTTTTTGACGTCTTGAATATAGTTGGCCCTGAGTTTTGGGCTGTCTTAGCCCTCGGTAGAAAAAATGATTTTTGTTGTTGCCCTAGGTATAGTTAAAAAAAACGATAAAAAAATATTGTTTTTGGTGAGATTTGAACTTATAAGTACATAAATATTTTAAGTTTGTATTTATAATTAATAAGTTACAATATTTTTGTTTTAAAAATTATAAATTTATCTAAATATTTTATATGTTTTATTAAATGGGTTGCCCTGAAAAAAGAGTTGTGTTGGGCTTACCTGGGTCGGCCCTTGAAGAGAAAGTCCACGAAAAATTATTATTTGCTTTGCCACCAGAGATTAGGGCTACAAATGAGTTAAGCTACTCGTGAGCCACTCACGAGCCGCTTGGTCAAAACTCGGCTTGAGCTTGACTTTGACTGAGCTTGAGCCGAGCTCAAACCAGCTCGTTTAAAATTCGAGTCGAGCTCGAGCTCGAGCTTATATAATGCTTGTTTGATGGCTTGTCGAGCTTTTTCGAGCCTAAGTATATAATATATATTTTATTTATTTATTTAATATTAAAACTCAAATAATATATTTTTTTTCTCTCTCTTTCTTTTCAAAGACCATATGAAGGCACACAATCCATAAGTAAAACCCTAATTTCTAACATATCCATGACTCTTCATCTAACCTAATCTTCTTCATCTAATAGCCTCTTCTTTTATTCTCATCTAACATAATCTTCTTCATATGTCTTTTCTTTCATTAATCTTCTTAATTTAATCGTCTTTTCTTTCATTCTTCCTTCATTTTCTCTTCCATCTTCACCATTTATTTCGCTCACTCTTCATCGTTCTTTCACTCTTAATCTTTTCTTCATTCATTCTTCACCATTTTTTTAGCTCTTAATCTCTTATTCTCTAGTCTTCACATATTTTCACTCTTCATCTATTCATTTTCTTCTTTTTTTCGTCTTCACATCGATCTCATTGAGAAGAGATTTATAGGTAATTAAATTTATTTTCACTTTTATGATAACTATTTTTTTTGCTTTTTATTTAACTTTGATTTTTTTACCTTAAGAAATCTAGCAACAAATGAAATCTAACAACAAAGAAAGGAAAAAATTATTTTATTGGTGAAATCAGAGGTAAGGTAAGTCTTGTTCATCTTTTTTATTATGTATTAAAAGAAATTTATGTTTATATATCTTTTTTTCATGTATTAGGATAAACTTAGACTTCGATTATTCTATACATAGGTTGGATGAATATATAGAATAATAACACTGATTCTTTATAATAATAAAAAAACTAGTTATAAAAAAGATGTTTATAAAAAAAGACTAGTTATAAAAAAAACGGAAATAAAAAAAAGTTAAATAGTTAATATTTTATTTATAATAAAAGTATATTATACTTTATATTGAAAAGAGATAAAAAAAAAAAGTTAATATATTATATATAATAAAAATAAATATTATGTATATAATCATTAGTATATTATAATAATATATTACGGATAAAAATAGTTAATATAATATATATATATATATAATGTTTATTATATATAATATTGAAAGAGATAAAAAATGAATATATTTTATATAATAAAAGTATAATATATATAATATTTAAAGAGAAAAAAAATTAATATATTTATTATTTAAAGAGAAGATTTATCAAGAAATTTTGTTGTCGATATCTATCTCTTAAAATAAGTTAAATTTTAGTTATTTATTTTAACCTTTATTTTTTATATAAATTATTTTTAACATTAAACACTTCATATTATTGAATGCAGGTAGTTGTACGTGTGCTATGATTGAAAAACATGAGTTAAAAAGATTAATATATGGAATGTTAAAACAATTTTTATTGTTTTGTACTTTAATTTTTGAATTCTATATTTTAGAATTTTGATTAGTAATGGTGATTTAATGTTTTGGATTATTATGTTTTAGAATTTTGAATAGTTATGATTGTTTTCATATTTTAATTTTGAAATATCATATTTTAAATTATTAATATATGAAAGTTTAATATTTTAATTATATAAATAAATTTGGTTTGAGTTCGAGTTCGAATCGAGTTCAAGTTCGAGTTCGAGCTTGAAAATTAAATTTTTATTCAACCTTTTGATTCGAGCCGAGCTTGTAGGTAATATAGTCGAGTCGAACTTGAGCTCAAATTTATAAGCTCGTTCGAGCTCGAGTTCAAGTCGAGCTAATAAATACTTAATCGAGTCGAGCTCGAGCTTCAGCAAGCTTGAGCTCGGCTTGGCTCACTTGTAGCCCTACCAGAGATACATTGTTGTTGCTTCTTCTTCTTGTGAAAGAATAAGAAGAGGAAGACCCTCCTATAACCACAACCAACGAGGACATGATGATGAAATTTTTTAAAAAGAGAATTTGGGGTGGATTTATGTTAGGGTTTAGGTGGGCCGAAACATACCTCGAAAAAAAAATAAACTATTTTTTTACAGTAAAAATGTGACATCACTCCAAATTTTTTAATTTTTTTCGATTTAATTCATTATTTGTTTATCTAATTTATAGAAAAGAAAATAAACATACATTTATCCACTCGTTTTATTTACAATTTTTTAAATTCACTTTAAACAAATTTCAAACCCACCCAGCTCAAATTTTCAATTTTTTAAATTCACTTTAAACAAATTTCAAACCCACCCAGCTCAAATTTTTAAATCTGTCTCTAAAGAGAATTTCTTCAGAAAATGTGGTTGATTATATAGTGATTACCCACAATTAACCGATTATCCGTATGTAACAATTCCAATCGGAAAATAGAGAGACATATTGTGAATGATCTGCGAGAGAAAATGATGGCGAGAAAAATTAGAGTAGAGTCGAAGAATATTAAGTGTGCGATGAAAGGGGAGGAGTGATATTGTATGTTTAGTTTAGGATGAGATTTTTTTTTGTTAAAATATATATATATATATATATATATATATATATTATAATATTAATTAGTTTACAAATTAAAATGAAGTGTCATTTTTTCTAATAGTGTGTAATTTATTTATTTTAATTACAAATGCCACGTATAAATATTTTAACTGACATTTATGTAGGGTTGAATGTCTAACTTGTATTAAATATCTCAAACGATGAAACTTGAAAAAAAGAAAGTTAAAAGTTTCAGTTCACTCTCAACAAGGAGCACCAATATGATAATTCTGTCAAATAAAAATACTATGGGAAGAAAATTGTTCATTTATTTATGAAAAAGTTTTAAATTGTTAAAATTGTGATAGGTAGAGCTTCATTTTACCCCCAAAGTTCGATTCATATTTAATAAAAACACGAACCAAATTTGAGCCGCAAATAACAGTTGGGACAAAATAAATAAGTTTTAAAATTAAGAATTGAGTTCTAAATCATTGTAATTTATTAACCCAAAATTGCATATTTTTAAAATAATATTACTTTAGATGTTGCATTGACATTAAGATGCATGACTTGTAGGTTGATTTTGTTCTTCAACTGAAATCATTTCTTTACACATGTTTTTCTTCTTCTGAATCATGCTTTTCTTCTATTTGATCTTCCTTTGAGGTGAACCTTAAAATCCGTGGAATCTTAAGATAATCATTTTGGGATATTCTTAATTAGGTTGTTATTCTAATTCTTGGTAAAGACATGTTATCTTTAATCCTCGCTAAAAATAATTATTAATACCATAAATAATGTAGTTTAGTGAAAAGGAACTATCCATTCCATTACTACAACTAGTTACAATTTTGAAAGTACATTAATCAAAATTTAGAAGAGTGGAAGAAAAAAAATTAAATGATAACCATCTATCTTAATCATGTTTTCAAAGTGTGACAAATTTTGCATCAAAATCTTGGATACGTTGAGAAACATTAAAACTCTTGTATATGTTTAGGGATGCCAATTGGGCGATGTGAGGCGCGGAATATATTTACCATTCCTGCACCGTTTTTATTTCGAGGATTTTTTTAATGTTATCCCCGCCCTATTCAGTTTTGTTCGATTTCGGGAATCCCCGCGAAAAACCGTTTTAATAAAATATTTTTAAAACAAATTACAAAATAATATTATATAAACCAATTTTTAATATAATATATAGGGTGATATATTAAAATTTTTATATTATTATAAAGAAATAATTATAACTCTTATAAAATATAGTGAATAAATAAATATATTAGAGATTTAATAAATTTAATTATGTTTTATAGTGTTCGGGCATAATCGGGGTGAGATCGGGGCGGAGGACACAAATATCATCCCTGCCCCATCCCCGTTCGGTTTCGGGGAAAAACCGTCTCAAATGGGACAATTCGATTTAGTTTTTGCGGGGCGGTTTTAAATTTTCATCCTTATATATGTTAAATCATTTTTAATGGAGATTCAAAACAAGAATGCTAGTATGTCATACAAGTTTGAAGACTATATTTGGATTAAAAAAAATCATTATAGACAAAAACTCAAAAAAGTAATTTACTACCTCTTGAGGTGTTGAATGTGAAAAAGCATAATGAGAGGAAAAAATCTAGTTTCTCGAATTCAAGTAAGAATGCAAAAACCTCGAAAGAAAAGTGTCATCCAATAATTACAAAATATTATTCAATATTTGATTAGAAAAATAAACTTAGAATGTTACTTCTTTCAATATGGTTTACAAATGATGTTATTCTTCAACTAACCTCAATGTGTAAAGTTATTCAAGTTATCCAATATGTTAATTTGATCACATCCCACATAATATTAGATTTAACATTCTTCAATGTTCAAATTAAGCCCAATTAGCACACTGACAAAAGTGTAATTTTGCAAAGTTATCACAAATTACAAACTCAAGAACAAATAAAAAAAATAGGGCAAAGGTTAATTTGCTTCTCCACCAAAGCCCTTCTTGCTACTACAACATCAACTTAGATATGGCAGTGTTTTTATAGAGACAAAGCAACAAGACAATACAACATAGCCGAACAATTGTCTCGTGGCGAAGCATGGCTGCCGAATATGTCACTATCTTTTTCATCTTCCGATGATTCTAATATCACCCCACCACCTTCACTTGTTATGTTTCCATCGGAAGTCCATTTCCATAGCTTGTTAGTTCTGAAATTTATATATAGAAATTGAGAAATCAGAAAAGGGTTAACCTGTGGCTAAGGCTACTAGCGTTCAAAGTGAGTTGATCGATGAACGAAGCGGATTTGGTTGGGTTTTGGGCTAATATTTTATTAGAGTTTATATATTGTAATGGGCTTAGGAGTAGAAGTTTGGTCTTTTGGATTTTGGTGTACTCCTATTAATAGAGACATTGTAACCCAGGGTTACTTTTGGACCATTAGTCCATGAAAATCAATATAATTGACGATTTCCCGAGTATGTATGCATTGTTTGTTGAACCTCGTTATATCTTGTGTTATTTATTATTTTTTATCATTATATATCTATATCTTCTTTTATCGTGTGTTTAGATTAGATATTTTATCTACAAGTTGTATCAAAGCATGTTTTAAGAATATTTATCATAATCTATTTGTAAAGATATGACGGACACCCTAACCATCATTGAAGAAGTTGTTGGATATTTTTACTTTTGTTGAAGATTGTTGGTTATTTGAGAAAACGATATTGGTTGTAAAAGGATTAGCCACTGTGAAGATTTGAGTTGAAATCTTCAATTGATAAGGAGATGTTAACGTTCGTTAAAATATTTCTTAATTTTGGGTGATGATTTCTTGAGAAGAAGAAAGAAGAAGACGATGGGTCTTTTATTCTTCTCAAATGCGCCAATGGGTGCAAGTGACAAAAAGTCGTCGTGGAGGCAGCGACAATAGAATGAAGAAGATGAGATTGAAAATTGTAGTTGAAAAAGGAGGTGGTGTGCTTATCCAATATTGTTGATTGTAGAAGACAGTTGATGCAACATGTAAAGGGTTTTTTGATTAAAGTAGGTGGATTTAATGTTCGTTTGCAAGAGTGTGGTTTTGATATGTGTGTATAAGGGCCGAATTTGGAATTGCATCAAACCTTGTGAGTATGTTTTGATTGGCAATCTCGGTAAGTGCTTGTGTAAAGTTGTGAAGTGGGTGTTGATGCCTCAAGGGTTCTACCAAAAATGGTAATTTATAAGGTATGAGTTGAGGGTGCACTAATCATATATATGGTTTGTTAGATTCTTTCTATGCAATATTTGGCTAGAAAAATGTGGAGAACAAATGATACATCTTCATGTTTGTTGAAAATTAGTTTGAGGTTTTATTATAACCGATTGTTGTCTTGGCATACATGAGTGACATTATTTCACTATGTTGAGAGTTTTGACTTGAAGAAATTCTCGGTTAAAATGAGTTTGGAGAGATTATTCTTTGGAAAACGGTTATTGAAGAAGTCAAATTAAAAGAGAGGTAAAGAGAAAATCTAGCATCAGATTTTTGTCTATTGCCGCGCAGGCTTCATCAAATTGACGATTGGAGATTCAAACGGAGATCGATTGCGCTAAAATTTTGTTGAGAGGGTTGATAACTCATTCCTCTATATTTTCAACTGTCGGATCAAGTTTAGACGTCTCGAAGTTTGTTTTTCTCGGGCTTAAAGTGTCTTCCTAATGTTAGTTTTATTTAACTTATTTGGGACCAAAAAGTTTGTATCTTTTTGGTTATGACCTTTTTATCTTATTGGAAAAGCTAATCAAGATGAAGACGGTGGTGAGATTATGTGCTTTACTTTTGACAAAAACATGACCGAGTATGAAAAGTTGTTATCAAAATGGTGTTTATCAATGACAACTTTGTCGACATGTTGATGGAGCAATTCTTCGGGTCAAATTACAAGATTTCATTGAGTTGGCGGGTGATTAAGGATTGACACAATTCCAGTTAACGCATAATTTGAATGAAAGACCGGGAATATGAAGACTAGTGAAAGACACTTATAAGTTGAGGTGGAGACATCTATAGAGCAACTTTTAAACGAACCAAGAAAAATCATTGGATTATCTTCTAATGTGAGAAGATAAATAAAACCTTGAGTGAAATTCCTAGTCATGAAAAGGGGGCTAGATGGGAGACTCGGATAATTGGAATGTGATGATTTTGTTACTTCTTTTGTTCTATATTAATCGTCTATTTATTTTGGATCATAGTTTAGATTAATGAGATGTTTGATTTTTCATCTTATTGATGAGATGATTTAGACATTGAATGAGATTTCTAGTCATGAAAAAGGGGTTAGATAAAAGGTTCGATCAATTCAAATGGAAGGATATTCGATTTCTTTCAAAGAAACTATTGATGATCATTTGAAACATTGGTGAAGATAATTGAAGAGAGATTATTAATTTGGAAATAATATTCTTGGATTGCTATGCTTTTTTGAATTTAAGAAACTAGTAGATTGCAAACTAATTTGTTAAAGGAGAATTATGAGGTTCAAATTGGTTGAGTATGCAACGTTCAAGGGAAGATGGGTGACAAATATTTTTTCAGATCTTGAGCTAGAGAAAAGAGATGTTGTGATAACCTAATTTATTTGTTATGAAGTGGACGATAAAGGTTTGTCTTGGGTCTTCTCTTTATTGATCGATATCGTATTTTGAGGAGTAGGCGATGAAAGTTCGTTAAGGGTGTTCACAGTTTTCGATAGATATCTGACTTTTGAAAAAATAGACGATGAAAGTTCGTCTTGGGTCTAATCAATATTTTGGTTTCAGTCGATTGTTGGACTTGAAAAATAAGACACTCAGTTTGTGTCAAACAAATGTAAAGATTATTTTAACCTAATAAAGAATTGTTAATTCTAGTTTCCGCATATGTCAACGGGTATGAACAAAGATTGGGAAGAGTTGTTGAATGTCTCTCGTCATTGAAATAACGTGGTTACCCAAATTTATTTGGTGTTATAAACTCTAAGATTTTATCTTTTAAGGGATTTTGAGTGGAAGTTGAAGTATAATGATTTATCTCGTGAATGGCTCGAGTAGTGAAGATTGATGTGTGGCTCATAACTTTTTGACGGCGCGATAAACGTGATGGTGAAGATTGTTATTCTTCTAAGGGCTCTTGAGTGGAAGTGAAGGTACGAAAAATTATCTGATGAATGGCTCCAGCAAAGGTGAAGATTGAAGTGTTGAACCCACTTAATTTTTTGATGGCTTGACTTTTGTCATGGTGGAGATTGATGGGTACGACTCGTGTATTTCCTAAGGGGCGTGAAATTCGTCAAGGTGGAGATTGTTGAATTTGTAATTTATATATCACTTCTCAATAAGCGCTGTATTCGCCCAAGATGGAGATTGTTGGATTTGGGGCTCATATTTTATTAGAGTTTATATATTGTAATGGGCTTTAAGTCTTTATTGGGATTATGAGTACTAATTTAATCTTTTGGCTTTAGGAGTACTACTATAAATAAAGATGTTAGGATCTAGATCGCCGCTGGTGAACCGGGGGTTGGACCGGTTAGCGGTTCACACTCGAAGGGTGGTGGTTAATCCGGTTAGAGATTAACACCGGGGTTTCAATACTACACAACCTGTCACAAACCCTTGAACTAAGTTCAAGCGCGGAAGAGGTTTGCTTTCAGATTGAAGCGGCACGCTAGTTTGATAGACAAGGCCGGTTTCGGATGATGGAGATTTAGAAATGGTGGGTCGGTTTTGGTAATCTGGATATTCGGTATGGTTAGTATAGAGTCGGTTTGGAGCGGTGTGGTTAAGTTAGTCGGTTAGATAATGAAGCCGGCAGAAAGTAAATAACAAGACAGATTTTATGGATGTTCGGAGATAAAACTCCTACGTCACCCCTTCCTCTCGAAACCGCGAGAAGGATATTCACTAAGGAATACAAGTACAGGCCGATCGAGACTTATTTCCTGCTCGATAACACTCTTACAATTTACACCGAAATTGTAAAACAAACTTTAACTTTCAACACTTAGGCTTTCTAAAACAGCACACTCTTATCACTTGTAGTAAATGCTCTTAGCGCTATCTCAATATCACACTGTTGTCCCTTGATGTCCCGCATTTACTCTTCTGCAACTGCCTCCTTTTATAGGTGAAATATACCAACGGTCATATTTCACTTCCTTGAATCTGATTGGCTGAGCAGAGGTGCAGTGATTCAGTGTTTCAGAGGTTCAGACCTGCGGTCGTTTCCTCAGACCTGATGGTCAACCTCAGACCTGGTGTTCTGTCTCAGACCTAGCGGTCTGTTCTTCCGGTGTGTAAGACAAACCTGCCGGATTTGTCTTTTACTTGATGTAGGCACTGTTTGTTGGACAGTTGTCTGTACTTGGAAGATTTCCTTTCTGTCTTATCCCGAAGTGGAAGGATCCGGTAGTACTGTCTTCTGCAGCCTACAGTCTTTCCTCAAACTTACATGAATATGGAAGTGTTCAGTCTGTTCCTTTGGTATCGTTCTCAACAGATACCCGAATTGTCTTCTTGTACTGGTCGGTCATTTGACTTGGCCGAATGTCTTTTGGTAGTGATGTAACCGGACTTCTTCCGGTTATTCTTGTCTTGTGGATGATCGGCTGTTTGATGATTCCGGTTTTGAGCTTTGGCCGATCCTTTCTTTGTGCGGTCACGTTTCGAATACTTTTGATCGGTTTGGTAGCTTGACCGGTTAGGTTTCTTTAGTCGGTTCTTTTGTTCATCCGGTCCGGTTCCTTGTTCCTGCATGGAAAGTTTATTTAAATTAGGTTTATTTGAACCGGTCTTATTTTATCTAACAATTTCTCCCTTTTTGATTATTTTATTTAAAATTATCAAAATTATGTAAGTTTGCAACCGTAGGCCGGGTGTTTTGTTTGGCCGGATTTTTGAAACTGACTTGGGAGAATTTTTCGAAAAATGTTTGAGAAAAATTTTGGAAGAGTCTTTATCTTTTATCTTATCAATTTCTCCCTTTTTGATTATTTTATTTAAAATTATCAAAACTAAGTAGAAATGCAAAATAAGGCCGGATTCAAAAATAACTTTATATTTATATATATAGATGACCGGAAAAGACAAAATATATAGAAATACTAAGGCTAATAAGAAAAGAAGGATAGTCCCTATTCAGAGTCCGTGAGTTCATATATGCTCTTCTTCTTTGGTTGCTGTCGACCGGTCGGTTCGGAAGATCGTCGTCTTGTAGACCGAGACCGCAGTTGTGCTTCGACTTCATCTTCGATTGGGTCGTCCTGCTGCGATGTACTTGGGATGACCGGTTCAGAGACCTCTCTGAGCAGCTCGGCAATCTGAACCTTCTTAAGGGCCTCCTTTTTAGGAGCTTCCCTCTTCCGCTTTTTCGGCGCTGAGGCGGAGGCGACCGCCTTCTTCTTCTCGTTTTCCTTTGCATAGCCTTCCAGCCTTCCAGCCTCCGTGTCTCCCTTTCCAACCGTTCAGTATCCTCTGCTGCTAGAGTGGCCACTTTTTCGGCAAACCCTGGGAATATGGCCTCTCCTCTTTTAATTTGCGCGGCTTCCTCTTCCGCTTCGGTCAGCTGAGTTGGGCGCGGTGCCTCCTTATCTTTTCCTGCTTCGGCATCCAGCGCATCTTGGACCCTCTTAGCTACTTGAGCATCAGCCGCTACAGCCGCGGCGTCCGCGTTCACCTTAGCCCTTAGAACTTCGGCCATTTGTTCGGAAAGCGCCTTCACTTCGGCCATGAGACTCCCATTTATCTTCTCAAGTTCGGAGACCCGGGTAAGTGTCGTGCCGATCAGATCCTCACTCATCGCATTCAGCCGTTGATCGGTATCTCTCTCAAGCCGGTCGAGGTCTTCCTTTAACTCGGAGGTCACATCCTCCAGAATTGTGGTTCGCTGAACACATTTATCTTGCTGATCCGCCACGTCCCACAGACCGTTGCCGAGGTCTGAGAGCCGTTCTTGATGGCTTTCCAGTAGATTCTTTGTGATGTCGGTGAATTTTAGGGCCGAATCAACTATCCTGCCGGATCTATCTTTGAACGGCTGAACCGCGGTCTCGTCGAACTCTTTAATGCGGTCTTCAACCCATTCTTTAGCAGCCCATTCTTTAGTAAGGTCTGAAGCGGTGACTTCCGGTGGTGGGGGAGGTGATTGCTCCGTGAGATTTGGATCGGCTCTTTCACTGGATTCTATCGGTGCAGCATTCTCTTTTGGAGGAGTTGAACAGTTGACCGGAAACCTTTCGATCTCGGGAGCAGTATAAACTGGTACCTGCATTCGGCTGCATATGGCTTCCAGCCGCTCGACCTCTTGAGTTAGTTCCCCTTTGGCTTTTTCAAGCCTTGCTAACACCCGCGGTGCTACGGTGTCCACCGTTTCCATCTTGTTGAGCTCTTCCTTAATTTTCCGGATTTTTGTCTTTAGTTTCCGAAGTTGAACCTTCGGTAACAAGAGACAGGTTCGGTGTTGTACCTCCTGGAGTGTGTTGGAGTTCGTAACGGTCATCATCAGTTCCTCCACTTCCTCCAGTCTGTTCATGCATTCCTCATCTGTGTGGCCCGGTAGGAGTTGTCTATACGGTGTATCAAACCGGTGCTCGTGCCACTCCAGGTATAGTTCTTCAACCGACTCGGCTTTTCTTCTGATGCTTTGAAGGAGTTTCCCAGTTAACCTATCGGCCTCTGCCTCTTCGGCCTCCTCCCTCTCCGTGTCGTAGCCTTCATCATCGGCTTCTTTATCAACCTCTTCTCCACCCTCGGTGGTCTCAGGGTTGGTGTTCGGTGCGGCATCCTTAGGGCTCTGGACCGAGCCGTCTTCATTGAGGACCGTTCTATCATCCTCCGTCTTTTCGGTGTCTGTTCTCTCAGAAGCCCACTCCTCATCTTCTGTGTGCCGAGGTGGGTCGGAGAAGGTTATCTTTTCTTTTCCTTTGCCTCCGGTCTTTGCTTTGGCCGGGGCATCTTTCTTTGCGGCTTTCTTCTTTCGGCCACCTGTGGAGCTGGGGGCCGGCTGTGTTCTTTCAAGGAATTGCCTTGATCTGATGAGGCAGCGTGTTGCTACCGCAACGCCGGGACCGACGTCGAGATTTAGGTGGAGGAAGATTTTACCGAGTGGCACGGCATATCCCCACGACCGGTTTGAGTCCGGTTTCACCATGTCCATTAGGTTACTGAACACCGATCTTGCCCAGTTGACCTCTTTTCCCTCCATCAGACCGATCAACATCTTGATTTTGTCTTTGGTGAGGTTGCTGAAGTTTCCTCCCCTCGCCTGAATCGCCCTTGCGAAGATGTCACACACCGGGATTAACTCCGGCTTCAACATTTGTTTACTCCCGGATGTTGTGATCGGCTTAGTGGTTGCCGATAGAATGTGGCAAGCCGCCTCAAAGGTGTCCTGCTCTATTTCTGCTGTTGCATCCTGGCCGGTTGTTGGGAGATGCAAGCTCTCGGCCACCAATGCTTCGGTGATCTCTATTCGTGAACCGTATACAGTCGCGGTGATCTTGTCGTAGGCGACTCTTGCGGTTTTGAAGAACTCTTCGACCGCATCTTTGTATATAATATGGGGACCGCCGAGGAAATATCCCAGACCGGTTTTAATTAGCCGGTCAATAACTTCCTTCGCCTCGGGCGTACCATTCAACCGGATTTCCTCGAAATCCACCTGAGAGTAGAGTCTGAACAAAGCCGAATCACGCCCCATGTTTAAGAATTTGAGAATGTGAGAGAGAGAACCGCTTCAAAAGAGTTAGAAAGCTTAGAGAGAGAAAGTAGATTCGCGTGAGAATGAAATAAAATGACCGAAGGTCCCTTTTATAGATGCGGTTTGGAAGCCCAACCGTCCCATCAATAATGGGAGGGAATTTTCCCTCCAAAATGGAAGAGGCGCCAAACTATGGGCGGTAAAACAAAAACGGGGGGGCGGCAATTTTGGGCGGGAGATTTCCCTCCAAAATCTTTTGCTTATGTCATTTATGACGCACTCGTTTCTTTGAAACCGATTGATTGAACGGTTTCTAAGTTCAATTGGTTATTTAGAGTGTTAACAAATTAGGCAGATTTCATGTGACCGGAAAAGAACGCGGTTATAGTTTGAAGATGTGACCCGGTTACTTAGATAAATGTTCAAAGAATTAAGAGGACACGGTCATTTAAACTGAAATGATATTAAAATTCAAGAAATAGCAGAGAAAGGAAACCGATATAAGATTCGGTACAGAGATAGGCATAATGTAAAGTACAGCCTATTGAAAAGACATTCTCCAGATTCGTTCTATTGCCGAATCCCTGTCGAGGATGTTTGAAGAGGAAGCCGGTGTGCCCGGTCCGAACTCTGGTCGGTACCCAAGAATCAGCTTGCTGATATGCGGTGCATACCCGAGACCTTTCTTGGTCAGCACCATATTCTTTAGGTTTTCCCATATGACCGATGACCAGTTGATGGCCGATTTGCAAAGAATGTGAGTCATGATGTTGTAGGTATTCCTAGAATACCGTTGATTAGGTGATTGACACAGAATTGACCGGGTCACAATTTCGAGCAGTAGCTGACCGTGACTAGCAAGTTGGGTTTTTGGCCCAAAGTGTTCCACCGGAGAGGGGGTGGCCGATAGGTATTGCGCGGTTTCAAATCCCGCAAGGTCCTGAATAGTCGGAAAGTCAGAGAAACCTTCAGTGGGTAGACCGAATAGTGAGGCAAATTCAACCTCATCGATCCAGAACGTATGGTCTCTGACAGTAGAGACGATATACTTTCCCCTGATGCAGGCGCTTCGAAAGAAGGCCTTGACATCGTCTAGAAGAATAGGACCGGCCTCTTCAAGAAATGGTTGAAGACCGGTTTCAACGAGAGAGTCATACATGAATTTCTGCTTAGTAGTACAGTCCCTCTCGCCCGTGCAAGAGTTAAAATCAATGCTTAGGAAGTTTCCCAGAGTTCTGCTCGGCATGATTTCGGTATTGAGAGAGACGAAATTCAAGAATATCAGAAGTGAGTTTGTGTTTTTCGGATGTGATAAAATGAGTAGAGGATGGCTCCTTATATAGGATCGGTTTTGGAGGGAAAATCTGAGCATTGATGGTCAGTTTTGTTTTATTAAGGAAAGGAATCTTTACCTTTTCAAGGCGCATGGGGAAGTGGCAAATTGCAAAGCCCAAGGTAGGTGTTAGTTGGGAAGTAACCAGTTTGGTTGGAAATTAAATGTGCGGGTGGTTGGGGGTTATCTCATTGATTGGAATTATCTCATTAAATGCACTTGAACATAACCGAGATTAATTAGATAGATGCCGAAAATAACAGAGACAATGCCGAAAATGGCATAAAGAGCGAACATGAAGTCAAGAAAGACACAAATAAAGCCGAAAGAGACATGGATAAAGCCGAAACGATCAAACTTGAGTTGGTTAAAAATACACCCGGTGCATGAAGCAAAACGACCGGGTGCAAGAAGGAGTGACTCAGGGTGCATAGGGGTTGACATCACCGTTGTGGCGGTTTCTTCTACTCCAAGCCCTCTCGAACCGCCTATAAAATGGGTCGGTTACTTCTTTGGTGAGCACCTGAGCTTGGTTCAAACCTTCGCCGGGACAGGTTGGGACTCCAAGCTCCTACAAGGAGACAGCTTAGTTGGGGGATGAAACCGACTGATCGGATGTCGACCATCCAAGTAAGGATGTCAAAAAGCACTCTGGACCAGTTTACCGGTGTGCCGGTGATTATAGCCGCCATCATGTTGAAGTTCGAGACACTGTAGGTATTTGTGACATCCCTTCCAAAGATGCTCTTACCGAGCACATCATTTAGAAGCTGATATTCAGCTCTCAAACGCGATTTTGCTCCATGGTCTTCAACTGGTTCGTCAGATCGGGAAAAGGCGATGGAGACCTCGGCCTTTACATCTGCCGGAATGTCTAGATCTGTTATCCCGTGTCTTGGCAGGCTAAGACACCGCGCAAAGTCCCGTTCGGTGAAGTCAAAGACAATGCCTCCCACTTTGGATTGGATGTGGGTTTCAAAGTGGGGGTGCCCCTAAACACCTTTGCGTGGTAGAAAAATTCCAGAATGGATTCCGGATAGATAGTATGTTTATCGTCTAGGAAACACTGAAGGCCGGTTTCCTCTAAAGACTTGATCATCTTATATATCTCATATTGATCTGTGGTTGAGCAGGATAGAAAATCAACCTGAAGGATGTTTGGAAACTGAGACATTTTTGCCTTAGTGAGAGGATGTTGTTTTGTCTTGTGAGTGTTGTGGTGAGTGTTGGCTTCACTTAAATACTAGTTTAGGGACTATCCTATTGTCCAGGCATTAAATGGGATGATGTCTATTAACTGCAGGATAAAAGATATTGCATAAAATAGGCATGTTTGCAGTCTAGGTGTCGGTCATAGGCCTGGACTGTGAAAGATATCAAAAGATCTTCACGTCTTTTTAGGCGCGACCATTTTGCTTTGAAAGGGCAATGTCTCAGAACAGATATCTATAAGCATTGATAATTATTCCACTACTGTGTGAAATTCAAATAATCTAGAGTGACTTGCTTCCGAACCGGTCAGTCATCAGTTGTTCATCCCGATGCGGTTATTTGATGCATGCATCAAGTAGCCGGTCGGTTTACTCTGTCTGAAGAACTGGGCGGTTCTTCCATAGGTCACCCGAAAATTTAAAATTCAACAGTTTAGGAGGAACTACCGGTTTTGTCTGTCCGGACCGGTTCCCTTTAAGTATCCTTAGGAAGGATCTGACTGATGTCGGTTAAACCGAGAGTAAGTCTGAATTGAGAGAACTTAGCTTCCTGTAGAGGCTTTGTGAATATATCGGCTACTTGTTGATCAGTCGGTACGTATTCCAGCCGGATATGCTTCAGTGTGACATGTTCCCTGATGAAATAGTGCCTTATATCGATATGCTTGGTTCTGGAGTGGAGAACCGGATTGTAGGTGATTGCTATGGCACTCGTGTTGTCACAGAAAATCGGGGACTCTTCGGCTATGACACCGAAGTCCTTCAGCTGTTGTTGGATCCAGAGGAGTTGAGTGCAGCAACTTTCGGCCGCCAAGTATTCAGCCTCTGCAGTGGATGTGGCCACAGATGTCTGCTTCTTGCTGTGCCATGAAACGAGCCGGTCACCAAGGAACTGACATGTTCCGCTGGTGTTTTTTCTGTCAATCTTACATCCTGCATAATCTGCGTCTGAGTAACTTGTTAGATTGAAGGACGAGTCCTTTGGATACCACAGACCGACATCAGGTGTGCCCTTTAGATACTTCAGTATCCTTTTTGTGGCTGTGTAGTGAGATTGTTTTGGATTTGCTTGGAATCTCCCACAAACACCAACTGCAAACAGGATGTCCGGTCTACTCGCTGTCAGGTATAGGAGGGATCCGATCATGCCCCGGTATGCAATCTGGTCTACCGATTGGCCCTCATCATCCCTGTCCAGCTTAACTGATGAGCTCATTGGAGTAGCCGCCGAGGAGCAGGTGTCCATTCCGAACTTCTTTAGTAGCTCCTTGGTGTACTTAGGTTGGCTTATGAAGGTTCCTTCCTTGAGTTGTTTAACCTGAAGACCTAGGAAGAAGCTTAATTCTCCCATCATACTCATTTCAAACTTGTCAGTCATCATTTTTGAGAACTTATCACATAATTTAGGATCGGTTAAGCCAAAAATGATATCATCTACGTAGATTTGAACAAGTAGGATATGTTCCTTCTTTTCAAATTTGAACAATGTCTTATCCACTGAACCGATGGTGAAATCATGTTCTAGTAGAAATGCGGTTAGTGTATCATACCAGGCTCTAGGTGCTTGCTTTAGACCGTATAAAGCTTTGTTCAGCCGGTATACATGGTTTAGAAATGCAGCATTCTTAAAACCGGGTGGTTGTTCAACATACACTTCTTCACGTAGGTCACCGTTCAAGAATGCACTCTTAACATCCATTTGAAAACCTTAAAGTTTTTGAAAGCTGCAAAAGCAAGAAAAATTCTAATAGCTTCAATCATGGCTACAGGAGCAAATGATTCTTCAAAATCAATGCCTTCTTCCTGTTTGTAGCCTTGTGCCACTAATCTGGCTTTGTTCCTTGTGACCAAACCGTCCTCATTGAGTTTGTTTATGAATACCCATCTTGTTCCTATGACCGATTGGTCTTTCGGTCTGGGAACTAGGTACCAGACTTTACTACTCTCGAACTGGTTCAGCTCTTCTTGCATTCCCAAGATCCAATCCGGATCTGACAATGCTTCATCTATTCTTTTCGGTTCAATCTGGGATATAAAGGCTGAGTTAAAATATCCTTCCAGAAGTTGACTCCTAGTTCGAACAGGTTCTGAAGGGTCACCTATAATTTGCTCAGGAGGATGTTTACTGTTTCTTCTGAGATTCAGTTCAGGAGTGTCTACCAAATTACCGTTAACTTGACCAAGGCTAGACATGTTGGTAGGCTGACCGAGATTGTCAGACCGACCGACTTCCTCGGATTGGACCGAAGTGTCAGCTTCCTGTTGTGGAACAGCTTGATCCGGCTGGGTATCAATATTACCCATTTGGTCATGGACAAACTGCCTGAAGACCGGAGTCTCATCTTCACTATCAGAATGAATATCGTTATTTTCCAATATGTTGTGTAGATCAAAGCATGAAGCAGTATTGCTTTCAACCGATTCATCGAAAACAACGTGAATTGTTTCCTCCATGGTTGCAGTTCTATTATTGTATACTCTATATGCTTTACTTACTGCCGAGTACCCTAGCATGATGCCGATATCGGTTTTTGCATCAAAAACGGTGAGTTGGGTTTTACCATTTATATGAATATAACATTTACAACCGAAAATCCTGAGGTACTTGAGTTTGAGAACTCTGTTAAAATAAACCTCATACGGCGTTTTGTTGTGAAATCTGTTTATTAAAGAGCGGTTTTGTGTATAGCATGCAGTGTTGATAGCCTCAGTCCAAAATTTCTGAGCAATGCCGGAGTCGGCTATCATGGACCGTGCGGCTTCCTTGAGAGTCCGGTTTCTTCTCTCGGCCAGGCCATTTTGTTGAGGAGTCCTAGCACTAGACAATTCGTGTCTAATGCCGGATTCATCAAGATATGCAGTTAATGTACTATTGGTAAATTCGGTACCTCGATCACTTCGAATGCTATTAATGCGAGTTGATTTTTCATTTTGTAGACGCTTAAGAAGTGTAATCAGGTTTGATACGGTTTCACGTTTAGATGGTAGAAATATTACCCATGTATATCTAGAATAATCATCAATAACTACCATGGTGTAGAGCATACCTCCTAGGCTAATGACCTGAATCGGTCCAAATAAATCCATATGAAGGAGGTCTAAGCATCGGCTAGATTGAATATTTCCTTTACTTTTAAAAGATGACCTAGTTTGTTTACCCATTTGGCATGCTGAACAGACCTTATCCTGGTTAAATACTATATCAGGAATGCCTTCAACTAGCTTTTTACCGCGAATGTAGTTTAAGGTTTTCATGTTTAGATGGTTTAGTCTCTTGTGCCACAGCCAGGTTTGATCAGTCTTAGCTATCATGCATATACGATATTCTATTCTGGTTTTCCAGTCTACCTTATAGATGTTACCTATCCTATTTCCGGTTAGTAGTACGATACCTTGAGAATTCTTAACTAAGCATGCATGTTTAAGGAATTCTACCGTGTATCCAGCATCACACATCTGACTAATGCTAAGTAGGTTAAAACTTAGGTTTTCAACTAAAAGTACTTTATCAATAGTTAGGTTACCATGGACAATCTTACCCTTGCCCACAGTTTTACCTTTTGAGTTGTCACCGAAGGTGATTAGAGCACCGGTTGCTGTTCTGATATCGGTTAACAAATTGCTGTTTCCGGTCATGTGCCTGGAGCAACCGCTGTCCAAGAACCATTCGGAGTTTCCTAGCCGTTTCTTTGGATCCTGCAAAATGTACATATTTACAACTGTTTGGTACCCACATTTACTTGGGTCCACATGCGATTAGTCCCTTAGGTATCCAGACCTTGATAAATCGGACGGTCTTCTTTGCTAGGGTTTTAACTGTCCTTTTGGCACTCGGTCTCGTGTATTTCGGTTTTCCTTCAAATGTCCTAAATGGTGATGGTCGTTGATTCGGTGATCTATGGTTTGACCTACGGGGTTCAGGAAAGGCTTTCTTATGTCTGAGGATTTCGGCCTTTCTTTTCACAGGGTCAAGCCATGAATCGGTTGGACCAACATAATCGTATTTTAGCTTTTCTTCCCTATAATATGCGGTCTCCTCTTCTTCAGCGGTACAGGTGCTCTTAAGAAATTTTATAAAGGGAAGGTTTCCTCTTGTAAGCCTTGCTTTCCCTATGGGTTTTCGGTCTTTAGATCTATTCTCTGTGTATCCTAGGCCACGCTTACAACGAGGATGCCTGTAGTGTTTATTCATATTCTTTACTATATCGCTAGATCTCTTATAGGCGGCCATCTTGTATTGAAGTCGAGCATTCTCTTCCTCAGTTAGTTCTCTAGTCGGTTCACTAGATTGTTCGATCTTAGGATCTAATTCAGTTTCTAGAGTATGGGTATCATTAGGTTGTATGGCCTCCGGTTCAGGTATGATAAGTACCTCTGGTTCTGTTAGAATAGGTGCTATGGGATCGATTCTAATGTTGAGATGCTTAGGTAGCATGGTTAGTAGGTTCTTATATTCTTCTACCATGTCATTCAATGCATTGTATAATTCATCTTTAGTAAATTCTTCACAAGGAGAGTCAAATACATGTTCCTCATTTGCCATGAGACATGTAAGTTCATCGTCACTGTCACTGTGAGCCCATAGACTTCCTCCATCGTTGGCTATCAGTGCTTTCGGTACTTCACTTCCTTCACCGGTTTGTTGATAATTGTTTCGGTCATTCTGATATTCCGGTTTCTGGGTATCCCTCCTCGGTTTCCTGCATTCCCACTTAAAGTGTCCTAAATAGTTACAGTTATAACATCTTACATTGGATTTGTCACCGTAGTAGTTGTTCATAGGTTGGCTTTTTTTCATGAACCTCCCAAATTTCTGTGCAAGCATTGCCATGGCATCCTCAGTGAACTGTTCGGCGGTTTTGATAGGTACGGGTGCAGGAACCGGTATCGGTGCAGGTGCAGGAGTAGGTGCAGCCGGTTCTGTGGATGTGATTAGTGCTCTGGTTGATGTTGAGGCCGAGACTTCCTCTTCAGTTCTAGATTTCATCTCGAACTCATATGCCTTGAGATCTTTGAATACATCGTATAGTTTCATCTTACGTAGGCTCTTTGACTCCCTCATTACCATCGTTTTTATGTCCCAAGCACTTGGAAGAGATCTCAAAGCTTTCATGACTACCTCTTTGTTCTCATACTTCTTGCCCAGAGTTGCTAGTTCATCTAACACACCAGTGAACCGGTCACTGTATTCCTTCATAGATTCTCCTGGTTTCATTTTAATGCTCTCAAACTTCTGCGTGGCCATCATTACTTTGTTCTCCCTTGTTCTTTCATTTCCTTCAAAGATCTGGATAACCGTGTTCCATGTCTCCTTCGCGGTTTTGCAATCTCTGATCTTGTAGTATGTGTTTTTGTCCACGCTGTTGGAGATTCGGTTTCTTGCATGGTTATCCAGGTTGTTTCTTCTCCTATCTTCATCCGTCCATTCCTTTCTGTCTTTATCAATGAATATCGGTCCTTCGGTCAGAATGGACTCCATTTCATCATCCAAGGTAACTAAGTGCAGGTGCATGAGTGCCTTCCAGTTGGCAAAGTCATCACCTTCTAGCATTGGGGGCCTATCTTGATACATGTTTGCTTGAGTATTGAAACTAACTGCTCTGATACCAATTGTTAGGATCTAGATCGCCGCTGGTGAACCGGGGGTTGGACCGGTTAGCGGTTCACACTCGAAGGGTGGTGGTTAATCCGGTTAGAGATTAACACCGGGGTTTTAATATTACACAACCTATCACAAACCCTTGAACTAAGTTCAAGCGCGGAAGAGGTTTGCTTTCAGATTGAAGCGGCACGCTGGTTTGATAGACAAGGCCGGTTTCGGATGATGGAGATTTAGAAATGGTGGGTCGGTTTTGGTAATCTGGATATTCGGTATGGTTAGTATAGAGTCGGTTTGGAGCGGTGTGGTTAAGTTAGTCGGTTAGATAATGAAGCCGGCAGAAAGTAAATAACAAGACAGATTTTATGGATGTTCGGAGATAAAACTCCTACGTCACCCCTTCCTCTCGAAACCGCGAGAAGGATATTCACTAAGGAATACAAGTACAGGCCGATCGAGACTTATTTCCTGCTCGATAACACTCTTACAATTTACACCGAAATTGTAAAACAAACTTTAACTTTCAACACTTAGGCTTTCTAAAACAGCACACTCTTATCACTTGTAGTAAATGCTCTTAGCGCTATCTCAATATCACACTGTTGTCCCTTGATGTCCCGCATTTACTCTTCTGCAACTGCCTCCTTTTATAGGTGAAATATACCAACGGTCATATTTCACTTCCTTGAATCTAATTGGCTGAGCAGAGGTGCAGTGATTCAGTGTTTCAGAGGTTCAGACCTGCGGTCGTTTCCTCAGACCTGATGGTCAACCTCAGACCTGGTGTTCTGTCTCAGACCTGGCGGTCTGTTCTTCCGGTGTGTAAGACAAACCTGCCGGATTTGTCTTTTACTTGATGTAGGCACTGTCTGTTGGACAGTTGTTTGTCCTTTCTGTCTTATCCCGAAGTGGAAGGATCCGGTAGTACTGTCTTCTGCAGCCTACAGTCTTTCCTCAGACTTACATGAATATGGAAGTGTTCAATCTGTTCCTTTGGTATAGTTCTCAACAGATACCCGAATTGTCTTTTTGTACTGGTCGGTCATTTGACTTGGCCGAATGTCTTTTGGTAGTGATGTAACCGGACTTCTTCCGGTTATTCTTGTCTTGTGGATGATCGGTTGTTTGATGATTCCGGTTTTGAGCTTTGGCCGATCCTTTCTTTGTGCGGTCACGTTCCGAATACTTTTGATCGGTTTGGTAGCTTGACCGGTTAGGTTTCTTTAGTCGGTTCTCTTGTTCATCCGGTCCGGTTCCTTGTTCCTGCATGGAAAGTTTATTTAAGTTAGGTTTATTTGAACCGGTCTTATTTTATCTAACAAAAGACATTGTAACTTAAGATGGCGTTTGGTACATTATACTATTTATATAAGTATAAGTTGTAAAGAAGTATAAATTGTATAAGGTATTAAGATGTATAAATTATATATATTAGTAGTGTTTCGTTAGAATGATAAAATAAGTATAAATTATATAAGTTTTATAATTTTATGTTTGGTCGATGGTATAAGAAAATATTAAAAAGAATAAAATATTTTAATAATTATCTTATTTAATTTTTATTATTAATTATATTTAAACTAATAAAAATATATTTAATTATCATAAAAATATTTTTAAAAAGAAATAATAATGCTATATGATTATATAATTTTTATAAATATATGATTTATTATATTTAAATTCCTATAATTAAATAAATATATCAATAATTAATATTAATAAATATATAATCATTAAATCATAAATTAATTAATGAAAATGAATCATTTGTTTAAGCCTTTCATTTTATTTATTTTCTAGAAATACTATAAAAAACAAAAATTTTAAAAATAAATAATAATAAATATTTCATAATTTAGTTTAAAATATAAAAGATAATAAACTAATAAGTATTTAATATAAGAGATAATAATTATAATTAATAATAATATTATTATTTTTTATATATTAATAATTATAAAACAAACATTAACATTCTTTTAAAAAAAAATAAAATAAAATTTTAACTAATAAATTTATAAAATAATTTAGTTTTAAAATAATAGTAAATAATAAATACTCAAATTAAAAAAAATAAAACTTAATAATTAAAATTTAATAAGAGATTAATTTATAAACTAATAAAGTTAATTTTAAAAAAATATGATTAAAAAAATTAAAAATTTAATACTTGTTGTAACAGATATAAGGTAGTACTATTTTTAACCCTTTGAAGGTATAAGTTATATCAATAATTTAACTGTTAGTATAAAACTAATAACCAAACATCTATATAACTTTACTATAACTTTACTATTAGGATAGTTATATCATCTTAAAAGGGTAATACCCACTACCAAACACCACCTAGGGTTACATGGACCATTATTCCATGAAAATCAATATAATGGACGACTCCTCAAGTATGTAGGCATTGTTGTCCGAACCTAGTTATATGTTGTGTTCTTTATTATTTTTCATCACTATATCTCTATATCTTTTTTTATCATGTGTTTAGATTAGATCTTTTCTCAACACATTTGAGCTCAACACATTAGGACTTCTCGTACTTAACTTCAAATTCTTGACCCGATGCGACCAATTAAGCCCCGTTAACCAATATATCTCACTCCGCCAATTCCAATCCCTCCAATTATGTTCAGTTGTTTCCACTCTTTTCATTACATGTAATTGTATTAAAAGGTTATGATCAGTTATCTTTCGATAATCATTATTCTTTATAATTGTTATTAACTTATGTTTAATAAGATTCATTTTTATTTAGTAGATAAATATTATAATCAAACTCTACGCACATCCTTATTATAATTAAAAACAAACATATAAATACACTTCTTTATATAATGAATTACACAATCATATACACTTGTAAATTAAACACAATTTCAATACTTAAAATAACACACACTTGATTAGCTTAGTTAGAAATTTAGACAATCTAATTATAAAGTGAAACACCAACTTGGTTTACAAATTAAGAAGTCTAATATCGAAATATTTCTAAATCTCTTTCGGTATTGAATGGTAATACCGAAAGATATGTCCACATACACTTCTTTATGTAATCAAACACAATCATATACACTTATAAAAATAAACACAATCTCTATACTTAAAAAATAACACACTTGATTATCTTAGGGGTTTAGACAGCCTAAGATAGTGATAAACCAAATTAGTGAAAAACAAATACAGAAAAGTTTATTAAATAATTCGGTTTTAATATGAAATAGCGAGAGATTTGTTAAATATCTTTGATAATGACTTTAGCACAGATTTTTTTGGGGAAGAGACAATAAAGAAAGATATGGGTATATCTTTCGCTAATACCCCATACTAACACTTATAATTATTTTCTGTTTTTGTGGGGAAGAGTCAATACCGAAACATGTGGGTATATCTTTCGCTAATAACCCATCCCAACACTTAGAATTATTTTCTTTTTTTTAGAAGAGCCAATACCGAAAGATATGAATATATTTTTTGCTAATAACTCATCCCAACACTTAGAATTTTTTTTGGAAAGAGCCAATACCGAAAGATATGAGTATATCTTTCGATAAAAACCCATCCCAACAATTAGAATTATTTTCTATTTTTTTTTTGAAGAGCCAATACCGAAAGATATGGGTATATCTTTCGTTAATAACCTATCTCAACACTTAGAACTATTTTCTGTGTTTTGGGGAAGAGACAATACCAAAATATATGGGTATATCTTTTGTTATTTACCCATCCTAACACTTTAAATTATTTTGGGTTTTTTTGGGGAAGAGCCAATAACGAAAGATATGGGTATATCTTTCGCTAATAAGCAATCCCAACACTTCAAATTATTTTATGTTTTTTTGGGGAAGAGTCAATGCCGAAAAATATAGGTATATCTTTCGCTAATAACTCATTCCAACATTTAAAA
Organism: Impatiens glandulifera; assembly: GCF_907164915.1. NCBI lineage: Eukaryota > Viridiplantae > Streptophyta > Magnoliopsida > Ericales > Balsaminaceae > Impatiens > Impatiens glandulifera. The sequence goes on along the minus strand of NC_061869.1, from coordinate 12,953,318 downwards.
CTATTTTCTTGTTTTTTTGGGAAAGAGTCAATACCGAAAGATATGGATATATCATTCGCTAATAACTCATCCCAACACATATAATTATTTTATATTTTTTAGGAGAAGAACCAATACCAAAAGATATAGGTATATCTTTCGTTATTACCCCATCCCAACACTTAGAATTATTTTATGTTTTTTGGGGAAGAGTCAATACCAAAAGATATGGGTATATCTTTCACTAATAACTCATCTCAACACTTAGGACTATTTTGCAAAAGATGTATATACATCTTTTGGTACTTCCCATTCCAACACTTAAAATTACTTTCGTGTTTTGGGGTTGGGGCATTCCCGAAAGATTTGTAAAAGCTTTCGGTGAAAAATCATATTACCAAAGGTTTTTTACACATCTCCGAAAATACTTTTAATAACGAAAGATTTATTTCTATCGGGACCTTAATGAAAGATTTATATATTTGTCTGTAAAATTTGTTTGTAAGGGTCATTTTTCACTAGTGTTATGTTATTTATATAAAATTTAAATTTTAAATAAATTAAAATAAAATTGCTACAAATATACTTTTTCATTCAAAAATATTTTTTTTTATAAGAATAATAAAAGATTTTAAATAAACTCAATATATTCAATAAGTTATTTGTTAATCAAAATCATTATAACTTTATTCAAATTATATAAATTATATTTGAGATTTTCAAAATTTGAAATTTGTTTTGAAATAAAAATAATTGAATTGAGATTTTGACAATAATAAATGTAGGGAGATTTTGACAATAATAAATAAAATAATCCAAATAACAACTAATAAAGTTACCAGGATTATATAAAAATTATTTTTTTTATTTAGCATTTTTAATTTTTAAAAAAAGTTATAAAATATATTTATTTAATTGCATGAAGATTTTGACAATTATAATTAATTTCTAGGAGATTTTGAAAATAATAAATAAAGTGATCCAAATATCAACTAATAAAGTTAGGAGGGTCATATAAAAGTAAATAAAATTATTAAATACATTGGGTCAATTTTGTAATTATTTTCATCTAAAAAATGATTTGAGATTTTGAAAATCTCATAAAACAATATTTGTATTTTGAATAAAGTTATAAGGATTTGGATTAAAAAATCATTTATAAAATGTATTGGGTATGATCCAAATCAAATGGTAGAAAAGATGGTGACACTAGTTAAACTAGCATGTATCTCGCACAAATGCACGAGTAATAATATAAAAACTGTAAAAAAAAAATATTAAGGTAATTTTTATGGGCGGGTCAACCCAAAATCCAACTCAAGTATTCATTTACTCTCACATATATCAAAATTAACCACAGCTCTCGACCTGACAATCCGGACACTTTAAAAATTAAGCATCATTATATATATATATATATATATATATATATATATATATATATATATATATATATATATATATATATATATATATATATATATATTAGTTAGTTAAAAAGTTGAACTTATATTTTTAAAATGTCACGCGTTTATCAAATTTTGGGTTGAATTTAAATTATAAAGTGTTATTAGTCTAGTTGGTTAAAAGGTTCTACTTATTTTGTTAGGTTGCAAGTTCGAACCATACTTATAGCATTTTTAATTTTATTTTTAACCGTTTTAAGTTTACGGACGGTTCAACCCACAATCCGACCCAAATATCCATTTACTCTCACATATATCCAAATTAACCACAGCTCTCGACCCGGCAATCCGGACACTTTAAAAATTAAGCATCATTATATATAGAGAGATTGTTTGACTTGATTGTCCAATAGGAGATCACTCAATTAAACTAACCAAATAATACGGAAGTCAAATTTTGATATAACTCAAAATAGTACCACTAATAAAATATTATTGTTTTAAAAAACAGTTCTTATTCATAAAAACAAAATGAGTTATGTGGGTATTAAGGATTTCAAAACTTTGAGATTTGAAAATATGTCAATTCTTATTTATAAGAAAATTGAGAATTTATCAAATTTGATGTTGAAACATAGATATGTTTTTTAAAATATTTATCCAAAGTCGATCATTTCAAACATATTTCTTTGTAAAGTTTATAGAAAATTATTTCTAAATTTTTTTAGTAACAAACTTAGACCAATTAAATTATTCATTATCTCCTCAACTAATATGTTTTCATTGATAAAAATTTAATCAATGAAAAAAAAAATTCTTAAGAATTTTTTTATTTAATCTTAATAAGTCCAAATCAAAACAAGAACTTTTTCATAAAAAAAATTAATATAAAACTTTCAACCGTCATAAATTAAATTTTATCACATATAATAATTTGTATAAAAATATAATTATCATACAACTAAGTAATAATAATATGAAAAGAAACATACCACAAATGATTTAGATCTTAACCCAATGGATATTGAGTTGTTGACAATGGAGTTATGTTAATTTTATTGTATTTTTTTTATTTGAAATAAATATTCTAAAATTTGACAGTAATAAATTTATTATTATTATTTTTTTTTGAGGTAGCAATATACTCAATTTAGCCATTATTCATAAATTAATATTTAATAATAAAAACTATAATTTTTTTTTGAAAGGACAAAATGTATTAAATTGTTTTATTTAATCATGCAACCAAATGATAAAAACAAATTATTTTAAACTTCTTCTAAAACAAAATTAAACTTTAACCAATTCACCATCATTATTCTAAAATTAAGCTCAAATATTAAATAAAACAACTAAGAACACATTTAGCTATACATCAACTAATTTCATTTCATTTAATCAAATATTACATTTTATATAATGATAAATTTACATAAAAATAAAAAGATCAAATACAAAATAAGTTTCTAATTGTGACTGTGACTGGTCTTCTTCTTTATTGCTCCTCTTGATATTGGCATAACTTCTTTATTGGTCAATGATATAACTAGATGGACAAAGAATAAATAAATTTGGCTTAATAATAAGCCGAATAAATAAACTGAAAATATACAGAGTTAATCTTAAACAAATAATAAAGATAAACAATATACCTGAATTATCTTAAGCTAAGTACAACTCTTTTTCTCTTTAACTTGAGGGAGGTTACTGGTGAACTCAGTACAATTTGACGGCTATAAAAAAACATTACAACTGAAAATTTGTACAAAACGAGATTTTTCAATCTCAAAATGGTTTCCCTTTACCCTATATAAACCATCATACACATTTAACCTATTCTTACAATTCTGATTTTATTTATGTATCCAAAATTTCTTTGGATTGGAAGACCCACATAACTCTCACCTATCATTTCCTAATCAAAACTGTTTTATGAAATATTGGAACAGGGTTTTGATAGAATTTGAAATATCTAATTATAACTAAATGATGGAAGAGAGGAAGAATGAATGAATCAGAAAGGAATTTGCGAGAGAGAAGAAAAAATGAGGGCTTATTTAAGGACTGCGCCAGAGAGAACCTAGGTAAGAAATTAGGGTTTCCTTTGATCGTTGCTAGAGATAATAAGCCCAATTGCTATTATTTGACGCTGGAATGTTAGTGTTTTTATTAAATGGGCCAAACTTTGAAGGTAATAATATTGCAAATCTTAACCCAAATAAAAAAAAATTATTGGGTCTTTTCACTAGATAAACTAAAATTTTAAATTAGGTTATCAAAATTTTAATTTGATAATTTTATTAAATGGACAAAAACGTTTGTTATTTTATTTTAACTTATTATTTTAGTTTTTTCTAATTAATTTGTCACGTTTTAAAATTAAATGATATTTTAAACATATTTTAAACATATTTTTTTAAATTGAGTATTGTTTTCGAGATATATGTCTTCTAATTTGTCAAAATTGATTTAAGTAACTAAAAAATGTGTAATCTAAAAGAAGATTCGAAAAAAAAATATGAAAAGAGATAGATTCTATATTTATTTTCAAAAAAAAAAACAATCTTAAGGATATTATTTTGGGTCACTAGTTTGAATATTGAAAGTATTTGTGTTTTAATTTGAATATTTTTAAGACAAGAGGTATAAAATTGTTGAATGCTATCTAAATGCCTTAAAATGTATTATCTCTAGAATAATTAAGAAAATAAAGAGAATTATTATTTTAATTTTATAAATATTATAAATTATTTGAGACTTTTATTATAAATATGTTAAATAGGACTATTAAAAAAATTATATGTGATATTTTTAATTAAAATTAAACAAATTACACTCATTTTTTTATTCTTTTATATGAAAGCTTTTGGGATTTATTTTTGAGAAGTTTTCTCCCAAAAATGAAAATTTCCATTTATTTTCGGATCGTTTTTGAAGTTTTCTCCCGAAAATGAAATTTTTCGGGATTTATTTTCGGGACATTTTCTCTTGAAATTTTTATTGTTTTCTCCCGAAAATGAACAATTTCAAGACATTTTCTCTTGAAATTCCCGAAAGTGAACATTTTCGGGATGTTTTCCTCCCAAAAATGAACAATTTTGAGACATTTTTTTCCGAAAGTTAACATTTTTGAGACGTTTATTTTTCAAATTTTATATGTTATCTATTTATCTGTATAATTGTTTATCTATTTAGCGACCTTCATGATTATTTTTTGTTAATTCGTAAATAATGAATGTTGTCGATTAATTATAACATTGTAATGCATTTTAAATTTGAGTTTTGGATAATGTATAAGTGATTTATTTCAAAGAACGCAATTTTATAGACAGACATCAAAATAAATAAGTGTTTTACTTCATTTTTCAGAACAAAACATTCTGAAAATGAACAATTTCAGGAGAAAACAAATCTGAACAATAAACAAATCTAAACAACAAACAGATCTAAACAATATTAAATCTATCTAATAATTTGGGTAAAAATGGAAGTCAATAGAGTCTCTAAAAGCAGCATTCTACATTATTCGACTTGTCATAAGATCTCGACTAGGTAGGAAATGATCCAACTTGTAAACTGATTCTTACCGATCTGAAAAAATAGAAACACAAGACCATTAACATTGAAATAAAAAAAAATGTTATGTATAACAAGATTTGAAAAACGAAATACCATTAATTAGGGTTTTGGGTTGGGAGATGATTTTCGCCGGAGCTGGAGAGGTTGGGAGATGATTTTCGACAGAGTTAGAGATGTTGGGAGATGATTTTCGCTGGAGCCGAAGATAAATAATTTAAGGATTATGCCGAATTTTGGGTTTGGGATTATATTTATACTACAAAATAATATATTTATTTTTTCTCTCTTGCACATGTGGCTCCAAGTAGTATTTGTGGTCTTGTTTTCGCTAACCTTTTGTTGCACTATCATTCTTATATATATATATATAACAAAACTCCTTATCTAAAACAAAACATATCGATCACTCTTCAATCCTAAGCCCGATTCCCCTAGTCGTTCATTTGACTCGTCTTTGACTCTAATTTCATTTGGCTCGACGATAATCTCCTCTCCCCCGCATGGCTTTTGGCCCAATATGAGACAAAGTGGTTTGTCCACCTCCACTTTGATGCTCTTCAGGCCTCTAATACTATTGTCCTTCTTCATTTTATTATTAACGAGGAGGAGATAATTTTATGATGAAATAATTTTTTTGACGTCTTGAATATTGTTGGCCCTGAGTTTTGGGCTGTCTTAGTCCTAGGTAGAAAAAATTGATTTTTGTTGTTGCCCTAAGTATAGTTAAAAAAATGATAAAAAAAATATTGTTTTTAGTAAAATTTGAACTTATAAGTACATAAATATTTTAAGTTTGTATTTAGAATTAATAAGTTACAATATTTATGTTTTAAAAATTATAAATTTATCTAAATATTTTATATGTTTTATTAAATGTGCTGCCTGAAAAAAGAGTTGTATTGGGCTTACCTGGGTCGGCACTTGAAGAGAAAGTCCGCGAAAAATTATTACCTGCTTTGCCACCAGAGATACATTGTTGTTGCTACTTCTTCTTGTGAAAGAATAAGAAGAGGAAGACCCTCCTATAACCACAGCCAGCGAGGACATGATGATGAAGTTTTTTAAAAAGAGAATTTGGGGGTGGATTTATGTTAGGGTTTGGTTGGGCTTAAACATACCTCGAAAAAAAAAATTTATTTTTTTACCGTAAAATGTGACATCACTCTAAATTTTTTAATTTTTTTTTATTTAATTCATTATTTGTTTATCTAATTTATAAAAGAGAGAATAAACATATATTTATCCCCTAGTTTTATTTACAATTTTTTAAACTCACTTTAAACAAATTTCAAACTCACCCGGCTCAAATTTTTAAATCTGTCTCTAAAGAGAATTTCTTCAGAAAATGTGGTTAATTATATAGTGATTACTCATAATTAACCGATTATTCGTATGTAACAATCGGAAAATAGAGAAACATTGTGAATGATCTGCGAGAAAAATTAGAGTAGAGTCGAAGAATATTAAGTGCGCGATAAAAGGGTAAGGGGAGAAGTGATATTGTATGTTTAGTTTAGGATGAGGTTTTTTTGTTAAAAAATATATATATATATTATAATATTAATTAGTTTACAAATTAAAATGAAGTGTCATTTTTTTTAATAGTGTGTAATTTATTTATTTTAATTACAAATGCCACGTATAAATATTTTATCTGACATTTATGTAGGGTTGGATGTCTAACTTGTATTAAATATCTCAAATGATGAAACTTGAAAGAAAAAAAGGTTTGAAATTTCAGTTCACTCTAAAAAAGGAGCACCAATATGATAATTCTGTCAAAGAAAAATACTATTGGAAGAAAATTGTTCATTTATTTATAAAAAAGTTTTAAATTGTTAAAATTGTGATAGATAGAGCTTCATTTTACACAATTCAAAGTTCGATCCATATTTAACAAAAACACGAACCAAATTTGAGCCGCAAATAACAGTTGGGACAAAATAAATAAGTTTTAAAATTAAGAATTGAGTTCTAAATCATTGTAATTTATTAACCCAAAATTAATATTACTTTAGATATTGCATTGACATTAAGATGCATGACTTGTAGGTTGATTTTGTTCTTCAACTGAAATCATTTCTTTACACATGTTTTTCTTCTTCTGAATCGTGCTTAAAGACGAATAAGATTCTATTTGATCTTCCTTTAAGGTGAACCTTAAAATTCGTGAAATCTTAAGATAATCATTTTGGGATATTCTTAATTATGTTGTTATTCTACTTCTTGGTAAAGACATATTATCTTAAATCCTCGCTAAAAATAATTATCAATATCATAAATAATGTAGTTTAGTGAAAAGGAAATATATATATATTTCAAATCTTAAAAGTAACTATCCATTCCATTACTACAACTCGTTATAATTTTGAAACTACATTAATCAAAATTAAAAAGAGTGGAAGAAAAAAATTAAATGATAACCATCTATCTTAATCATGTTTTCAAAGTATGACAAATTTTGCATCAAAATTCTTGGATATGTTGAGAAACATTAAAACTTTTGTATATGTTTAGGGATGTCAATGGGGCGGTTTGAGACGGAGAATGCATTTACCATCCCCGCACCGTTTTATTTTAAGGATTTTTTTAATGTCAAACCCGCCCCGTTTTGTTTTGTTTGATTTCGAAGAATTCCCGCGGGGCACCGTTTTAATAAAATATTTTTTTAAAAATTACAAAATAATACTATATAAACAGATTTTTAATATAATATATAGGGTGATATGTTGAAATTTTATATTATTATAAAGAAATAATTACAATTCTTATAAAATACAGTGAATAAATAAATATATTGGTGATTTAATAAATTTAATTATGTTTTATAGTGTTCGGGCATAATCGGGGTGAGATCGGGGCAGGTAGGGGGTGGAGGACACAAATACCATCCCCGCCCCATCCCCGTTCGGTTTCGGGGAAAAAACGTCCCAAACGGAACAATTCGGTTTGGTTTTTGCTGGACGGTTTCAAATTGCTATCCTTATATCAACAAATGCTAGTATGTCATACAAGTTTGAAGACTATATTTGGATTAAAAAATATCATTGTAGACAAAAACTCAAAAAAGTAATTTACTACCTCTTGGGCGGTTGAATGTGAAAAAGCATAATAAGAGGCAAAGATCTAGTTTCTCAAATTCAAGTAAAATTGCAAAAACCTCAAAAGAAAAGTGTCTTCCAACCATTACAAAATATTATTCAATATTTGATTAGGAAAGTAAACTTAGAATGTTACTTCATTCAATATGGTTTACTTATTTCTTCAATTAACCTCAATGTGTAAAGACATTCAAGTTTTCCTAGATGTTAATTTGATCACATCCCACATAATATTAGATTTAACATTCTTCAATGTTCAAATTAAGCCCAATTAGCACATTAACAAAAGTGTAATTTTGCAAAGTTTATCACAAATTACAGACTCAAGAACAAGATAAAAAAAAACAGGGCATAGGGTTAATTTGCTTCTCCGCCAAAGCCCTTCTTGCTACTACAACATCAACTTAGATATGACAGCGTTTTGTATAGAGACAAAGCAACAAGACAATACAACATAACCGAACAATTGTCTCGTGGCGAAGCATGGCTGCCGAATATGTCACTATCTTCTTCATCTTCCGATGATACTAATATCACCCCACCATCTTCACTTGTTATGTTTCCATCGGAAGTCCATCTCCCTAGCTTGTTAGTTCTGAAATTTATATATATTTCAATTACCAATATATATAGACAGAGTTGAGTAGAAATTGAGAAATCAGAAAAAGGGTAAACCTGTGGCCAAGGACGCCTGCGTTCAAGGTTAGTTGATCGATGAACGAAGCCGATTTTGGCTCAACACTATAGGCCTTCTCGTACTTGACTTCAACTTCTTGACCCGATGCGACAAAGTAAGCTCCATTAACCAATATATCTCCTTCACTCCGCCAATTCCAATCCCTCCAATTCTGCTCAGCTGTTTCCACTCTTTTTGTTACCTGTAATTGTCTTACAAAGTTATGATCAGTTATCTTTAGATAATCATTATTATTTATAATTGTTATTAACTTATGTTTAATAAGATTCATTTTTAGTTAGTAGATAAATATTAAATGACACATCATTTCCTACAAATTTCTTGTCAATATTAAATGACACATCATTTCTTACACATCGTTTTCAAACTCTTCAACGGTTTAGTTATGTATTTCAACATGCAAACCAACCAAACCAATCATTTTAGTTTTCTTTTTTTGAATTGTGTTTTCTCTATTAGATAGAGTTAAGTATATTACCTCCTTTGCATAAGGATTAGAAGGAGCAATGTATCGATTTCCCTGGCTATTAATGGTGGGATTGCCCGAACCGCCGATGGCATACATTTCCCAACGGGTGAAATCATTATTAACTACGTGAATATAACCGCGACGACATCTAGGCATACGCTGAATAAGATTCCGGCCGAAATGGTTGAAGGAGATTGTCACTTGCATGCCGGAGTCGGGCAGGTAATTGTCGCTGTGACCCAATAACATCACTTCGTTATGGTGAGAAAAGAAATTGTTGGAAATTGTTATGGCCGTCGATCCCATTACCACGTCTATTAGACCATCTTTACAATGTGACAGGGAACAATGGTCTATCCATATATCTCGAGATCCAAATATTGATATCCCTGTTATAAGTTAACACAAACAGAAAAATATTGTTATTTGAGGCTGGTTTTCACAAAATAAAGCTGGAATTTTAAATCATGTCACATCTTATTCAAAATATTAAATTTCAATCATTTAAGACTTTCTAAAAAAATTAAAAAAATAGTAATTCTCTCTTTTTAGTTTTTTTCAACTATTTGTAAAATTAGTATATCTTGACAAAATATTAACTTTAAAACACAAATACATTCAAATTGATATTCAAATTGATATTGATAGACCATAAACAAAGTTAGATGGGTTCAAAATTATGTGAAAAATAAATAATCTACAAACATTCTCATATCACAAATTATTTTAGTCACTCAAATAACATTTTTGAAAAAATACAATTTAAAAAATAAATATATCCAAAATGTTTCAAAATATTGAAAACGCATTCAAATGGAGTGGAATTGAAATTAAAAGGAAAAATATTATTAAATATATTAATATGTATATAATTAAAATATATTTTTAAATATTATTTTATTTAAATCAACGTCAAATAAGATATTGCAAAAAAATTATAAGTTTTAAGTATATTAAAAAAAAAAATCGTCCAAACCCAGTTTCAACTTCGAAACCCGCAAACCAAACAAGGTTAATTATTTCCTTTACAAATATAACAAAAACTAATTAGAAAAATGATATATTATAATACAAAATTTGTTCTTTGAAAAATACCCAAATGTCAAAATTTTAAATTTTAAACCCTATTTGTTAAACACAATCTAAATTTGAGCCTCAAATAGCAATTTGTTTTTTCATGGAGTGGGTCCAAAATAATAGAAAATTGTGTGTTCCTTTCAAATAGTCAAAAAAGAGAATAAAATAGATGTCATTAGCTAGAAATATCAAAGATCCTAATATTTGGAATCCAAAAAAAAGTTAGAAATTGAGAAAAAATACCATCTCCGTCGGATAACGTTCGCCACCCAAAATGTGTCGGACTGGATCTTATATTAGTTTCGCCCGATTGATAACAATGATGAATATGAATATTATGAATAATCACATTACTAATATATTGCAACGTTATACAACCGCCGCCAGTAATATGAACATCGACCCCTCTTCCATCAACCGTCTTATAACTGTTAAATATCAACTCTTCCTTTAATTGGATCGCCATGTTCGACGAAAAAACGATCCAAAGAGGTTCATCCTGGATCACGGCGTACCGGAGTGTTCCTGGTCTCGGGTTAACCGGGTCGTGGTCAGATGAGTCAGTTACTATGTAGTAACGGCCACCTTTACCACCTAGTGCGTATTGACCGAACCCGATTGAACAATCAGCTAATCGCTGGCGGTTTAGTTGCCAATGTGGGTCGCACCGCCAACAATCGTCTATCGGGTTACCCGTTGTGCATGAACTCGATCGGTCTGTTAAAAGTCGCCTTCTTTTAGACATAATCGACATCGAAACGTTCACTCTTCTGCATTGCATGGTTAAAGTTAAACAATGTTAGAAATTTAACAAATAAAAAACTCAAATAACCTACCTTCTCATCAAAATCATTTATTTTAATAAAATCAAACAACAAAATAAAAAATTAAATAAAACCCAAATTGTGACAAGACCTTATTATAATATTTAACCCACCTAAATTAAGTTAGGTATGTTAATTAAATATAATATAAAATTTTTAATATTTTCAATATAAATTACAAATTAAATAAATATAAGAATAATCTTTTTATGCCTAGGTACCCAAACTTCTGGGTGACCGTGTATAAACTTAATAAAAAAATTAATAATAATAATAAAATACTAATGCTTTAAGTTGTATTTAATTATGAATGTTTAATTTTTCCAAAATCAAATAATCACTTAATTTTAAATTATTAAGTTAAAGTAAAAATGAAAAGTAAATAAAGAGGAAAGGGAGATAGATGATAATTCATTCATAGGATGCTGAGACACCAGACCCCAACGGTGGTCCCTACCTCAAAAGAAGCCATACATGGAGCCAATAAATAAAATCTAATTGACAAAAATACCCATAAAATGTTTCTTAGGCCTTGTTTGGAACTAAATTAGAGTCCCAAATAAAGACTCTCTCCCTAGTCCCTATGCAATTGTTTTCCCTATGCAATTGTTTTTCAAAACAAATGGACTCCTAACAGGCCCATATCTAGATTAGGGTTTGTAAAGTAAAAAGTATTTTATATATAATGATAAAATAATATTTTAATTAATAAATTATTTTTGATTATATTCAAAGCCTTACTACTTACCTTAGGGCTGGTTTTTTTTCAAGGTTTTTCTCTAAAATACCTTATTTTGATAAATATTTTTAAAAAATTAATATTTTGAGTTAAATTACAAAAATATCCTTATATTTTAGTTTTTCTTTTTTTAGTTAATAAAGAATAATTTTAATATTTAAATATATAAAAAGAATGATTGGATGATTAAAACTATTAATAAAAAGATAGTTGAATTTTGAGATAAAATTTTATAAATACTAACAAAAACATACATCAAATGAACCCTTAGTATAAAGTTTGGTTTTTATATCTTTTTCATTTTTTCTTTTGCTCATATATACACTTTAATGTATTAATATATTATCATATGGTTTGATAATGTACTATTTTCAACCGTGCACTTTAATTACACTAGTGGAGTAAATGCCTACTCAATACTCATAGCAAACCTAAGGACTGGTTTCATCAAATAATTAAAAAAATTGTTTTGAAAAATCCTAAAAACTTAAATCAATCAAAATTATTTTTAAATAATTCCTTATTTATTCAAACAAGGTCTAATATAACATAGTACAGTCAATCAATCTTAATATCTCTAAAATAAAACAGTACAGTCAAGTCCAAGCATCCCTTTTTCATGTTCAAGTAAAATGACAAAACTTAAAAAAGCAAATGTAATGTTTTATTTGAAAATCCCTTCCATTTTTTTAACCAATACTTATTTAAGAACTATAAAATGAACTTAAATCAAATAAAATAAAGAAATAAAGACCAGATATAAACGACCACTGACGATAGACAAGAAAAAAAGAATGCGGGACCAATCGGAGCGAGGGTTGTCTCTCTCCAACAGAAGAGAGAGAGAGAGAGTGATAAAATGAAGTGAGAGAATGAATGAATAATCATGATGAATGAAGAATGCAAGAAAAAAGGAAACCCATTAAGAAAAAGTTGATATTTTTGAAAATGAAATGTACCTCTGTAGATCTTGAACAACGGATTCAGGGTCTGGGTGTTGGCCGGGTAGTGTGAGATTGAAGGGCGGCGCCGCCATTTCCACGGCGGCGGTTTGAAGTAATGAACTGAAAAGTGAGAGAAGCAGAATGCAGGTTCGCCGGAGCAACATTGTTCTATCACTTATCATGGGTCGGCCGGCCATTTGTGTGTGTGAGTGTGTGAGAGAGAGAGGGAGTGAGCTAGGGGGAAGAAGATAAACCTGTAAAAAAAGGTCTTTTCTTGCTCAGACTACCCAACTCATCAAACAGACCTATTTATTTGTGAGGGCCATGATTTATAGAAGAAATAGAGTCTGTTGATACTCCGTTTGTTGGGTGTTAGGGGGAAAGGAAAAAGATAAGGAAAAGTAGACAGAGTTAAAGGGTTGTTTGGTATAATTTATAAATATTGAGAAAATAAAAACTAATTTATTTTATAATTTTAAAATCAAAATAAACAACTTATTTTGAATGTTAGGTGAAATCTTTTATTTGTTTGAAGGTTATTTAAAAAAATTTGGAGTTTGTTATTTAAATAAATTGAATTTATTTAAAAAATATTTAGCGTGAGTACTTAAAAAATGATAAAATAAATTTATATTTGGGAAGTAGAGTGTATTTTAATAATTTGATTAATAAATTGGGTGATGTGATTGATGAGAGAATGAATAAAATGATATTAGATTATGGTTGAATTTTTAGATAAATCGAAATTTGATTTATTTAAATAATGTTGATTAAAAAGGACTTAAAGTATATTTATTAATATTTAATAATAAAATAAATTTAGTTTTTTTTAACTGTGGGGGATAATTTTCTATTAGTATTTAATTTCGTAACGTGCGGATAATTTTTGTTGGGTGTTTTCTACTGTGCATGGATTTGTGATTTCTAACTTTAAATCTTTTTTTTCAATGAGCTTGTAGAGGTGACAAGTATTTGGGATCTACCTATTATTTTTGCGGGGATATGAATAAAATTAAGGTTTCTACCAAGAAAAAGGGTACGTAGACTTACAAGGCATATGATTGAGTTTTCGAGACAATCAAAAATCTGGAGCTCATTGACTTACCTTTGGAAGGAGGGAAATTCACATTTAGATGAGGTAACGGACATGATGGGAGTGTACAATCCCGCATTGATAGATTACTTGTGAGTAACTTGATTTTTCGTTGTGTTTCTTTATATATTTCTAAAGGTCTTACCATGTAGTTGTTTTCATCATCGTCATATCCTTATTGAGCGGGGGAGGTGGTTCCAACTAGTCGTCCTTTTAGATTCAAGAATAAGTGGTTGACTAGAGATGATTTTAACTCGAAGGTGGAAGGGTGGTGAGAGAGTGAGGTTGTGTTTGGCTCTCCATCCTCTAAGGTATGTGGGGGCGACAATAATTGATTATGATAGTGATAAGTTCCCCAGGAGCAACGTTTTACTTTGGTTTTTTTTAAATGTTTTGGAGTTCCTTAAGGTTGATATTAAGGTGGATATGAATCATTTCTACATATTTTTATCTTTTGAGAAAAGTTGGAATTCTACGTTGATTGTCCTAATTTGTAGGCAGTCAGAACTATCGACGTGAAGAATTTACGACCCATTAGTTTGGTTACATCATTTTTTAAGATTATCTCGAAATATTTTGCAAATAAAATGTGTGGAGTTTTGGGTACGGTTATCTTTGGAAATCATATGTCTTTCATCAAAGGTCGTCAAAATTTCGATGCGGCACTAATCGCCAATGAGTGTATTGAATCGGCTAACTATAAAGGAGATAAATATGCTTTTGTCAAACTCGATATCGAGAAAGAATATGATCATGTTAATTGGGAGTTCCTTTTTTATAATATGGGTAGAATGGGTATGGGGGAGAAATGGATCGGATGGATTAGATTTTGCGTATCAACTGCAAAATTCTTTGTTATCGTGAATGAGAGCTCTCATGGTTTCTTTAAGAGTTCAAGGGGTTTAAGACAAGGGAACTCTTTTCCCCTTTCTTATTTGTTATTGTATAAAAGGGATTTCTAAAATGATATCGTTTGCCGAAAATGCGGGTTTGTTTCGTGGGGTGGAGTGTGGTGCGTGATGATCTTCGTTCTCTATGTCTCACTTATTATTTACAGATGACACTCTTTGCATGATTTAGGCTACTGAGAGAAATATCAAGTACCTTCGTGATATTCTTTGGTTATTTATAGCATGTTCGGGACTGCGTATTAATTTGGGTAAGTCTGATATCTTCTTCTCTAATTTAGTTTCGTATAGAAGAAAAATTACATTGGCATGTATTATGGGATTTAAAATTGGGATTTTTTCATCTACGTATCTCCAAAGCTTCTTGGGACCCGATCATCAATAAGATGGAGAGGAAGCTTCTCATTTAGAAAAAAAATAAGATGATTTCTAAGGGGGTCGTTTAGTCCTTATCAATAACGCTCTTTTTTCAATGTCAACTTATATGATGTCTCTATTTATCCTCCCAAAGTATGTGGCCGTGAAGATGAAGATAATTATGTGTAAATTCTTATGGGATCGTCTGATTCATCATTTTCTTATTTAGTGAGATGGGATAAGATTAAATTAATAAAAGAGCAGAGAAAATTGGGAATCCGCAATCTTATTTCTTTTAATAAAGTCTTATTATCTAAATAGTGTAGTAGATTTGCATCTAAGCAAGAGAATATTGGGGTTAAATTGATTAAATGTAAATATGGTTAGGATAAGTCTGGTTGGTTTACTAGGAATTCTTATAGACTTGTGGGATGTAACATTTGGGGTGATATTTATGCCATGTAGAAGGTTTATCGGGAATATTCGATTTTTATTGTGGATGATGAAAGATTGATTAGTTTTTGGGATGACACTTGGTGTGGTGGTAAATGTTTGGCAAAGATTTTCCTCGAGCTTACTTTTTTATTTATATTTGTAGAGATACATCGATCAAAGATATATTTGACATTTGGTCTAGTGGTTTTGTTAACCGTATCAGATATAGTAGAAGACTGGACAATGAGAAAAGCATGTACAATGATAGACTTTTTGTTCATGGTTAAAAATAATGGGTTAAACTCGTCTTCTTAGGATTATATACGGTGGCGTGATCTGAATAATTTTCATGTGGGACATTATTACACTTTGTTCAATAAAGTTAGTTCGATTGATTTTTGTTGGGAAAATTTATGAGAGTCTAAGATGCTTACCAAGATCTCATTTTTGGTTAGAGTGTTATTCACGACATATTCTCAATGCCGATAGATGTTTGACATATAATCTAGTGGTTTTGTTAACCGTATCAGATATAGAAGAAGAATAAACAGTGAGGAAAGCATGTACAATGATAGGATTTTGTTCATGGTTAAAAATAAGGGGTTAAACATGTCTTCTCGAGATTCACATGTGAGACATTGTTACATTTGTTCAATAAAGTTAGTCCGATTGATCTTTATTGGGAAATTTTATGAGAGTCTAAGATGCCTACCAAGATCTCCTTTTTTTGGTTGGAGTGTTATTCACGACGGAATTCTCATTGACAGTAGATGTATGAAAAAAAGGCATGATTATTGTGAGTCGTTGTCGTATGTGTTACTAAGAAGTTGAGACGTTTCTCATCTACTTTTACATTGTCACGTTATTGCAAGTATATGGAGTCTTTTGTTAAATTTGACTATAATACAATGGGTTATACCGGACACCGTTAGTAGCTACATGGAGGCATGGATTGGGGAGACTAAAAATGCGAGACTTGGCATATAAGTCGTTATACCTATAATTTTCTGGTGGACTATCTAGTTGGAAAGAAATTGGAGAACTTTTAACAATGAAAGTAAGTCGTTAAAGATTATTCATAATGCCATTATCATGATGATATCGGAGATTAGATTCGAAAAATCTATGAATTCGTGTGAAAATCTTATTGCTCTTTTAGAAGATTTTCGGGTCAATTCATTATTCTAATGGATTCAATTTATACATAATTTTTTTTTCATGTTATGTTTTTATCGTTGTGCTTAACGACCTTTTATTAAATAAATTATTTTCAAAAAAAAATAATAATAAAATAAAATAAATTATTATTTTTATATAAAAAAATTATTATAGTTAATAAATTAAATAACATAACATAATAGTCATAAAGTATATTTTGATTAGGATTGTAAAAAAATAAGCATTTAAAAAAAATATAATTTAGTTAACAATGCTATAGCTTGTTTGTTCTTGGTTATTTTTTTGGATTTTTAAGAAGTTTTGTTTGATAAAAAAACTATTTGTATTTTTAATTTGTTTAATTATTAAAATATCTTTTATATTTAAATTTTAAATTTAATAAATATTGAATAAGAATATTTTAATAGTAATGTGATAATAAAAAAATAAAAATAAAAACTATATCAAATGCTCTGATCTAATTTGATTTTTAATTATAAATTTTACATTTTGATTAGATGAAAAAAAGTAATTATTAAAAAAAAAGTAATATAATAAGAAATTATTTGCATTAAATCCAAATAACTACGGTCAAACAAGTCATATTAAAAAATATATATATAGTTAATTTTAGCTACCAAATAAACGGCTCTGACATATTTGGTATGGAGTATTCAGATTCAGTCTCTCACATAAATTATTTTTTATTAAACTATTTTTAGTCACTAATTAAAAAATATATATCTTTATTTTTTTTTTAACATTTTACTATTAAATTTATATATTTTTCAAAAAAGATTATCAAACATAATTTTTTTAAAAGACCATTTATAATATTGGTTGATAAAAATGGAGAATTGTTTTTCTTATTTAGATTATGTTAAAATGAATAATTACTTATAATTAAAAGTGACAAGAATAGTATTTACAAGAGTAACAAGACTAATGATTATATGTTCAATTTTTACTAAGAATTTTAAGTTGAAGTGGTGTTAGATTGATATAGTTTGTATCTTAATTAATTATTCATATACATATTTTTATTTTGTTTTCTTTACTATTTATAAATATTATAAAAAAAAATACATCAAACAATGCCTAAATAACCACTTTAAAATCAAATGAATAAAAAATCTTCCAAGTAACTCAAGATCAAACAAGGAATTTATGTATCAAAAATATTTGTTTGATAAGATCAATTGGATATATACAATAGAAATGTGTGTTTTTCTCAACATAAACTATTAGTTTTTTTTTATTGAGATTTAGCTAAGTACAAACTATAACTCTAAATACATCAACCAATAGATCTTAATCCATTCACATTCCTTTACCAAACACAAATATATTTGTTTATCAAAATAAATAGATTTGTATTCATAATAAATTTGTAGCATATTTAAGAAATAAATAAAGTTTTAAGGAACATTTTGATCCCATTGAATAACTTTGGAGGATAATTTAATATTTTTGTAATCCAGCTTTAATGTCCGCAATTAACTCATCTTTCCTAAAACACTCTCCAAGGCCACTGTGTACCCTTATTACATGCCCTTTGTCTCCATTAGAGGGGAAAGAAGAAAAAGATATATAACTATGTTGTTTTTAGTACATTAAGCAAAAGTACTTCAATGATCTTTCATAATGTAAACTTAATTATAAAAAGGTATTATTAGTAATAGTATCTTATAGAGAAGTTTGAGATACATATTGATGTTTGATTTGATCTTTATAAGGATGGAGAAGCAACATTATGATGCATTATAAAAAGGACTCATTTAGAAGTGGGGTACCTTTGGCATTAAGTTGTGGGGTCTTCCTTAGAATATACTCATAGTAATAGATGCCCTCTTTTATTTTCAATTTTTTGGAATGTTTGAATAGGTGATGTAGGAATTAGGATGTATTCATTGATAAGAAATGAAATGACCTAGGTTTTGGTGGTGATTTTCAAAGCAAATGTTGATATGGAAAGGGGATCTATGTAGTGTTGTATTGAATTTAAGCCCTTTAAAAATATATTGTTTAATCTCCTCTTATAGTCTAGTGGTAACAATATGGGGATATATCAGCATTCTCGAGGTTTTAGGTTAAGTCCATTAAGTGGCAGTTTATGCGTTGGATTTGATCGCACCCAAAAGAGAAGCGGAATGATCGTTCTAAAAAAATATATTGTTTAGTAAATTTGTATGTATCCAATTTTTTTTAAGCTTATAATAGATTTGTAGTAATTTTTAGATAAACTACATACATCCTATCATAAATTTAATTATCTTAGTGCATTTAAATATATATATATATTAAGTTTAATTTTTTTTATTTCCATCTCTAATTCTAATTTATAAATACTTTTATTTACAATTATTTTCAAAATTGGTATGTTCCATTGATTATTAGTTCAATCATTGGCTCTTTGAATGACTGCAAGAATTATTTTCAATCTTCTTATTTAATTGAATTAGTTATATTTATGGTTTATACTTGTTATTTCTTTTTATATTAGCTCTTTCCCATTCCACTTATTATCTCTGAACTCCATTAATAATCTAAAATTTTGACAAAGCTAAACTAAAATAACTTATTATTTATGTAGATAATTCAAAATTGAACAAGACCTACATTATTTTAAGTGAATTATTCAAAATTATTTTAAAATAAATCATTAGTTTTATTCATTCCATTTATCAATATGAACATCTCATAATAGGATTAATTCGGTTTATTTGTTCCAACTTATTTTTAAGTATATTTGATATAATTCAGCTTATACTCAACTTATTTATTTTAATTTATACATTTAAATGCAAAATATATTAGATTATAATTTGTTACATAAATTTATACAAATTATTACGCAAACATTACAACCGAATAAAAAGTGCCTCGTCAACTAACCTATCAAAAATTAACTTTATATTATTTTTAAATTATTAAATCTCCAAATAAATCGAAGCGCGACGCTGACAGCTTAGATTGATTTTTTATGGTCCTTTTTATTTATTTATTTATTTTTTATCAAAAGGTAATACATTTTTTTTAATAACTTAATTAATTAATTAATTAAAAATTAAAAATATCTTTATTTTATTTTTATAATATTTAAATTTTAAATAAAAAAATTATTATACTAATTCAACTCATTAAAATTTTAAATGACTTTTTTTTATTAAATAATTAAAAAAAAAATCAAATAACCCAACATCAAATTCCAAATGTGATGATTTAAGAAATACAGTGACCAAGACTTTGGTCTCCAAACTAGCTCTTGGTAGGGTCCACATTTTGACAATTGGACTTGTAATTGAGCTCCACATCTTTTTAGGATCCATTTGGTTTTCTATTTTAACTGCATGCGCATTCCCACTCAAATGGATTTTTTAATGCTAGCTAGATTTCTAGTTTATTTCTATATTTTATCAACGGTTAAATTTTAGTATGTAAGAGTTTTCTTAAATATATAAAACTCGAGATACAAATAATTCAATTTTTTAACTCTCGAGGTGAAGTGTTTATCTCAAATCATGATCAAACTAATAAACTTGTTTGATTTTTGATTAGGTAGAACAAACGGTAAGAATAGAATTAGAGTTTGAACGAATAAATATTATTAAATTTATTAATATATACATAATTAAAATATATTTTAAAATATTATTTCATTTAAATCAACACTTCAATAATATATTTTAAAAATAATATAATTTTAAATAAATAAATAATCGCCCAAACCAAGCTTCGGGAGCTGGGCAAACCAAACACGACAAATATTATATGTTTTTTTTCTATCTTTAGAAAATAAAAGTTTTGACAAGGTGAGTAGTTATTTATTTACTTTTGTCTTCGATAACATGACTCGTTTCACTTTTCAACGATCAGATGTTGTATTTTTGTTTGTGCGAAATCCTATTTAATAGAATCAAATTTGTCGTATCCAATTTTTTTAATTCGAATAATACACTCATAACATTTGTGAGTCGTAGTTAATTTTCTAAATTTGTGTTGATTTTAACCGTAAAGGAAATGAAATTTAATGTTATTTGAATTCATCTTTTATTTGGAATCTCTATAGTAGATATCCTGCTAAGAGAACACAAATTTGTTAAGACCATCTCCAACCCTCAACACCATTTTGAACTCCAAAATATAGTAAACATCACATCAAACAGTAATCCATCTCCAACCCAAAAACCCATTTCCAAACTCAAAAGAATATTCTCAGAATATTCTTTTTTATACCAACTTTTTAACTTTACTAATATTATCTATATACAACTTTATAAATTTAACCCTAATCTTTTCTTATTTGTTTATGAAACAAAATTTAATTATAAATTAACAATTCATACACATAAATATAATTTAAATAAATAAATTATTAAATTATTAAATAAATTATATATAAATATAAAAAGATTATATATTAAAGATAATTAATATATAAAGTTAGAGAAATATTTAATATAAAAATAAATAAAGAAATCCTTAATTAAAAGAAACACAAAAGTTGGAGGACATGATTACATTTTATGCCTAATTGCAGTGATGAATAGTAGTACGCCAAATTTGCCGGCTTCTCTCTCCATATTTGCCGGATCTGCAAAATGCCGTTGGGAATGTCGTAGGGTTGGAGCAAAATGGGCTACTGCAAACCCATTTTGCAGTAGGGTTGGAGATGCCCTAAGAAATCACAAAAAAACATGGCAAGATTATTTGAATTTTTTCTATTATTTTTTGAGTCAGTTATATAATTTTTAATATATTTTTTATAATTTTTTTTCACATGTAGTCCTTATTTAAGTTCAACTCTCTCACAGAAAAATGTCATTTGAAAATAATAAACAAACGCCAAAGCAAAATGCAAGCAACTTGTTACTACAAGTGACAAAAGAAACAAACAACTTTACAAGGCAAATAAATTAAAAAAAAAATCACAAAAAAGCCATGCTTGCTACCAATAACAAACTCATGCACACTAAAATATTACAAAAAAAAAAAAAAAATCACAATATACATCACCCACAACAGGTTTACTTCACAAGCTCCTTAAACCAATGTATGTTCTTCAGCGCTTCGAAAAATTTAAAAGCAACAACCTCGGTTAGCACTTTGTTGTTCTTGTCTTTGTTTTAAGATATTTCTCTTTCCCACGCTCGAACCTTCTTCCAAAAGACTAGGAACCTCCATTATCTGGTGTAAGAAGAGCGCACAAAAATCATCTTGACCAGTTATGATTATTCCCGGGAAGTAAAAATATTTAAAGAAAACTTAGAATCAAGAAATCGAGTTTACTTTCTCACCTTTAGTGCAAGTTCTTCAAAACATTGCTCTACCTTTTCTCGGGTTTTAGCGCTGCACTCAAGGAATAAACAACCATGCTCCTTTGCAAGTGCTAGTCCTTCTTCTCTGCTTACTACCCTTTCTGATTCCTGTGAACAAGAATACAAGATTTTGAGACAAGAAACAATAAGATGATCCACACACATATCATCTGAGTGTGGATCCAAATGGACGATCCATCCCATGTCTAGGTTCAAATATGCCTAAAAAATAGGCGTTTGAAGGTGTATCCAACCAACTACACCTTTCATACCAAAGTATATGAATATGTATTCAAAAAGTGACTCGATACTAAAGTGCTTCCAAATAGGTTCTATGACCAAATGGCTCGATGTGTATTAGAAGTCAATACATTTCAAGTGGACACACAAAATTGCATCCAAATGAATCTCTTTTGGTAGCGGGTTATATCTGAACTTAGTGGGTCATAAAATCCAGATGTAACCAACTGCACATTTCAGACCAAACGTATATGGATTTGTATCCAAAAATTTATCAGTGATTTCTCAACTAAAACAAATAGGTTCATTTACTGGCTTCTATGACCAAATGAGCTTGATATAAAATATAAATCGATCCATTTCAAGTGGACACACATAATCGTGATTTTTTACTCAAAGTTTCAGTAGTGCGAAGAACTCACCCTATCAACTTTATTTCCAACAAGCATCTTGACACAGTCCTGATTAGAGGAGTAAAGTTCGATTTCTTTGGCCCATACATCCGACAAGTTTGTAAAGGTTTCCCTTCGCGTCACATCATAAACTGTAAATAGTAGAAATATCTCAAGGCATCAAACACGGTGTAATGTGATGAGACAAATATGCAGAAGCATCATCCTCTTTGGCTTACCAAGAACAATCCCTTGAGTTGCTCTGTAGTATGAGCTGGTTAATGTCCTGAACCTTTCCTGTCCAGCTGAAGCATATATATGAATGATGAGCAGCACACCAAACTAATCACAATTCATGATAATACTTTGAAAAACGATTATATTTTCCTAAATGATGTTAGAAAATGTATATCATACCTAGAGAAAAATAGTTAAGAATTAAATTAGACTTAAGAGTTTACTTTTTGGAGGAAACTAGCACAACCCCTTTCAATTAGGGCATTCTTAGTGGGAATCGAACCTAATAAGTTAATCATGTTGCGATATACAGAGTAGAAGCTGGAGAAAATACACCAATAATCAGAATAACCAGGTAAAGAAACACTCAATACTTATTGGCATTTGGCACTACATCATCCCAAGTCATGTTTGGGAAAAGCCCGAATAATGGTACTTATTTTTGTGATAATCTGTATGTTGGGTATCTTTTCCTTTTGTCTATTTGTTTTATAAATAACTTTGCCTTGTCAAGGTTATGAAGCTGACTTCATTTGGAATATGGTTGGAGGGGAACCAGGGTTAATATATACCATCCTTCATGAGTACTCTAAATTATTATTGTACATTATTTAAATATAATATTCATAAAATCAGTTTACTGTAGATGTTTGGGTGTGTGATTGCTTTTCAAAAGTATTTACCGTAAAAGGTTGTTTGAGATTTCTTCATTTCAGATTATGAAAAGATTGGGGGTTACATGTTTTGGGATTTAGTTAGAGAATCACAAAATGATGTTAATATAATTGAGAGTGAAGGATGATTTTCTTAAAACACGGTTGAAACTATCGAAAGCGAAATGAGTGAGGATTGTACAGAGATTAACGAAGGCAAGGTCAAGCTTGAGAACTAATTTCTATATAAAGATCCTCACTGAATCTACAAGGATGATATGGTTTATAAGGGAAAAGGTATATCAAACCCAACGAGAATAGTGAGTGTTCAGAGTGGATTCTGGCAATCATTTATAAGTTCGTTTAGTTTTCTCAAATCGTTTTTATTTTATTTTGCGATAGAAAACAATCTAGAATATTGAAACATGTTAATAGAATGAAAATATCTCGAGAATAAAGATGAGGTTCTTGCCACTCACTTACCAGTATCCCAGATTGTAAGCTTAATCTTTTTGCCTTCAACTTTGAAATGCTTGATTTTGAAATCTACACCTGTTTAAGAATGAAACAACCAAACAAGGTTATTTCTTCATTAGATTCAAAATCTAGCATGTCATTATAGTATAATCATTTAAAAGACAAATCATGAAAATGAATCAAGAAGACAAGATATGGGTTTTCATTTGATAAGGATCTTCACTGTAAATTCATCTTAAAGCTATTCACTTCCAACCAAAATTTATTTTTTGAAAGAAACAAATCAAGATCAAATGACTAGTTTAATTAACAACATTCAAATTGAAAACAAAGTATAGATATAATGTTAGTATTATTAGAAGTCACATTTACAATTCTACTAATATAACTCTTTTTCTTTTTTGAAACATTAATAACTTCTAATAATACAAACAAAGTCTATACAAGTCATGAACATGTGACCCTAACTCAACCATCAAACCACGATGAATTGATAAATACCCAAGTCTTGAATAAGTGACCTAACTCAACAATCAAACCACATTGAATTGATACATTTTCTTATGAAGTGTACACAGTTTGTATTAGTAGAGTTGTCAAACATAAATCAACCATCAAACAAAGTTGAATTGGTAATATTAGGTTGTCTTGAAGTTGAAGTAAGACATTTTGTTTGGTCCATCAAAACCACTTTTTCCCATGTTGTTCCAAATTAGTTGTTACACAAAGTCTACTAGAATCATAAACTAGTGAAAAGGAAGAATCCAAAGACTAAATGTCTAATCCTATAGAGATTCTCTAGCTATTAGCTTATGCATTTGTCTCTATCCAATCCAATCATTTGGGCATAAAAAAAACCCTTAAACTAATCTGGGTCTTTGATTGATTGATCTCATTGAAGTAGCTATCTATCTATATACCCATCTAGCTCCAAGAGAAAGAAACAAGAAGCTAATCAAAACCCTTTAATGTTTAAAGCAACAAGATCCAATAAAAGAAGAAGAGTTACAAGAAATGTAGGTCTGGTAAACTAGAGAAGAAAGAATTGGAAAGTATTACCGATGGTAGGAGAAAGATCTTCAACAGAGCTTGAAATGAAACTAACTAGAAGACTGCTTTTGCCGACAGCAGAATCACCGATCAAGAGGATCTTGAAAGAAAGATCATGGCTGTTCGCCTGTCCAGAAGACGAACCCATCAAGGATGAGGTGTCCCACTCTCTCTATCTCTCTCTCAAACCCTGCAGTTTTTCTATTTCTTTTCAACAACAAACGGGTACAATGACAACTCCATATTTAATGAATGAGAACAAAAGGTCATAAAGAGGAAAGCCCATATGGGTCACTGTCTCATAGATATTAGATGGAAAGAAAGATTTAGAAATCTTGTATTACTTACTAATGATCAAAGGTTATTAGCTTAATAAATTCATTTTACACCCAAAAGAAATCATTCATAGATATAGATAGATAGATACATCAACCCAAAAATGGAAGAATCGTAATTAATTTAATTATTGGTGTGAAGTCAAGATAGAAGAAAAAGAAAGGAAGGAGCTTTTGATTGGATTCAAAGATAAAATCTTTGTCTGGTTTTATTACACTCCAAGAAACCAATCCCCCGGCCGGCCGGTAAAGAAAGCCGCCAAATATCGGAACTTCCCTAGATTGTCTCTTCTACCTTCATATTTGGTGCCTTTTATTTTTATATATGTTTTCATCATCCATCAACTTTGTATTACAAATACTAGGCTTTTCAAGAACAAAAAAATCGAGAAAATCGATAACCAAACTAAACTGATAGCTTATTAGGAAAATCGATAACCGAACTAAACTGATGGCTTACCAATTTTATTTTACCGGTTTATTGGTTAATCGGTTCTAACTGTAGTTATAATTTGTTATCGGTTAGACGGTTTGATTTTCGGTTTAATTATTTTTCAAACGGTTTAACCGGTAAATCCGTAATAATTATATATTTATATTTTATAATTTATATTAGTTATTTTTGTGAATATTAAATAGATTATAAATAATATTTAATAATTTATATATATTAAAAAAAATCAAATTTATATAAATATTAATAAAAAAAAGAGATTTTAAAATATATTATATTATTAAAATAATATAATATATTATAACTTATTTTTAAATATATCTAGAAATATTATTATAATATATTATTATTATATTATTGTAATAATATAATATATTATTATTATATTATTGTAATAATATAATATATTATAATATAGAAAAAAATAGAATAACAAACTAGGATTACTCAAACAAGAATTTTTTAAAAAATATCCTTCAATAAATTTAATACTTATTTTTAAAATTTAATTATTGATTCAGTTCATTGACTAGAATTAGTAGAATCAGAACAGGTAAAATTGATATAATACTAATCGGTTAACTGATTTATAAAATAAAAATAAAACTAGACTTTACTGAACCGGTTCAACCCTCTTATATTACTTCATAAATTAACCTCCATTCCATACTATTAACTTTTATTATTTATTTTTCAAAATTAATTTCCTACTGATTATTAGGAATAGTTTATTAGATGGGTGCTCAGTAAACAAGGTTAAATTAGAGTGTTTTTTAAATTTGATTGATAATAGACATTCAAAATAACATACATCTTGCTTTTTTTTTGGGCTGGGTTTGATGATTTTGATCTTTTCAAATAAGTAATCTCTCTTATAAAGAAAATAATTATTTTAAATAAACTTCTCATCATAATAGTTAGGCAAATAAACTAGGTGGCCCTCAAATTACTTTTATCGCTTACTTTTAACTCTTAAATTATTTTTGAAAATAAATCACCTCTCAAACTTCCAGAAAGGATCACTAAAAGCCTTTCAATCAATTTTTTCGTTAAACATAACGGTTTTAACTAAAAGCCCTCTAACAATTATGATAGTTTACTTTTGACATTCCAACTATTTTGATAGTTGATTTTTAACTCTTGAATTATTTCTCTCTAAAACTATCAACATATTCAATCTTGACTATTTTTTATTTTATTTTATGACCAAATTTGAAGATAATTTGTTCTATTGCAATCTATCAATATTTTTTTTTGACAATTACAATAAAGTTTTAAACAATTGCAAATTCCTATTTTATTTTATTGCTTTATACAATTAGATAAAAAAAATATGAATGTGATTAAACAATTGCAACATCAATATCAGACAAATAATATTCATTAAAAAGTACTACAAACATCAATAATCATCTTTTACATTATGCAGTTAAAAATGCAAAAAACTACCGTTTAAAACATAAAAAACAGTAACACTACAATTAAGAAGACAAAACATTGCAGTTAAAAAGACAAAAAAAATGCTCTTATAGTTTATAATATTCATATACTAAGCCCTAAAATATTGATTTGCACATCATCATCTGCTTCATGCTCTGCTTTTGGTTAGTCACTGCAATTAAAAAAAAAAGGATTGTAGTTAGAAAGACAAAAGATCTACCATATAATGTAAATACATTCAATAAATTAAACAAATCTACTTACATTATTGGTTCTCTACCTTTTAATGCTCATCATTCCTCCTTTTACTCTTACAAGTTTTAGCATTGTGACATGAGTTTCCACACTTCTTACAGTGGATGATCACATACCTCTTCAACTTTTTTCCATAGTCTTTTCTCTCGTCTGGTTCTTTTCTTCTTGCTTTCTTGGATCTACCTGGCTAAACCACACAAACGGGAGGATCCAACTGCAATCCTAATGATGAAGTTGGCCATATATCTTTACCATTGATTAGGTATAAGACGTGATGGTAAATAATTCTTTTCTATAACACTTGTCAACACATTCATGCACTTTTAGGCCATGTTGCTTTAAAGAAATTATAGAATGACAACATGGTAATCCTGATAGCTCCCACAATCCACAACTACATATTTTTTCCTAAAATCAACAACAAACTGATGTCCATTAGGCCCCTTAACCTGGTAGCTATCCACACCATTATAAATTGACCTCCACTTAAAAAATTCTTTTATCCTTTCTTCTATAATGTTCCTAATTAATGGTCCAGTATGATGAGGATACCTAGACATGCTATCTTTTTTTCTCTGCATTCTTTTCATTAAAAATTTTCTAATACCTTCCATTAAAGAAAGGATCGATTTATCCCTCATCTCAAGTATATGGGAATTGAAAGACTCACATAAATTGTTTGTCAGTATATTGTTGGGTTTTGCAATAGCAAAACTATGGATCTTCTTAGAAATCAAACCTGTAACAAATCAGTTTCCAAATCATCTATGACGAACAACAGATTTACTAAGAACTTAAATAGCACAAAGAAATAAACGACAACACAATATACATGGTTCGGTCAAAATCGACCTACGTCCACGGGAGGGAAAAGTTTCACTAAATTAAGCAAATGTCAATAGTAGAAACTTACATGCCCTGCTCTCAAATGAAAGAAGTGATTACAGTAGGAATGATTGGAATCCTCCACAATCAAAAGCTCCCCCAACCTCTCACTCTGGATCAACCAAGAATAAGAAGAAGTAGAAAAACCCTAGATCTGTTCACTCTCTCTCAACCTTACTGTGTTATGAGAAAAATACACAAAAAAGTATTTATACTCTAACCCGTTTTCATAACAGAAAACCCTGACCCGTATACTTGGAATTTAAAACTCGCCCGCAATGGCAAGGAACACCTCAACAATTCTCTCCCTTTCGAGCCATGAGAGAATGTTGCTATAAACATTCATCATCGTGACGCTCCTGCAAAACCATTCCGGCTTTGGCACAACATATCTCATGCTTGCCTCTTGGCAAGCCCTTTGTCATCATATCTGACCCGTTCTCATCTGTATGCACTTTCTCCAAGTATAACTCCTTCTTCTCGAGCACTTCACAGATCCAATAGTACCTTCTTTGGATGTGTTTTGAGCGTGAATGGAAACTTAGAGTCTTGCTCACATGTATAGCACTTTGTGAGTCACTAAACACCACAAACCTGTCTTGTGTAATGCCTATTTCTTTCAACAATTTTTTCATTCATCTCATTTCCTTACAACATTCAGTAATGACAATATATTCAGCTTCTGTAGTAGACAAAGCAACACATTTCTATAGACGAGACTGCCATGATACAACTCCTCCTCAAAAAGTAAACAAATACCCTGAAGTTGATCTCATTGTGTCAATATCACCACTCATATCTGAATCAGAAAACCCTTCAACATGTGACTTTCCAGTACCATAACACAAAGCGTATTTGGAGGTCCCTCGAAGGTATCTCATTAGCCATTTAACCGCTTCCCAGTGTGTCTTACTGGGATTTGAAAGGAAACGACTAACTACTCCAACCGCATGAGCTATATCCGGTCTTGTACAGACCATTGCATACATTAGACTGCATATTACTAAAGCATATGAAACACTGCACATTTCTTGTTTTTACTCTTCATCCTTGGAAGACATATTCTTGTTTATTTTCAAGTGTGTAACCAATGGACATGCAACTGGTTTTTCCTTGTCCATACAGAATCATTTTAGAATCTTCTCAATATATCTCTCTTGAGACCGCCATAACCTTTTCTTCACCCGATCACGAATGACCTGCATTCCAAGAATTTGTCTTGCTTGACCCAAGTCTTTCATCTGAAAAGACTTAGCCAAATCTTTTTTCAACTTGACAATCTTGAGCTTGTCTTTTCCTACAATCAGCATGTCATCAACATATAGGAGAAGTATAATAAAATCATTAGAAACAAACTTTTGCACAAAGACACAATGATCTGTAGATGTCTTCATGTACCCATGGATGGTCATGAACGACTCAAACTTAAGATAGCACTGCCTTGGTGCTTGCTTCAAACCGTACAGACTTTTGACAAGTTTGCACACATTGTTTTCCTCACCTTTCTTATTGTAACCTTCAAATTGCTCCATATAAACATCTTCATCCAAATCACCATGAAGAAATGTAGTCTTGACATCAAGTTGTTCAACCTCCAGATCCATACAAGCAACTAGACCTAACACCACCCGGATAGAAGTCATCTTCACTACCGGTGAGAAAATCTCATCATAATCGATTATGTGCCTCTGACCAAAACCTTTGACAACCAGCCTAGCCTTGTATCTTGGCTTGTTATCATCACCTTCTTGTTTGTTCTTGTAACCTATTTATTTTGTAATACTTTTCTATTCTTTGGTCTTTCACAAGTTCATATGTGCCATTTTTCAGCAATGACTTCATCTCTTCATCCATGGCAGCTAACCATTCTTTTTTATGAGTATCTTCAAGAGTCTCCTTATAATATATAAGCTCCCCACAATCAGTTAGAAGAACATACTTTGTAGCAGGGTACTTAGAACTTGATATTTTCTCCTTAGTAGACCTCCTAAGTACCTCTGTTTGTTGATTCTATTGATCTACATCTTCTTATTGAACTTCAAAATCAGTCTCAATATTATCACCAAGATCAGTTTCAGTATCAGTATCATTTCCATGGCCTACAGCTTAACCCTGAGGAACATCATCATCATTATCTGAGTCTGAAACTATATGTGGCATTGTCTCCTCCTCAACATCATGAGACAACTCAAGACCAGAAAGATCACGTATGTATGCATCAAGTTTTTTACCATCTTCAAAATTCTCAATAGCCTAATCTTCAAGGAATACCACATCTCGGCTTCTCAAAACCTTCTTGTCAACTAGGTCATAACACATGTATTCCTACTTTTCATCACCATACCCCAATAATATGCATTGCCTGGTTTTGCATTTAGCTTAGACCTCTTATATTTTGGAACATGCACAAAAGTTCTACAACCAAAAACACGTAAATAGTCGTAATTAACATCTTTACCTGACCAGACGCTTTCTGCACACTTATTATTCAATGGCTTGGAGGGAGAACGGTTGATCACATACACTATAATGCTCATAGATTTAACCCAGAAATTCTTAGCCAACTTGGCATTGGAGAGTATACTCCTCATCCATTCCAACATTGTTATGTTCATCCTCTTTGCCACACCATTTTATTGTGGAGTCTTGGGCACAGTCTATTCATGTCGAATACCCTGCTCTTTGTAATAATCATCAAATGAGCCTATGTACTCTCCCCCGTTATCTAACCGCGCCCTCATCAGTTTTCTTCCTGTCTCTCTTTCAACTAGCTTGTGAAAGACCTCAAACTTTGTTGCAACCTCATCCTTGGACTTTATAGCATATGCTCAAACCTTCCGAGATGCATCATCTATGAAGGTTACAAAATAGGAAGCACCACCTATGGATTTAATCTTCATAGGACCACAAACATCTGTATGGACCAGTTCAAGGACATTCTTTTTTAGTTTCACTTTCGACTTACTGAAGGAGACTCTATTCTGCTTACTCTTAAAGCAATGCTCACAATTTTCAAGATGAGCATCCTTGAGATTCAGCAACTCATTCCTCTTGATCAAAACACTCAACCCCTTTCACTAATGTGACCTAGTCTCTTGTACCACAACTTAGAGGATGACTCCATCAAAACAAAATATGTTGCATCATAGACAATTTTCAAATTTGTCTTGTATAAGGAACAACATTTCTTACCTCGTGCAACAACCAATGAACCTTGCTTAGCTTCCATGCTCCACCACTAAAAATATTATGGTAGCCTCCATCATCGAGTTTACCTGCTGAAATCAAATTCATTCTCAAATCAGGAACATGTCTTACATCTCTTAATGTCATGAAGCAACCCATGTTTGTCTCGATTCTAACATCACCGAGACCATCTATCTTTGACACACCGCTGTTACCCATGCGAACCTCACCATAATCATCAGCTTCGTAGGACTGAAAGTAACCTTTGTGTGAAGTAATATGGAATGAGGCACCTGTGTCAACAATCCATGTTGTTTCATTTGAAGATGTGCTAAGATAGGAGTCTTGACAGTTAGAAGCATATGTCAGTTCACCATCTAAAACATAAGCAAATGTATCTACACTCTGTTATTTCTTTTCTCTGGGCTTCATCGTACCCTTCATTTTATCATTTTTAAATTTCCAGCACTCATTTTTCCAATGACCCATTTTGCCACAGTAATGGCAAGCATTATCCTTCTTTGGAGCTCTAAACTTGCTTCTAGACTTGCCCCTACTCGAACCACTTCTATTATCCTTTAATCTTCTTCAATCAGTCACCAACATATCAGACTTAGAGAGTTTATCCCCCTTTCGATTCTCCTCATCAAGTAAGGAACTGGTGACAAATGCCATGTTGACTTTACCATTTGGTGCTGAGTTGCTGAGAGTGATAATAAGTGTCTCCCAATTTGCAGGCAGAGGTCCAAGGACTAAAAGTGCTTGCACCTCATCATCAAAGTTTATCTTCATACTACTCAGTTGATTCAAAATATTTTGAAATTCATTCAAGTGCTCAGCAATTGATTTATTATCAATGTACTTTAGATTCACCAATCTTCGTACCAGTGCTGCTTTATTCCCTACTGACCTCCCAGCGTAGAGAGCTTTAAGTTTGCTCCACACATTATACGTCGTAGTCTCGTTCTCAACATGATGCATAACATTTACACAAACCCAGGAACGAATAAAGCTGCAGGCCTTTCTATTTGTCTTTTTCCAATTAGCCTCTTTTGTAGTCTCAAGTCAAACACCCTCATTTTCAATTGCTTCATTCAAATCATCTGAAACTAACAAATCACTAATAATCAGTCTCTATTGCCTGTAGTTTGTACCATTCAGACTCACCATATCAGGTCTAGATTTCTCCG
The DNA here is from genome assembly GCF_907164915.1 of Impatiens glandulifera. Lineage (NCBI taxonomy): Eukaryota > Viridiplantae > Streptophyta > Magnoliopsida > Ericales > Balsaminaceae > Impatiens > Impatiens glandulifera. Next base: position 12,920,440 of record NC_061869.1, on the reverse strand, counting down.
TTATTACTGCCTTAACAACTGACAAAAATCCCAGCAAAGAAACCAGTTGATCTCCTCTTTGAATTTCGTTAAGTAACCAACAGAGCACTCTGCTCCAATGTTAAAATAGATAACCAATCAATACTGCTCTGATACCACTGTTGGGTTTTTCAATAGCAAAACTACGGATCTTCTTTGAAATCAAACCTGTAAAAAATCAGTTTCCAAATCGTCTATGACGAACAACAGATTTACCAAGAACTGAAATAGCACAAAATAATAAACGACAACACAATATACGTGATTTTGTCAAAATCGAACTACGTCCACGAGAGGGATAAGTTTCACTAAATCAAACAAATGTCAATAGTAGAAACTTACATGCCCTGCTCTCAAATGAAAGAAGTGATTACACTAGGAATGATTGGAATCCTCCACAATCAAAAGCTCCCCCAACCTCTCACTCTAATCAACCAAGAACAAGAAGAAGTAGAAAACACCTAGATCTGTTCACTCTCTCTCAACCTTACTGTGTTATTGTTAGGATCTAGGTCGCCGCTGGTGGACCGGGGGTTGGACCGGTTAGCGGTTCTCACTCGTAGGGTGGTGGTTAATCCGGTTAGAGATTAACACCGGGGTTTCAATACTACACAACCTGTCACAAATCCTTGAACTAGGTTCAAGCGCGGAAGAGATTTGCTTTCAGGTTGAAGCGGTACGCTTGTATGATAGGCGCTGTCGGTTTCGGATGATGAAGATTTGGAGATGGTGGGTCGATTTCGGTAATCTGGATATTCGGTATGGTTAGTATAGAGTCGGTTTGGAGCGGTATGGTTAAGTTAGTCGGTTATGTAATGAAGCCTGCAGAAAGTAAATAACACAACAAATTTTATGGATGTTCGGAGATAAAACTCCTACGTCACCCCTTCCTCTCGAAACCGCGAGAAGGATATTCACTAAGGAATACAAGTACAATCCGATCGAGACTTATTTCCTGCTCGATAATACTCTTACAATTCACACCGAAATTGTAGAACACACTTTAGCTTTCAACACTTAGGCTTTCTAGAATAGCACACTGTTATCACTTGTAGTAAATGCTCTTAGCTTTCGTTATCCCAATGTATGTCACTCGATGTCCCGCATTTACTCTTCTGCAACTGCCTCCTTTTATAGGTGAAATATGCCAACGGTCATATTTCACTGCCTTGAATCTGATTGGCTGATCAGAGGTGCAGTGATTCAGTGTCTCAGACCTGCGGTCGTCTCCTCAGACCTGATGGTCAATCTCAGACCTGGTATCCTGTCTCAGACCTGCCGGTCTGTAAGGCAAACCTGCCGGGTTTGTCTTTTACTTGATGTAGACACTGTCTGTTTGGACAGTTGTCTGTACTTTGAAGATTTCCTTTCTGGCTTATCCCGAAGTAGAAGGATCCGGTAGTACTGTTTTCTGCAGCCTACAGTCTTTTCTCAGACTTGCATGGATATGGAAGTATTCAGTCTGTTCCTTTGGTATCATTCTCAACAGATACCCAAATTGTCTTCTTGTACTGGTCGGCCGCTTGACTTGGCCGAATGTCTTTTGGTAGTGAAGTGACCGGACTTCTTCCGGTTATCTCTATTATGGATGATCGGCTATTTGATGAATCTGGTTTTAAGCTTTGGCCGATCCTTCCTTTGTGCGGTCACGTTCCGAATACTCTTGATCGGTTTGGTAGCTTGACCGGTTCGGTTTCTTCAGTTGGTTCTCTTGTTCATCCGGTCTGATTCCTTGTTCCTGCATGGAAGGTTTGTTTAAGTTAGGTTTATTTGAACCGGTCTGAATTTATCTAACAATTTCTCCCTTTTTGATTATTTTATTTAAAATTATCAAAATCATGTAAGTTTGCAACCGTAGGCCGGTTGTTTTGTTTGGCCGGTTTTTTGAAAAAGACTTATAGAATTTTTCGAAAAATTTTGAGAGAGAAGTTTTGGAAGAGTCTTTATCTTTTATCTAACAATTTCTCCCTTTTTGATTATTTTATTTAAAATTATCAAAACTAAGTAGGAATGCAAAATAAGGCCGGATTCAAAAATAACTTGTATATATTTATAGGTGACCGGAAAAGACAAAGCGTATATAAATACTAAGGCAAATAAGAAAAAGAAGGATAGTCCCTATTCAGAGTCTGTGAAGTCATAGGCACTCTTCTTTTTCTTCGGTTGCGGTTGCCTGGTCTGTTGGGAGGATCGTTGTCTTTTAGACCGGGACCGCAGTTGTTCTTCGACTTCGTCCTCGACTAGGTCGGCTTGCTGCGAAGTACCCGTAGTAACCGGTTCAGAGATTTCATTGAGCATCTCGACTATCCGAACTCTCTTAGGAGCCTGCCTCTGTCTCTTCTTCGGTGCGGAAACGGAGGCGGCCGCTTTCTTCTTCTTCTCGTGTTCCTTTGCAAAGCCCTCCAGCCTTCGTGATTCCCTTTCCAGTCGTGCGGCATCCTCCGCAGCCTGACTGGCCACTTTCTCAGCATACCCTGGATATAAAGCCTCGGCTCTTCTTATTCTTTCGGCTTCCAATTCTGCTTCGGTCAGTTGAGACGATCGCGGCGCCTCTTTATTTTTGCTAGCTTCGGCGTCCAGCGCATCCTGGACCCTTTTAGCCACTAGAGCATCAGCCTCTATAGCCGCGGCATCTGCGTTCTCCTTAGCCTTTAGAATTTCGGCCATCTGTTCGGTGAGTGCCTTTACTTCGGCCACGAGATCTTCGTTTTTCTTTTCCAGTACCGAGACCCGGTCGATTGTCGTGTCGACCCGTTCGAAATCCTTCTTTAAGTCCGAGGTCATACCTTCTAGAGTTGTGGTTCGTTGAACACATTTTTCGCGCTCACCGGCCTCTTCCCACAGTCCGGTGCTGAGTTCTGCTAGGCGTGCTTGATGTTGATCCAGAAGCTGCTTTGTCACGTCGGTGAACTGCAGGGCCGAATCAATTATGTTGTTGCATCTATCCTTGAACGGTTGAAACTTGGACACGTCGTGTTCAAGTACGCGGTCATCAATCTGCTCCGATATTGATGCCTCAAACTTTTGAAGTCGGTCTTCAATCCGCTTCGAAACTGATGCTTCAAACTCTTGAAGTCTGTCATCAATCCATTCTTTAGGAGGGACTGAGGCGGTGACTTCCGGTGGTGAGGGAGGCGCGTGCTCGGTGGGATCAGGATCGACTCTTTCATCGAGATTTAACGGTGCATCCTCTTCATTTGGAGGTTCTAATTGTGCCGCATCCTCTAAGTTCGGTACCTCAACTTCCAAGTTTGGAACCGCAACTTCTAAGTTTGGAACCTCAACCTCTAAGATTGGTGCCTCAATCTCTGAAATCGGTACCTCAACCTCCCTTGGAGGTGTTGGACAGTTAGCTGGGAACCTGTCGATTACCGGAGCAGTGTAAACCGGTACTTGCATTCGGCTGCATATAGTTTCCAGCCGCTCGATTTCTTGAAGTAATTCTATTTTGACTTTTGCAAGCGTTGTCAACACCCGCGGTGCTACGGTATCCACCGATCCCGTCTCGTAGAATTCTTTCTTAATTCTCCGGATGCGCTTTCTTAGATTCCGAAGTTTGAACCTCGGTAACAAGAGACAAGTTCGGCTCTCTACCTCTTGGATTGTGTTGGATTTTGTGAGGCTCAACATCAGGTTCTCCACTTCCTCCAATCTGTCGTAGCATTCTTTTCCCGAGAGGTCCGGTAGCATTTCTCTATATGTTGTACTGAACCGGTTCTCATGCCACTCCAGATATAAATGTTCAACGTCGTCGGCTCGCTGGTTAATGCCCTGAATAATTTTCTGGATTAATCTATCGGCCTCTGCTTCGTCGGCCTCCTCCCTCTCCGGGTTGTAGCCTTTATCATCGGCTTCTTCACCAATCCCTTCTTCACCCTCGGTGGTCTCAGGATTGTTGTTTGGTTCGGCATCCTCTGGGCCCCAAACCGACTGACTATCGTCATTGACCGTTCTATTATCGGTCCCTTCTGTTTCGGTATGCTCAGAGGCCCATTCCTCATCTTCTGTTTGTTGCGGAGGGTCTGTGAAGGTTATCTTTTCTTTCCCCTTTCCTCCGGTCTTTGCTTTGGCCGGGGCATCTTTCTTCGCGGCTTTCTTCTTTCGGCCACCTGTGGCACTGGAGGCCGGCTGCGTTCTTTCAAGGAACTGCCTTGATCTAATGAGGCATCGATTGGAGAGAACGGTGCCGGGACCGAGATTGATTTTTAAGTGGAGGAATATCTTACCGAGAGGCACGGCATATCCCCACGACCGGGTTGAATCCGGTTTCACCATGTCCATGAGGTTGCCGAACACTGATCTTGCCCAGTTAACCTCTTTTCCTTCCAACAGACCGATTATCATTTTGATTTTGTCTTTGGTGAGGTTGCTGAAATTTCCTCCCCTTGCCAGTATCGCCCTAGCGAAGATGTCACATGCCGGGATTAACTCCGGCTTCAGCATTTGTTTACTGCCGGATGTTGTGATCGGCTCTTTAGATGCTGACAGAGCGTGGCAAGCTGCCTCAAAGATTTCCGGGTCTATTTCTGCCGTTGCATCCTGACCGGTTCTTGGAAGGCGCAGGCTTCGGCCACCAAATCTTCGGTGAGCTCGATGTGGGAACCGCAAACCGTTGCAATGATTCTGTCGTAAGCGATGGTTGCGGTATCGAAGAATTCTACGACCGCTTCCTTGTATATAATATGGGGACCGTCGAGGAAATATCCCAGACCGGTTTTAATCAGCCGGTCAATAACTTCCTTCGCCTCGGTCGTCCCATTCAGCCGGATTTCCTCGAAATCCACTTGAGAGTAGAGTTTGAACAACGCCGAATCACGACCCATGTTGAAGAGTTTGAGGATGAGAGAAAACGGCTTCAGAGAGTTTAGGAAGCTTAGAGAGAGAAAGTGAATCGCGTGAGAATGAAAGAAAAGTGACCGAAGGCCCCTTTTATAGGCACGGTTTGGAAGCCCAACCGTCCCATCATGAATGGGCGGGAATTTTCCCTCCAAGATGAAAGTGCGCCAAACTATGGGCGGTTAAGTATGAAAAGGTGGGCGGCAACTTTGAGCGGGAGATTTCCCTCCAAAACCCTTTGCCTATGTCATGGATGACGCATTCGTTTCTTTGAAACCGAATGATTGAGCGGTTTCTAAGTCCAAGCAGACATTTTTGATTGATCAAAGTGTTAACAGTTTTTAATCAGATTTTATGATACCGGATAAGAACGAGATTATTTTAAGATGTGAACCGGTTACTTAGATAAATGCGCAAAGAATAAAGAGAAACGGTCATTGAAACTAAGATGATATTTTATTCAAGAGACAGTACAGTGAGAAAACCGAAAGGATGATACGAAAGATAGGCACTTAAAAAGTAAGCACCATTCTGGAAAACTTCTCTTCCACCGCATCGGCATCAAGAATGTTTGAGGGGGAAGCCGGTGTACCCGGTCCAAACTCTGGCCGGTACTTGAGAATCAACTTGCTGATGTGAGGTGCATAACCGAGACCTTTCTTGGTCAGCACCATGTTCTTCAAGTTTTGAAAGAGGACCGCTGACCAATTGATGGTCGTTTTGTGGAAGATGTGGGTCATGATGTTGTAGGTGTTCTTTGAATACCGCTGATTTGGGGATTGACACAGAATGGACCGAGTGACAATCTCAAGAAGGAGCTGAGCACTACGACAGAGGCGGGTTTTTAACCCATAGGTTTCCACTGGATCAAGGGTTGCAGAGCAGAGTAATCCATAGTAGAATGCATCAAGTCCCTCCATAGTCAGGAAATCAAAGAACCCTTCTTTGGGCAGATTGAAAAGGATGGCAAATTCGGCTTCATCAAGCCAGAAGGTGTGGTCCCTTACCGTAGAGACAATGTAGTCGCCCCTGATGCAGGCACTTCTGAAAAATGCCTTGACATCCTCAATCAGTACATGACCGGATTCTTCGAGGAAGGTTTGAAGGTCGGTATCAATAAGGCATTCAAACATGTTTTTCTTTGGATGGTCATAGTCCCATTCTGCCATACATGAGTTGAAATCGATGCTTAGAAAGTTTCCCAAAGTTCGGCTCGGCATGATTATGGTATTGAGAGAGAGATTCAAGAAGAATACAAGTGATTTTGTGCTTTTGGATGTGATATAATGGGAGGAGGATGGCTCCTTATATAGGATCGGTTTTGGAGGGAAAATCTGAGCATTGATGGTCAGTTTTGTTTTATTAAGGAAGAGAATCTTTCCCTTTTCAAGATGCATGGGGAATCGGCAGATTGCGAGGCTCGAGGTAAGTGTTAGTTGGGAAGTGACCAGATTAGTTGGAAATTAAATGTGCGGGTGGTTGGGGGTTATCTCATTAATGGGGATTATCTCATTAAATGCATTTAACACATAACCGATATTGATTAGATAGAAACCGAAAATGATAGCGACAATGCCGAAAATGACATACAGAAATGATGAAGTTAAGAAAAACATAAGTAAAACCGAAGCAGACATGGATGAAACCGATATGATCAAAGTTGAGTTGATTAAGGATACATCCGGTACATGCTACAAAATGACCGGATGCAAGAAGGAGTGACTTAGCGAGCGCGGGAATTAACATCACGAGGGGGATTGAAGTTTCTCCTCCTCCATTCTCTTTCAAACTGTTCATAGAATGAATCAGTTGCTTCCCTTGTGAGCACCTGAGCATGGTTTAGACCTTCGCCGGGACAGGTCGGGACGCCAAGCTCCTCAAGAAGTCGGCTTACTTGGGGGATGAGGGCCACTGATCGGGTGCCGATTATCCAAATAAGGACGTCAAACAGCACCCTAGACCAGTTCACCGGCGCACCGGTGACAATGGCCGCCATCATGTTGAAGGCCGCCACGCAGTAAGTATTAGTGACATCTTTTCCTAAGATGCCCCTTCCTATTACATCGTTGAGTAGCTGATATTCAGCTCTCAAGTTGGCCTTGCTGCCGTGGTCATCCACCGGCTCATCCGACCGGGCTAGGTTGTGTGAGACCTCGGCCTTTAAGTTGGCCGGGGGATTGAGGTCTGTTAGCCCTTGTTTGGGCAAGCTGAAGCACCGGGCGAAATCTTGCTCGGTGAAGTCAAAGAGAATACCCCCCACTTTAGATTGAATGTGGGTGTCAAAGTGTGGTGTACCTCTGAACACTCTGGCATTTTGGAAAAACTCCAGAACAGACCCATGATAAATGGTGAGTTTATCATCAAGAAAGTATTGGAGGCCGGTATCCTCCAAGGATTTTATTATTTTATAGATGTCGTAATGATCGGTGTTGGAACACGATTCAAAATCAACCTGAAGAATGTTTGTGAACTGAGACATTTTTGCCTTAGTGATAGAGAGGGTGTTTTGTTTTTGTGAGTGTTTTGGTGAGTGAGTGCTTCCTTTAAATACTGGTTTTGGGGCTAACCTATTATCCGGGCATTAAATGAGATGATATGTATTAACCGCAGGATAAGAAACTTTGCATAAAATAGGCAGGTTTATAGTTCTAGGTGTCGGTCATAGGCCTGAACTGTGAAAGATATCAAAAGATCTTCACGTCTTTTTAGGCGCGACCTGTTTTACTTGGAAAGGGTAATGTTGCAGAGCAGATGTCCTTAACCTCTGATAACTATTCCTCTTCTGTTTAAAATTCAAATAATCTAGGGTAGCCTGCTTCCGAACCGGTCAGACATCAGTTGTTCATCCCGATGCGGTTATTTGGTGCATGCACCAAGTAGCCGGTCGGTTTACTCTATCTGATGAGCTGGGCGGTTCTTCCACAGACACCCCGAAGATTCGAAGTTCGACATCTTAGGAAGAGTTACCGGTTTGTCTGTCTGAACTGGTTTCCCTTTAAGCATCCTTTGGAAGGATTTGGCTAATGTCGGTTAAGCCGAGAGTAAGCCTGAATTGAGAAAACTTAGCTTCCTGCAGCGGCTTCGTGAAGATATCGGCTACTTGTTGATCGGTCGGTACGTATTCCAGCCGGATATGCTTCAGCGTGACATGCTCTCGGATGAAATGATGCCTTATGTCGATGTGCTTGGTTCTGGAGTGGAGAACCGGGTTGTAGGTAATCGCAATGGCACTTGTGTTGTCACAGAAGATCGGGGACTCTTCGGCTATGATACCGAAGTCCTTCAGCTGCTGTTGGATCCAGAGGAGTTGAGAGCAGCAGCTTCCGGCCGCCAGGTATTCAGCCTCCGCGGTTGACGTAGCCACCGATGTCTGTTTCTTGCTGTGCCATGACACCAGTCGGTCACCTAGGAACTGACATGTTCCACTGGTGCTTTTCCTGTCGATCTTGCATCCTGCATAATCTGCGTCTGAGTAGCTTGTTAGATTAAAGGATGAGTCTTTTGGGTACCACAGACCGACATCAGGAGTGCCTTTTAGATACTTCAGTATCCTCTTTGCGGCTGTGTAAAGAGATTGCTTTGGATTTGCTTGGAATCTTCCACACACACCAACTGCAAACAGGATGTCCGGTCTACTTGCTGTCAGATACAATAGGGAACCGATCATGCCCCGGTATGCAATCTGATCTACTGATTGGCCTTCATCATCTCTGTCCAGTTTAATGGATGAGCTCATTGGAGTGGCCGCCGAGGAGCATGTGTCCATACCGAATTTCTTTAGTAGCTCCTTGGTATATTTAGGTTGACTGATGAACGTTCCTTCTTTAAGTTGTTTAACCTGAAGACCTAGGAAGAAACTTAATTCTCCCATCATACTCATTTCAAATTTGTCAGTCATCATTTTTGAGAACTTGTCACAAAGCTTTGGATCGGTGGAACCGAAAATAATGTCATCTACATAAATTTGAACAAGTGGGATATGTTCTTTCTTTTCAAACTTAAACAAGGTTTTATCCACCGAACCGATGGTGAAATCATGCTCTAATAGAAATGCGGTTAGCGTATCATACCAGGCTCTAGGTGCTTGCTTTAGACCGTATAAAGCTTTGTTTAGCCGGTATACATGGTTTGGAAATGCAGCATTTTTGAAACCGGGTGGTTGTTCAACGTACACTTCTTCACGTAGATCACCGTTCAGAAATGCACTTTTAACATCCATTTGGAAAACCTTAAAGTTTTTGAAAGCCGCAAAAGCTAAAAAGATCCTAATGGCTTCAATTCTGGCTACAGGAGCAAATGACTCTTCAAAGTCAATGCCTTCTTCCTGTTTGTAACCTTGAGCCACTAATCTGGCTTTGTTCCTCGTGACCAAACCGTCCTCATTGAGTTTGTTTCTGAATACCCATCTTGTTCCTATGACCGATTGATCTTTCGGTCTGGGAACTAAGTACCAGACTTTACTACTCTCGAACTGGTTTAGCTCTTCTTGCATTCCCAAGATCCAATCCGGATCTGACAATGCTTCATCTATTCTTTTCGGTTCAATCTGGGATATGAAAGCAGAGTTAAAATATCCTTCCAGAAGTTGACTCCTAGTTCGAACGGGTTCTGAAGGGTCACCTATAATTTGCTCAGGAGGATGTTTACTGTTTCTTTTGAGATTCAGTTCAGGAGTGTCTACCAAGTTACCGTTTGTTTGATCAAGGCTAGACTTGTCGGTAGGCTGAACGAGATTGTCAGACCGACCGACTCCCTCGGATTGGACCGAAGTGTCAGCTTCCTGTTGTGGAACAGCTTGATCCGGCTGAGTATCAATGATACCCATTTGGTCATGGACAAACCGCCTGAAAACCGGAGTCTCATCTTCACTATCAGAATGAATATCGTTATTTTCCAGTCTGTTGTGTAGATCAAAGCATGAAGCAGTATTGCTTTCAACCAATTCATCGAAAACAACGTGAATTGTTTCCTCCATGGTTGCAGTTCTATTATTATATACTCTATATGCTTTACTTACTGACGAATATCCTAACATAATGCCGGTATCGGTCTTTGCATCAAAAGCGGTGAGTTGGGTTTTTCCATTTATAAGAATGTAACATTTACAACCGAAAATCCTGAGATACTTGAGTTTGGGAACTCTGTTAAAATAAACCTCATATGGTGTTTTGTTGTGAAATCTGTTTATCAGAGACCGATTTTGTGTATGGCATGCAGTGTTGATAGCCTCAGCCCAAAATTTCTGAGCAATGCCGGAGTCGGCTATCATGGACCGTGCGGCTTCCTTGAGAGTCCGGTTTCTTCTCTCGGTCAGGCCATTTTGTTGAGGAGTCCTAGCACTAGACAACTCGTGTCTAATGCCGGATTCATCAAGATATGCAGTCAATGTACTATTAGTGAATTCGGTACCTCGATCACTTCGAATGCTATTGATACGAGTTGATTTTTCATTTTGCAGCCTCTTAAGAAGTGTGATCAGGTTTGATACAGTTTCACGTTTAGATGGTAGAAATATTACCCATGTATATCTAGAATAATCATCAATAACTACCATGGTGTAAAGCATACCGCCTAGGCTAATGACCTGAATCGGTCCAAATAAATCCATGTGAAGAAGATCTAGGCATCGGCTTGATTGAATATTTCCATTACTCTTAAAAGATGACCTAGTTTGTTTACCCATCTGGCATGCTGAACAGACCTTATCCTGGTTAAATACTATATCAGGAATACCTTCAACTAGCTTTTTACCGCGAATGTAGTTTAAGGTTTTCATGTTTAGATGATTTAGTCTCTTATGCCACAGCCAGGTTTGATCAGTCTTAGCTATCATGCATATAGGATATTCTACTCTTGTTTTCCAGTCTACCTTGTAAATGTTACTTATTCTATTTCCGGTTAGTAGTACGATGCCTTGAGAGTCCTTAATTAAGCATGCATGTTTAAGGAATTCTACCGTGTATCCGGCATCACACATCTGACTAATACTGAGTAGATTAAAACGTAGGTTTTCAACTAGAAGTACATTATCAATAGTTAGATTACCATGGACAATCTTACCCTTGCCCACAGTTTTACCTTTTGAGTTGTCACCGAAGGTAATTAGAGCACCGGTTACTGATCTGATGTCGATTAGCAAATTGCTATTTCCGGTCATGTGCCTGGAGCAACCGCTGTCCAAGAACCATTCGGAGTTTCCTAGTCGTTTCTTTGGATCCTGCAAAATGTACATATTTACAACTGTTTGGTACCCACATTTACTTGGGTCCACGTGCGATTAGTCCCTTAGGTACCCAAACCTTGATAAACCGGACGGTCTTCTTTGCTAGGGTTTTAACTGTCCTTTTGACACTTGGTCTGGTGTATTTCGGCTTTCCTTCAAATGTCCTAAATGGTGGTGGTCTTTGGTTCGGTGATCTATAGTTTGACCTACGTGGTTCAGGAAAGTCTTTCTTATATTTGAGAATTTCGGCTTTTCTTTTCTCAAGGTCAAGCCATGAATCGGTTGGGCCAACATAATCGTATTTTAGCTTCTCTTCCCTATAATATGCGGTTTCCTCTTCTTCGGCTGTCCAGGTGCTCTTAAGAAATTTTATAAAGGGGAGATTTCCTTTTGTAAGCCTTGCTTTCTCTATGGGTTTTCGGTCTTTGGAGCTATTCCCTGTGTATCCTAGACCACGCTTACAACGAGGATGCCTATAGTGTTTATTCATATTCTTTACTATATCGATAGATCTCTTATAGGCGGCCATCGTATATTGAAATCGGGCATTCTCTTCCTTGGTTAGTTCTCTAGTCGGTTCACTAGGTTGTTCGATCTTAGGATCTAACTCGGTTTCTAGGGTGTGGGTATCATCAGATTGTATGACTTCCGGTTCGGTTATGATGGGTACCTCTGGTTCTATTGGGATAGGTACTATGGGATCGGTCTTGATGTTGAGGTGTTTAGGTAACATGGTCAATAGGTTCTTATATTCTTCTACCATGTCATTTAATGCTTCATATAGCTCGTCTTTAGTAAATTCATCATAGGGAGAGTCAAATACCTGTTCCTCATTGGCCATGAGGCACGTGAGTTCATCGTCACTGTCACTGCGAGCCCATAGACTTCCTCCATCGTCGGCTATTAGTGATTTCAGTACCTCACTTCCTTCACCGGTTTGTTGATAATTGTTTCTGTCATTTTGATAGTCCGGTTTCTGGGTATCCCTTCTTGGTTTCCTGCATTCCCACTTAAAGTGTTCCAAACAGTTACAGTTGTAGCATCTTACATTGGATTTGTCACCATAGTAGTTGTTTGTCGGTTGGCTCCTTTTCATGAACCTCCCAAACTTTTGTGCGAGCATGGCCATGGCGTCCTCAGTAAACTGTTCGGCTGTTCTGATAGGTGCGGGTGCAGGAACCGGTATCGGTGCAGGTGTAGGTACAGGAGCAGGTACAGCCGGTTCTGTAGATGTGATTAGTGCTCTGGTTGATGTTGAGGCCGAAACTTCCTCTTCGGTTCTAGATTTCATTTCGAACTCGTATGCCTTTAAATCTTCGAATACATCGTATAGTTTCATCTTACGTAGGCTCTTTGATTCCCTCATTACCATTGTCTTTATATCCCAAGCACTTGGGAGAGATCTCAAAGCTTTCATAACTACCTCTTTGCTCTCATACCTCTTGCCCAGAGTTGCTAGTTCATCTAACACACCAGTGAACCGGTCACTGTATTCCCTCATAGTTTCTCCTGGTTTCATTTTGATACTTTCGAACTTCTGTGTGGCCATCATTATTTTGTTCTCCCTTGTTCTTTCATTTCCTTCAAAGATCTGGATGACCGTGTTCCATGTCTCCTTCGCGGTCTTGCAATCTCTGATCTTGCAATAAGTGTTTCTGTCTACGCTGTTGGAGATCTGGTTTCTTGCATGGTTGTCCAGATTGTTTCTTCTCCTATCTTCAGCTGTCCATTCTTTTCTATCTTTATCAATGAATATCGGTCCTTCGGTTAGAATGGATTCCATTTCATCATCCAAGGTGACTAGGTGCAGGTGCATGCGTGCCTTCCAGTTGGCAAAGTCATCATCTTCTAGCATTGGAGGCCTATCCTGATACATGTTTGCTTGATTATTGAAACTAACTGCTCTGATACCAATTGTTAGGATCTAGGTCGCCGCTGGTGGACCGGGGGTTGGACCGGTTAGCGGTTCTCACTCGTAGGGTGGTGGTTAATCCGGTTAGAGATTAACACCGGGGTTTCAATACTACACAACCTGTCACAAATCCTTGAACTAGGTTCAAGCGCGGAAGAGATTTGCTTTCAGGTTGAAGCGGTACGCTTGTATGATAGGCGCTGTCGGTTTCGGATGATGAAGATTTGGAGATGGTGGGTCGATTTCGGTAATCTGGATATTCGGTATGGTTAGTATAGAGTCGGTTTGGAGCGGTATGGTTAAGTTAGTCGGTTATGTAATGAAGCCTGTAGAAAGTAAATAACACAACAGATTTTATGGATGTTCGGAGATAAAACTCCTACGTCACCCCTTCCTCTCGAAACCGCGAGAAGGATATTCACTAAGGAATACAAGTACAATCCGATCGAGACTTATTTCCTGCTAGATAATACTCTTACAATTCACACCGAAATTGTAGAACACACTTTAGCTTTCAACACTTAGGCTTTCTAGAATAGCACACTGTTATCACTTGTAGTAAATGCTCTTAGCTTTCGTTATCCCAATGTATGTCACTCGATGTCCCGCATTTACTCTTCTGCAACTGCCTCCTTTTATAGGTGAAATATGCCAACGGTCATATTTCACTGCCTTGAATCTGATTGGCTGATCAGAGGTGCAGTGATTCAGTGTCTCAGACCTGCGGTCGTCTCCTCAGACCTGATGGTCAATCTCAGACCTGGTATCCTGTCTCAGACCTGCCGGTCTGTAAGGCAAACCTGCCGGGTTTGTCTTTTACTTGATGTAGACACTGTCTGTTTGGACAGTTGTCTGTACTTTGAAGATTTCCTTTCTGCCTTATCCCGAAGTAGAAGGATCCGGTAGTACTGTTTTCTGCAGCCTACAGTCTTTTCTCAGACTTGCATGGATATGGAAGTATTCAGTCTGTTCCTTTGGTATCATTCTCAACAGATACCCAAATTGTCTTCTTGTACTGGTCGGCCGCTTGACTTGGCCGAATGTCTTTTGGTAGTGAAGTGACCGGACTTCTTCCGGTTATCTCTCTTATGGATGATCGGCTGTTTGATGAATCTGGTTTTAAGCTTTGGCTGATCCTTCCTTTGTGCGGTCACGTTCCGAATACTCTTGATCGGTTTGGTAGCTTGACCGGTTCGGTTTCTTCAGTTGGTTCTCTTGTTCATCCGGTCCGGTTCCTTGTTTCTGCATGGAAGGTTTGTTTAAGTTAGGTTTATTTGAACCGGTCTGAATTTATCTAACAGTCATGAGAAAAATACCCCCAATAAAGTATTTATACTCTAACTCGTTTTCATAACAGAAAATACTAACTCGTTTACCCGGAATTTAAAACCCACCCGCAATGGCAAGGAACACCTCAACACATATCACATTTAGTATCGGGTTTAAAGAAAGCCTTACATCAATGTGATGGATGGGAGGCATCAATCACCCACTTGAATGCTACTTCATCATAATTTTTAAGAGATTTCATTGTCTTGTTGTGCACATCTACATTCGCACTTCCAACAATTGTCCATAATATTTATTTTAACACCTTCCCTATATGTTTTTTTTTTGAAATTTCTATACAAATGTTGAACACAAAATCTATATCCAGCATTTGGTAATACCTTGGATAGGTCTTTTCTAAGTCCCTAATTTCATTTTCAAGTGTATTAGTATATTTATATAATATGTACATAAAATAATAATATAACCTTAAACATATTAGTTTCTTACCTTTTGTTGATCTGATATGAACATATACTGGAAAGAGTTAATTATTTATAGATCCTTTTCTAAAAGCTCCATAAACCATTTCCATTGAAAGGTTGCCTCTCGTTCTACAACTGCCCAAGCTATTGGCCACCATCCATTGTTAGGATCAACCCCAATTGTAGTCAACAATTGGCCTGTATATGGACCCTTTATATGACATCCATCCAATCCTATGATGGGACGACAATATCTAAATCCCTCCTTAAATGGGCCTAAACAACAATATAGGCGCATGAATATGCAGTTTCCATTTTTATTTCGAAAAGGAGTGAACTCAACCTCCATAGTTGAGTTTGGGTGAGTTCGCTTAATTTCTTCATAATAATTCCACACAAGTTTATATTGATCAGCTGCATTCCCTTTTATACTATTCACTACCATAGTTTTGGCTCTGTATGCTACAACTTTACTTATTTTGGAGTTATAATCTTCATCCACTGTCGGTCTTAATTCTCTAACCGAAATCTTAAGGTTTGCTTTGATTCTTTCCTCATATAGATTTGCCAAATATTTTGCAATGATGTTTTTATTTTTTTATGCATGATCACAATCTTTGTGGACATCATTTAGCATTTTAATTACCAAATTACTTGTTCCGCTATTCCTATTTATTGATGCAAAACACTCTCATTTATAAGATGGCTGACATTTAGCACGCACTCTATCTCTCATTGTAGGGAAATTTAATCGACTTACCCATGCATATAGAATAATTTCTAATAGCCTCTTTGAATTCCATAGAGTTACAAAATCGTTGCCCCAATTGAAATGATGGATTTCTCATGTTCCTTTCTGCATTGAAGTTAACATATGAAGGTCTTTGTGCTTCCTTCTCCTCATTAGATGATCCGAAATTGCTATAAAGTTCATCATTAACCATGTTTTCATCTAACACTTTAGTAAAAATGTGATCAAGCCCCACCTTATGCACATGTTCTTGATCAACATTTGGTTCCTTATTTTTCCTCGTATCATTCGTTTTTCTTATTTCACACTCTAGTGGACCACTACCCTGAACTTGAGTCACTGTTTCAGTTGGTTGGGTAAACCCTATTGCATCATCATTGCAATAAAATTATCCTTATGAAAAGTTATCACTATTTGCATCTTCATTACTTGTATCATCACCAGTTTCAAAATCACAATTTTCTTCATCATTCTCATCTTCCTCGTGTACTTCTTCTTGTGTAGTACTATTTGAGCTTGTGTACTCTTTCTTACTGAAATTGTTGCAATACCCCTTGAGCCTTGTGCACTCTTTCTTACTAAATTGTTGTAATACACTTTGAGCCTTGTGCACCCATTGTACTCCTTTTTACCACAATTGTTATAGTACGACTTTGGCCCATTTTCGTTCTTTTAACTAGAGTTGGTTCGGTTGAAAGTTCAATTTCAATCCAACAGTAAACCTCAATCAATCTTCCCTTGTTTACCCATGCACACATATTCATAACATCAACATCGTTTACAATGTTCCTTATGTTACATTTTAAAGGATCACCTGGTTCCATATACGAGAAGAACATATTATTGTTGTCATACCCTAGGTCTTTAGCCATTTTCTTAATCTCTTGGAAAGACAATTTATTAACATCACAATAATCAATGTAATTAACATCACCACCAGCGTATGATAACCCATCTCTTCTTCCTCCATGATAAAGTTTAATGCTGAAAAATTCAGATTCAAGTCCTCTAACCCAATATATGTACATTGAAATAGTATAGAAGTTAGAAGAATATATGAATATTATAAACTTAATATCAATGCATAATTAGAAAATGAGGGTTTTAATTAGAGAAAAATGTTTAAAATCTTATCAAGTATATTATATAAACTAGTAACTCTGTATTACTTAAACAAACAGTCTCAAGTTTAAGTGCACTTCCAACTGAAACAGTTTCAACATAAAACTGAAGTTGTCTATAAGTTACTACAGTAATAACTAGTTCAAATGACCTTTTACCTAATTAGAAGAATCATTATATCACATAAGAAATATACTATTTTCTTTCCTCTATAAATCTCTTTTCTTTAATAAAGATAAATATATAGCAAAAATTAGGTACAAATTAGATAGTTATAGCTAATACATGGAACAATATGTTTAAAAATAATATATCTTAAAGAAGAAAACTAAGAACTAGGTATACAACAACAAGTACTTAGCGTATACTCGATTGGAACTAAAATCGCAATTTCTAGGTCTATTCATCCAAGCCATTGTTATGATACTATGAACTTTATCTTATGTCTCTCTTTATCCCTCTAGCAGACACTTCTCTCACACCGATCGTAATTTAGGACTTCTCTACTTCTCTAGCAGACCCTTCTCTCTACAAATCTATGGAAAAGAAGAAAGGCAATATTAAGTAGGTAGGTGGTCGTAAAGAAGATGTAAAATCGAGAATGATGGTTGAAAATGAAGAGTCGTGATGATGATTGAAAATGAGGGTTTTAATTAAAGATGTTATGTTGTAACGGAAAAATTGACAGAAGGGCCTTTAGTGACCCTTTTTGATAGTTTGAGGGCCATTGGTGACATTTCAAAAAGTTTAAGGGGTAATTTGTTTTAAAAAGTAATTTGAGGGCTAAAGGTAAGCAATGGAAGTATTTTGAGGGCCACCCAAATAATTTTCCCTAATAGTTATAATTAATGCATTGTATGTGTTAGAATATATTATGTGGCCCAAGTCATCTAAATGTTCCAGCCCATTTAAAAGTTGCCTTAACTTGGGCGCTAAGATAAATCTTATATATATATATATATGTGTGTGTGTGTTATAACCCTGTATTATCAATTTTTTTAATACAATCTTCTTTTTGATATTCTTACATGGTATCAGAGCCGCTACCATCAGATCTTGATGTCATCCACCACAATCAAGTTTAGCTTCGATCATCGACGCACCAGTGTAGTCAGATTTTGATTTTGACTATTTTTTATTTTCAGATCTGATTTGATTTTTTGAATTATCTACTGCTTTTTGATTCGTTGAGTTGTCTGAGTTCTTTTCATATTTTTCCTTTATGTCTCTCAATATGGATCGTGTGGAGGCATATAGTATTACGGTTATGTTGTCAAGAGAAAACTATGATTTGTGGTCCGCATCTATGAAGAGTTTTTTAATTGGTAAGAAGTTGTGGCGATATGTCATTGATAACTTCACTGCACTAGTAAAACTTGTTGGATCTTCCTCTACTCCGCCGACTACAAAAGAAATTGACGATTATTGTGTGGCTATTGATGACTAGGATAGTAAGAATCATACTATTCTTACCTGGATTCGAAATACGTCATCTAGGAATATTCAAATCCAACTTCGACAAATGGATACCGCCAAGATGGCCTGAGATTATTTAAAAGATCGATTCCAGGCTACTAGAGGAATGTACCACTATCAATTGTTGAGTTCGTTACATGCACTAAAACATGAGACAGGATAATTCATAGACGATTTCTTCTCTACTATCTAGTCACTCTGGGATCGCATTGACGAGGTCGGCATTAATGAGAAACACTTTAGGGTCATTCAACTACTGATGAAGCTTGACCATGAGTACTAGTCTGTTCGTGGATCATTGTTTCATCGTCATCCACTACCTTCGTTAAACATAACTATGAAGGAGATCTCTTTTGAGGCTACTCGTCTTGCCATACTTCGATCTCCTACTATTGCATCTGTTATGATTGTTTCATCTTCTTTGCTCATATTTCCTCGTAAGAATGAGCAGAAAGATGCTCGATCAGATAAGTCTGCTAGATGTCGTCGTTGTCCGAATGTTGATCATGTGTACACTCATTGACCCAACATTAAGTGTCGTTATTGTCATCAAAAGGGTCATGTCCTTTAGAAATTCCCAAAACTAGGTCATTCATCTTTTTTAGTTGGTTCTTCCTCCTCCATAGTCGCCGCCAGAAATGATTTGCAGTGGACTCAGTCCACTACTTCCACCCTTATGGATATTCATAAACTACTCACTCAGGTTTTATCTATCAATCATTTGATAGACACCACATCAGGTAATCAATCATGGTTCATAGACTCATGGTGCAACTATGCACATCACACATACATGTCATGCCACTTCACCATCTCTCCAAGATATCTACTACATTCCTCGTTTAATATTAAACCTTATTTCTATTAGTTAGTTGGTTGAGCAGGGACTTACTATTACTTTTACATCTTTTGGTGTACATGTTCAGGATTCACAGACAAATCGGATTCTTGTGACGGGATGCAAGACGGGTCGCCTGTTTGAGTTTTTCTTCCCTTCAACCTTTTCCTTTAATTTCTGATGTTGTTTATCCTTCCTCCATTTATCAGTGGCATTTTAAACTCAGGCATGCTTCATTAAATAAACTCTGGTCTCTTGTTGCTAAAGGTTTTTTGGGTCCTATTCAATTTGAGTTATTTGATTATGTGCATTGTAATCTTGGCAAACAACTAGTACTTTCTTTTTTAAATAATCATTCTATTGTTGATAAACCTTTTTCTTTAGTTCACTCAGATATTTGGGGGCCTTCCCCTATTGGTACATTTCATGGTTATCGATATTTTGTGATATTTGTTGATGATTATTCATGTTTTACTTGAATTTATTTTTTAAAGAATCGTTCTGAACTTGCCTCTACTTATTCATTTTTGCGAAAATGATTCAAACACAATTCTCATGCCCTATTAAAACACTTTGTACCGACAATACTCTAGAATATAATGATTCTACCTTTCTCAATTTTCTTTCGGCCCAGGGTACTGTTATTCAACGCTCATATCCTTACACCTCACAACAAAATGGTAGGACTGAACGTAAACATAAACACATTATAGCTAATATTCGTGTCATGCTTCTTTCTGCTTTATGTCCAGATCGATTTTGAGGGGAAGCTGCTCTTACTACTGTTTATACAATCAGCCGAATGTCATATTCTGTACTTATGATGTCACTCCTTACCAAAAACTCTTTGGCCAGCCACCAAATTACTCCATTATTCGACCATTTGGTTGTGTCAGTTTTGTCCACCCCCCACATGAACGAAACAAATTGGAGCTTCGGAATCGTCTGTGTTGTTTTTTGGGATATGGGGTAGAGCATAAGGGCTATCGTTGTTAGGATCATGTGTTAAATCGGATTCGTATTTCTCGTCATGTCACCTTTTGGGAACATAAAATGTTCTCTTCTAAGTCCAAGTTTGTCACTCTTTTTTAGACTGATTCCACATTTTTTGTTTTAAATCCATCCTCTTCTTTTATAGGTTATGAGATCACACAAAATTCTATTGACACTATCGTTTCTCCCCCATCACCCCCAACTGACCCACATGTGTCTCTTGAACAAGTACTTGACCCACCTGCGTCTCTTGAACAAGTACCTAATCAAATAACTCAGGTCCCTGCTGTCACTGGTCGACATTCTACCCGGGTACGTTGTCCTCCTCATAATCTCCAAGATTACCATTGTTTCTTTATCATTCTAGTTAACCATAGGCCTAAGACCTTTTGTGAGGCAAATTATGATCCATTGTGGCGTGAGGCTATGTTAGAGGAACTGCAGGCTCTTGAGAAGACTTGGACTTGGGATATTGTTGATCTACCACCTGGCAAAAAATCTATTAGTTGTAAATGGATTTACAAGATTAAAACAAATTTTGATGGATCTGTTGAGCGCTACAAAGCTCGTCTTGTGGTCAGGGGTTTCTTACAGGAGTATGACATTGACTATGAAGAGACTTTTGCTCTCGTTGTCTGTTTGACTTCTGTTCGTTGTCTTTTGGCTATTATTGCTGATGCTCGTTGATGGTCTCTTCACTAGTTGAATGTAAAGAATATTTTTCTTCATGAAGATCTTTTTGAGGAGGTTTATATGAGTTCACTGCCGGGTTCAGACATTTCGGGGAAGGTATGTAAGCTACGTCGTGCTCTTTACGGTCTGAAACAAGCACGACGAGCTTGGTTTTCCAAGTTCAGCTCAGCACTTATTCAATATGGGTTTACTGCCTCTCCCTATGACTCTGTTTTATTCATTCGTCGCTCTTCATCTGAGATTATTATTCTATTATTATATGTTGATGATATGGTGATCACTAGCGATGATGCCTCTGGTATATCTGATTACAGACTTATCTTCATCAACATTTTGATATGAAGAGTCTTGGTAAACTGCGTTACTTTCTAGGTCTTGAGATTTCCGACACAGTAGATGGTATTTACTTGTCTCAGGCGAAGTATGCTTCTGACCTCATCTCCCGTGATGGCTTGGCTGATAGAGAAACTACCTTGACTCCATTTAAGGAAGATTATTGTTTTACTCCTCTCGATGAAACCCCTCTTAAAAACCCCACGCTCTATCGTTAGTTAGTTGGCTCCCTAATATATCTAACTATTACTTGCCCTGACATAGCTCTTGCAGTTCACATAGTTAGTCAATTCATTACTAGTCCTCATACAGCTCATCACTATACTGTGTTACGTATTCTTCGATATATTAAGGGTACTCTCTTACATGGTCTTCACTTCTCAGCTGATTCATCATTGGTACTCACTAGTTACTCAGATGTTGATTGGGCATGCGATCACACTGACCGACGCTCCAATACTGGTTATTGTTTCTTCTTGGGTGATTCTCTTGTTTCCCAGCGAAGCAAGAAACAGACTGTTGTTTCCCGTTCTAGCGCTGAGTTAGAGTATCGTGCGCTTGCTGATTCTACTTCTGAGCTTCTTTGGATTCGACGACTTCTCTCTGGTCTTGACGTTCCTCAACCGCCAGCCACTGATCTTCATTGTGTGAGTTAGAGTGCTATTCACATTTCTCGGAATGATGTGTTTCATGAGCGCACTAAACACATCAAGATCGATTTTTACTTTGTACGACAACATGTTAGTGCTGGTACTATACAATTACGATACGTGTCTACCGAACACCAGACTGCAGATGTCTTCACGAAATTGAATATATTATGTAGCCCAACCCATCTAAAGGTTTCAGTCCATCTAGTTGCTCTAACTTGGAAACTAAGATAAATCTTATATATTATAAGATTCTATTATCAATTTATTTAATACCATCTTCTTTTCTATCTTCTTATAAGAAAATATCAATAACTAGAAGAATGATTAATATGAAAAAATATGAAAAATAATATTATAATCAAAAATTAAACAACAATTTTTTTTATTGTTAGATAGAAATTAGTAGATTAAAGATAGAAAAGATTGAACTAGCTATAAGAAACATTTGTGAAATGTTTTGGTATTAAGTTGAATTACAATCTTGATTATTTTTATTATGCTATAAGTGATGATTTATTTATTTTATATTTGTTATGAAAATAAGTTTTTTTATAAATTCAATTTTTTTTGCACAAAGGGTTGGATTTATAAATTTTTGATATTAACTTTTTTTTTTTGTAACTAATTTATTGTTAATCCTATGTATTATTCATGAAATTGGATTTTTATAATTATTATTATATATATATATATATTAAGAATATACTATCAAGTATAAAAATTATGTCAATCCTATCAACCCTATCAATGGTGATCTCTTGTAATTCATTTATTTTTAATTATTTTTTTTTGTATGCAAGATTGTAGGTTGCAAAGAAAAGTCAAACCCAAAGTATCTTAGTTCGAATAAACTATTTCTCATATTTGTATTTGTTGATCTTGTATTTTTTTTGTATAAGAATTTGTTTTGAAGATTTAAGAAATGAAAACAATGTTTGGATTCTTTTAAAAATTAAAATTGGTTTACAAAAGAAGAGAGAAACCTTAAGAAAGAAGAGTAAAAGAAAAAAAGAAATAACTAATTCTCATGATTTCAGTTTATATATACAACACTTTCTTTTAGCAATTTCGTATACACATATAATAATTTTAGTCAATATATTTATATGAAAGCTAGGTATTTCTATTTTTAGAATGGAAAGGGTCATAAATTATCATTTTTGATTTCTTTATCAAATTATTTTGCTTATCTTGATTTGATATAATTAGAATAGCTTGATTTTATTGCCTACTAGTTTTTTTCTTCTTTCACTTTGTCCATTTTATCACTATTATAGTCAACATTAATTAGTATTATTTGCTTACAATCAATCAATTTTAATGTGTTAATTGGTCACATTCACCAGATTCAAACATTTGATTAGAACTTATTTAATTAATCACATTAACAAAGTCCTACAAGATTAAAATTGCAAATTGGCAAATAAAAATAAGATATAATCATTTAATTGATGTTAAGTAATTTTTTTTTATCTTTAATGTGAAAATCTTATTAGTCTAACTATATTTACTATAAAAAAAAACTATTAAAAAGTTTAGAAATTGAATTCCTATAAAATATATAAAAAGTAAAGTAGGCCATGCTTTTTATCATTAATTTGATTTTTTTAAGACACTTAATAATCTGTTAAATGGTTATTTTACAGATTTTGAAAATAATATAATTAATGTATTTTAAATTTTATAACAAAACAAATAACTTGTAAAACTCATCACAAAAGCTAAACAAAAAATTGTAAATTCATAAAATATAGTTTATTGAAATTATAAGAATACATTTTAAAAGAATATTAGTTATATATAGAATTAATATAAAAATATTTTTAAAAACAATCCTAAACAAATAACAAAAAAATATAATTATAAAAACAATTACATACATTTATTTAATAAATAATATATATTTTAAAATATAAATATAAATTCACTTTGAACAATATAAAATCAAAATAATTTATAAACTCTAAATTTAAAACCAAACGTGTTTAACTAAAACAAAATTGATAAACATCCTTTAAAATTAATTTTTTTTACAATAAACCCATTTGAAAAACAAAAACCAAAATGAAAAAAACTTTTGATTAAAACAAATAATTAGAACTTATTTAACACATAAATCAATTCATTAATCATATTATCCATTAAAATAATTCTAAAAAATTCAGTTTTTCATCTAATATAAATTAACTTTATTTCTGTAAAATCATTTAAAATCAAAATAATTTATAAACTAAAAAAATGTAAATCTTAAATTCAAAACCAGAAGGGTTTAACTAAAACAAAATTAATGAACATCCTTAAAATTATAAAATTTTACAATAAAAACATTTGAAGAAAAAAATCAAAATGAAACAAACTTTAGATTTATACAAATAACTATTTCACACATAAATAAATCCCTCCATTAATCAAATCATGAACTAAAATAATTCTATAAAAAACATTTTTTCATCTATCAAAATAAATAAGGTAATCTAAAAAGTAAAAAACAACATAAAACAAGGTCTGTCAATAACATAAAAACCAATTGTGCTCAATCAACATTGCCCCAACAACTTAGGGACTTACTATGCAAATGTAATCAGTAAATGTAGCACCAAAATATTAACCCTTGCCAATTGATTATAAATTCAAATCTATCTATGTCAAATTGAAACAAAAAAAAAAGAAATTCAAAATCTAAATTTTTTTAACCCTCCTAAAACCTTTCAACTCACTACTTTACAATATCCAAAAAAAAAAGTCACCATCAAAATATGGTCTCCTAAAAAAATTACCCAGACTCCACACTAACCGCTTGTTAAATCGTCATTTTCAGCCGTCTGACCATGTGAGGGTACCGACTTATGGAGCATAGATGTTCCTTTGAAGGTCAACATTGGCCAACACTTTTCCCTGTATTCAGCTAACTGCCAAAACATCAATGAGAACTAATTAGATTAAAGATAGACAACTACATTGAAATCAGATAGTTAAAATGTAAAATTTATTTTACTTGGTGAGGTGGTATTTTATCGAAATGAAACTTCTCTGTCCATATAGACATTGCTTCAGCAGCAGCAGGGAGAACCAATTTCTTTACATTCAAAGATGACAGCAGATTCTCAATGCAAGAGAATAGAACTTTGAAGTAGCCCTTAAATGATTTGGAGACAAAAAAGAGAAAGGTTAGGTAGAAGAAAAGAGCATATGGTTGAGAAATCTTAAAACTGATTGAAATAATATAAATTTCAATGATAATTTGCCTTACCTTGCCTTGATGGGCATTACTTGTTGCAACTAGGGGGAGTTCAGCAATTTCCTGGCCGAAAACTCTGAATATTCCAACAGATACAATCGTTGAGCTGCATCATTTAGAAAAAAAGTCATGTGATTGTGTTATTGAATAACAACAAACATATAATTGATCTCATCTGCATGTACATTTGAAAATAGAACTTAGACAGATATACAGATTTAGAAATTTATGACAGTTTCTCATCTAGATCTGGTTTCAAATACAAATCCAGAAATAGGAAGCATTCCAAATAAGCAACAGCATATTCATTTGGTCATCTGATTTCTAAGGCACTAACGATTCAAAACTGTCATAATAATTAGCAGCCAAATGGAAAAAAACTTAATTCATCTGTTGTGCCAAACAACCAACAATCATTCAATAAAGAGAGAAGCATTAAATAGAGAAATTCCAGAGATAGTAAGTGTTTCCAAATAAGCCCACAACGATTTGGTCATCTGATATTAAACTAATGACCTCTTCATTTGGTCATCTGATTTCAAAGGCACACAACGATTCAAAACTCACAATAATTAGCAGCCAAGTGGAAAAAAACCACTTAATTCAACGGTTGTTCCAAACAACGAACAACCAATTGATCAAACATTGAATAAAGAGAGACTAATTGAACGGAAAAATTACAGATAAACATAGCATACACATGGGGGAATGTTGAATAGTTAGTAGAATAACTACAGAAGTGTACGGTCACACGCCCAGTCCCAGGTATTTTATTTTTTCCTTCCTAAATCTAGCCCTAGAAAGACTAATTTAGCGCAGTGGTTTAGCGCAAGAACTCATGTCTGCGAGGACATGTGTTCGAATCTGCGTACACGGACTATTTTTAAATAAAAAAAGTCTAATCTAGTTATTAATCTGTTACTAACTTAGTTACTTGCTTTAAAATTTTTAATTTGTGAATGCCTAATACAGTAATTCCACAAGTTTCACAAACAAAATGAGAAAATGATGCATTAAATTAGATGCCTTTGTTAAGGAGCTGGAGGGATGAAAAGCAGTATTTAAGATGCCATAATAATATAGAACTTTAGGGAGACCCTTACTTGACTGTTAAGAGTGCACAATACATTCCTCCGAAGTCTTGGCCCCTAAAACTCCGCCTGTTTAATAAGAAAGAAACAGATCTTTATCTTACACACAACACAAAGAGACATTAATCAGCTGAAAATATGAACAATGTTATCAGGAAATCGACACCTACCCATAGACCATAGATGGAATAAAGTCTCGACCAGTCGCTTCATCAACAATTGGGTCAAAGGAATGCTGAAAAGAAGAAATAGTAATAATGTTAAGACAAGAAAATCAAATTGAAGAGTCAACTTAAAAAGTAGATTCCAACATTCATATACTAGTATACCCATTTGGAAACACTTATTATGTCTAAATCTAGATTTGTTAATAGATTTAGAAACAAAAATAAAGTTCTGAATGATTGCAAACATTTGTGTTTAAAAACAGATCCAGATACATAAAAAAGTGTTTCTAAATGAGAGTAAATGCAAATGCGAACATCTATTTTTCGCTATCGGCAATCGCCATAACTAGAAGGCTTAATAAGAGAAGAGACAACTATCAGACGTAGTACTTACATGGAAGATAGTCACAATTTTTGAAAGCAGTGATTTAGTTTCAGAAGAAGAAACTTTTCCACTAAGAATCCTCCATCTCACATCAAAATTAGTGAAACCATCTGGAGATTCATTCTCATGCTTTTTCTTCATGATGTCTAAAAGAGAATCTGGAATGTTCTTTTCTCCATGTGATGCGAAATTTTGTAGAATCGAGTGGACCCTATCACAATCAATAGAGCAGAACCACTTTCCCTCTGGCAATTCCTGAAACATTAGTGGGTATAAATTTTAATTCACAAGTACAGTAAAAGCATATGGCAGTAACAACAAAAGAAAATTACAAAGCTAACCTTTAGATCATCCATTTCATGCTCTTTCAAACACCCAATATGATATTCCTTTTCACACTGTGGAAGAAAAATAATTAAGTTTCTCAGGCTGTGTTTGGATGAGGGAAATTGGAATTTTAACTAGAATAGATTGTAATTCTTGAGATTTGTTTGATTTCTTTCTTCTTTTCTCTTACTTAATTTAAGTGAAATTTAAACTAAATACATATATATATACTCGTTTCAATTCCATAAGATTGAAGTTCTAAATCAATTCCTTCGTTTAAGTTCTTAAAAATAAACAACATAATTGGAATTTGCCACTCCAATACCAATTCACCTCTATCCAAACATTTTTTTTCTATTGATTTGAGCTCATAACAACCAAAGATGAAAAATGAGGGAAAGAGCATGAATAACCAACCTGGTCGCAAACAATGACTGTTCGGGGTCCAAATCCTGTTTTGCTAAAGTCATAGCCTCTACATACAAGTGAAAATTGATAAAATTGAGAAACTAAAAGGGGCAAAAGAGAGAGAAGATAAAGCAGCCGTTCAAAGTATTAGATCTAATTAACAACCTGCATAAAAGGCATGCAACAGACTCAGCTTCTTCTTCAGTTTTCACAATGCGAATGCACCTCTTTGTTATTTGATCAATCGGATCATCTCCAGCAACTCGGCCAGCTGCTACAGCATTTGCATTATGGCCCACATACTTCTCTCTTTGAAACATATTCTGGCAATAGTTACAGAACCATTTACCAGTAGGAACACTAGAAAGGGATGCACATTCTGCAGGATCAAAGAATGTGTGATTCAATTTGTCAAACTCCAATTAGTTTGATGTGGGTTATTTGTAGTTATTTCCAAATAAGCTAATCCAATCAGCAATTTACTTTTCAATCACATCATGCAAATCATTAAGCCAAAAAAAAGTATTTATTCATTTTATATTTATACCCCTCGTATCTTTTTACTGATATAACATAGTTCTTAATAACCTACATCAAACAGGGTTATTTGAAAGTAGTACAGTTTTTTCTCTCTCTCTGTCTACCCCGCGGAGCATAAGAAAAAGATGAATGAAATACAGATGCAATTAACTAATTAAGTGAGTGAGTGGACTATACCCATGTGGAAGGCCCTTGGACAACCATCACAAAACAAAAGATTTCCATCATCAGCACAAAAGATGCAAAGGCTATCATTATCCTCTTCTTCTTTATTACGACCATTTTGTAGTATAGATATTGCGAACTCATGAAGAGATACCCCATTTGATGTGTAAATGTTCTGGTATCTGAAAATTACATATATAGAGGGAGTTAGGAAACGGACAGTAAAATAGAAACAAAACTAATTGGATGAAATGGAGACTGACGGTTTTCTGCGTGTCGACCAACCTGCATGTGCTTCAAACTGAGAGGCGCTAATCTGCACTTACATATAAACATAAATAAATATGACACAAAGCTAGGTACATCAAAATTCCAACAGAAACACACATACCTCAGAACTGCAGCAACGACAAAATATTCCATGGCCTATTGTATATCCCTCCAGTAATTTCTGTTAACACAGATACATTTAGTCCAATAATTTGAATAAAAGGATCCAAAATTAAAATATAGGCAGAGATCAAACTGATAACCTGTCCACGAGAAAAATATGCCACTTCAGTTCCATTAGGCAATCCTCCTTCACCAAAAACAACCTTATGCATCCCCAAATCTCTACATAATATTAAAAAAGGGGCAGATACACTATTAGTTTGAATATCGCATGGTAATGTAAGAAGCACTTCAATTTGAGGAAATTATACTGAAACTGTACAAACTTTTTTGTTATTTTTCCCAGACTCTTCGCCACCGGAGGAGAGACACAGATGATTCTAGAGGAAGACTTTATAGATCCTTTCTGAGACCTGATAAAACAAGATAAAAACATATATTAAAGAGTTGAAAAGAAATGTATGTGGTTAATAAACAACTACGAGCTTGTTTGATATTGGGCTATTTGGGGAAAAAATTGGGTTATGAAATCAAAATCTTGTTTGATGAAAAAGTGGATAATTTGAGTTAAATTACTAAAATGTCTTTTTGCATTGAAAATTTAAACTGGATAAAAGTAAAACAAGGGTATTTTAGTATTTTTGTTGCTGAATTAAGTGATTTGATTGATCAAAATATTGTAATGTGAAAGAGGATTATTTAGAAATAATCCAAATAACCCAAGATCAAACAAGCTCTAATGGAAGGTACCAACTTTTTCATAATCTTCTTTTTAACTTTGTAAGCCGAAGATTTGCATGAAGATGCAGGTGTAGAGGACTTTGGACGACCTCGTTTTTTTGTGGAAGGCCTGCAAAAAACAACCTTAAGGAACAATAATAGAAAGTAGTAGTTGGTCTTATGCAACTAAGCAATGAATCCCAATTAATTCGCAAGCTTCCGCTATTGGCTAGACCATATACAAATAAAGTTGCGCACCAGTTTTGCCTTAAGCCAACATGATTGAAAACACAGACTGCTCATGCTCATTTCAGATATAAAAAGCAGAAAATGATCAAAATCCAGTGCAGACTATGAATGGATACCATGAAATCAATCACAAAGAAGGGTTGTCCATGTTGCTGACAGGTTCTAAATCAACCAGATGGATAACACCATTAATGCTGACAAGGTCAATTTAAAAGACTCTGACAATGTGATAAAATAAAATAAAACCACATTTGGCTCAAACATGTCATCCATAAAGAATTCTAGACTACAATCTAAAAATATAGAATATGTGATTTGTCCTAAATACAAAGCAGTAATAAATATATATATATATATATATATATATATATATTAAGGGTAAAATTGTAAAGATCCAAATAAAAAATGGATATAAAGTTCCCAAAAAATTTATACTGAATGAAGTTTTCACACTTTATTATTCCAAATGCAAAAATAAAAATGAAAAATATAAACACTTCCAATTTTCACTTTGGGGATTTTCCAATGTGATTGTGATGTGGATTTGACAAAATAAAACTTTTAAACTTACTCAACATGTCCGATATCTCAAACACATTAGCAGGATTACAATGCCAAACAAAAAAACTATGGTCAAATCAAGGAAGGCAGTAAGAAATTTGAGCATCAACATAGGTCAACCACATATAGCAGATCAAGATTATACATGGTTAGAAAAATGGATTATTCATTACCGCAAGTATTCTATCAACTGAATACTTCACAACCTTCTAAAATTAGTGAATTTAAATCTAGAGAATCAAAGCTAAGACAAGTTCAAAGTCATGAGATAGTACTAAAGCCAGATACAAAAGTATACCTAGCATTAGGGGTGTTTATAGGGGTTGCAGTTATCTCCAAGTTCTTTACATCAGCACATGAGTCACAACATTGCTTCTCTTGATCAGAAGATACTGGTATGCAAGAGCCTAGAAAATCAAGAAGAATCAAAATGATTAACTAATGATCACCTTAATCCCCCATGCAGCCTCACAAATAGACTCAATAGGAAAAGTTCACCTTTGCATATCATACAAAGCGTTGATTTCTTAACAGACTGATCGCCAATAATAGTTTGAATTGTATCTATCAAAACTTCAACAGAAGTATTTTGGCAAGCAAGTAACACATTATGCAAACTCATACCGCTGTCAAGACGTATGTATTGTTGTGGATTTCTGCTCTTATTACAAGCATGAATCTCAAATTGACAAGGTGAAATAACCTACATAACCACAACAGAAGTCAAATTATAGGGCAAAGTTATCTAGTGGAACTAACTGCATAAGGAACATAAAACTTTGGCCAACTTGTACACACAAATGACAGGAAACAATACTCACTGTTGAGCCCTGGCACAACCCACATAAGCAAGAGATGCCACCATCCTTAATCACTCCATGCAGGACATGTTCCTACAAATTAGAAAACACAAATTAAGCAAGGATAAGGAACAGTTTTCAAGCATAAATAAAAACATCAACTGTAAATTATATAACCGGGCCTCGTTAGCAAGATCCAGATCAGAGTACAAAACAAATCTAATTTGAATATGAAGCAAGAAATTATGAGAAAAATGAGAATTCTAGAAGTTTACACACAAACACATGAACTCAAGCTGGGATTTGACATTTCCTAAAATTCTTGAATTTTAACATAATAGCTATTTATAAATTGATCATCTAAAATTTATGGTTGACATCACTAGTTCTTTTTTAAAGGGTGAAAAGTGGCGAGTAGGGGTCAAACCCTCAAATTCCGCTTAAGAAGCATACACTCTAACTAGTAAAATACACACATTGGCATCACTAGATATTACACCATTCTTATCAACGGTAGAAAGTTAAGAACTGAATTTGAACTCTTCTTATCTCCTTGACATGAATCTTAACTACATATTAGTTTGTGTGATATATTTTGCTAACCTAACATGCATACACACATTGGCCCTACAAATATAAATCTTCTGACACCAGCTTATATGAAGGTTTCTACTTTTTAATTTGTTCCTCTCATGTTTCAATCAAGAAAAATCATATCCAATGCATAGACCTGATACCATGGTATCTCATCCCAGAAATCTTGAACTAGATAATCCAGAACTAGAGCAAATAAAAATGCTTATACCTGATACCATGGGTTGACAAATGTTTGATAAAGTTTATCAAATGTATAAAGATACAGGAGAGACAATTAAAGGAAAAATAAAAATGCATGAAGAGTTTCGAAAAAGAACCTCTATAGAACTGTAATAGAACACTTTGTACCCATCAAGCAAGCCTGTGGCCAAAAACTTTTTCAATGTCCAATAATTGCCTTGCATCGTAGGCATTTTGCTCTCAATCTTTGTCAATAGACCCTCCCCTAATGCAACATCCTCCTTTCTGTTAACCTTTATAACACCATCCACTGCACCATCCAGTGCATAATCAATGGCTATTGGCACAGAAACCAATCCCACATCCAGCTGCTCCACCTTCTGCTTCAGAGCTGATCTTGTGAACCTTTTTGGAGCCTTCACTACCACAACATTCTGGGCATCAGCATTCTGGGCCTCAACTTTCTCACCATTCATTAAGCACTGCAGACCTTCTCCTGCGGTTGCTTCAGCAGATGGACCTTTGATCTCTTCTCCAGAAATATCTTCAGATATTTCTTGGTGAAGTTCAGTACCGTCCCTTAGCCCTTCTTCCACTAAACCTTCGGCAGGAACATCTTTAATCTCATTCCCAACAATATCTTCAGATATTCCTTGGTGAAATATTGATTGTTCAGTAGTGTCCAGCAGATCCTCTGTTGCTGAACCTTCTTCACCAGACACCCCTATAATCTCATCCCCAAAAATATCATCTAATATACCTTGGTGAGATCTTGGTTGTTCAGTACTGTCTCTCAGCCCTTCTCCTGCTGAAGCTTCAACATACACACCTCTTATCTCATCCCCAGAAGGAGGTAACACAGTCGTGCATTCCATCACCTCCTGAGTAGTTGTTTCCATCGACCCACTTTCAATTTGATCCTGATTGGCAGTTTCAATTGATTCAACCCCACTTACCATGTCCTCCTCATTAGCAACTTTAGATCTTTTGTTTTTCCCATAATCAGCAGCACCATTACTCAAAGCGAGAACTTCCTTATTGTATCGAACATTCCCTGACTTCTCCCGAGAAGGAGTCATACTCACACGCTTAGGTTTCTTCCGCCGGTTTTCAGAAGAACCATTAAGTCTATTGCTTCTTCTTGTCCCCTTCGCCCTTTCCGATCCATTCTCAACAGGGGTTCCTCGCGTTCGACCGAGAGGACTATCAAACTGAGATTGAACTTGCAATGCGAAAGCTAACTCACGCTTCATGGTTGTCTCTGCTCGCATGCAGAACCGGGTAAGAGATCTTCCAGATATAGAACAGCCGCAGAGTATAACCCACAAACCCTAAATGGGTTATCGATATTCGCTGCGGCGTTCCTGTTTCTCTGACTACAACACCTATAGTCGGAATGGGTAAGTATATAATCAAACTATGAAGCGGAATTTGATAAGGAAAAAAAAAACCTAGGGTTTCCACATGATAAGATGAAATTGGGCCTAAGCGATTCCAAGAAAATTAGGGTTTTAAGGAGATTTTATTGAAGAATTGAGGAATCGAAGCGACGGCGAATGAAGGGATTCACATAATCAGTAGAAGAGCGAGAAGGGTTCGTCAATGTATATAGCAAGAACGTATTCATTCAAGTGTATATATAGTAGTTTTTTCTTTACTTTAAATTTAACTTTACAATAAACAAATAATATATATATAATAATATATTATTATTATTATTATATTTTTTCAAATAAACAAACAAAATATATTATATGTTAGACAAAACATTGAGATCATAATTGAACCATCTTCAAATCAATCCCACTTTTTATATATTTTATTTTAAAAAAAAGGATAATTTTCAAATTTATATTGATGAGTTTCAAAAAATTGTAATTATACTATTTTTTTTTAAATATGCAAGATAATAATTTAATAAGAAAATAAAACAATTATTATCTAGAAAGGATAAATCGGATAATAAGATTTAACTTAACTGACATCGGATTCGGATTACGTACGACAAATCATGTGCTCAATACGAATCAAATTTTGATTAGATAGTACAAATCAATACGAATTAAATTCTGATTAGATACGATAAATCAAGTGTTAAATACGAAACAAATTCTGATTAGATACAACAAATCAAGTGTTAAATACGAATTAAATTCTGATTAGATACGAAAAATCAAATGTTAAATACGAATCAAATTCTGATTAGATACGATAAATTAAGTGTTAAATACAAATCAAATTATGATTAGATACGACAAATATTACGTGTTAAATACGAATCAAATTATGATTAGATACGATAAATCAAGTGTTAAATACGAATTAAAGTTTGATATGATTAATGTACGACAATAATGAGTTTATCACGTCACATCATATTGAATAACACGTGGCCAAATTCGGGCATCCCTCAATAATTCTTGTTACACCATATCGAGTAACACATGGCCAAATTTGGGCATCTCTTAGCTTTGTATTTATTTTGTTCGAAAGAAACACAACATAGTTAAAAAGAGAAAAAACATGTTTTATAATTAAGTAGATTAAAATTTTATTCTTCAAAATTTGAGAATCAATTAAACTCCTTCCCTTTTTCGATTTGTTTGGTACAAATATAATGTAAAGTTTGTTATCTTGTCTTTACTCCTCAATATTATCAATAAGACATTCTTAAACAAAATTGCTTCTAATTGAAAATAAAAAATAAATATAAATGTATATTAGTAGTTGTTTTTGATGATTTACAAACAGTATAGAGACATTATTTATACAATAAGATCAACGTTGTTAAGAATCATAAATGTGATAGTTGAATAATTAAGAAGATGTTTGAGAAACCAATATAATAAATTTTATGTGGATTCTTCGACTTCTGTAGATAAATATGTTAGTTTAACATATTCATGTAAACATAACGAGGTGACACAATGTAAATTTGTCACGTAGAAAAACATTTTGTGAGAATAACAACAATTTCATCATGAGTAGAATTGAATGATGAGAGTCTTTAGAGCGACTCGTTCGCGAACAAAGTGGCAGTCGATTTCAATGTATCTAGTCCGGTCATGGAAGACCGGATTGACGAACAAGAATGCAATTTCAATGTTGTCACATCATAGATAGACTTGGACATTGAAAGTTGAAGTTCGCCGAGAAGATATTGTAACCAATAATTGAGTGGAGGATGAGCTAGAGCCCAAAATTCATACTTTAGTGCGAGAAATAACAACTAGCTATTGTTCCCAAAGATTAAATTATCAACAAAAATATGCAATAGTCAGTAGTGGATCGCTGATAATCAAGACAACTAGCCTAATCAACATTTGAGTAGGCAACGAGAGAAATGTGATACGACACGAATCAAGAGCCCATAATACGAGGTATTTCAAAGGTATCTTAAGATTCATTTAATTGCTCTCCAATCAATAGTGGTAGGGGAATGCATAAACTAACATTATGATTAACAATTAACAACAAATGAATACTTCTTTCTCTTATAAAACATGTTCGTCAAGGAATTTCAGAAATTAGGTCATACGGCTCACAAACTCAAATGGAGATATTTTATAGGGACAAAAGGCAGTTAATGAGGAAGCAGTAAATTTCTACAAAAAGCTGATTGGAACAAAAACGAGCACAATAATAGAGGACAGCCGAAGATTGCTTCAACATATTATGCAAAGGAAAATTAGTGAAGAAAGTGGTAACCAATTGATTACAAAAGTCAGTATGGAAGAAGTCAGAAAAGTTGTGTTTTCGATGAAAGAGGATAAAAGCTCATGGCCAGATGGTTTCAACGCGAACTTCTTCAAAGAAAACTGAGAAATAATGGGTAAAGATGTAAGCAAATGGGTTTTGGAATTCTTTTCAAAACAGGAAAATGTTGAAGCAATGGAACATCACAGTGTTGAATTTTATTCCTAAGAATTCAATTATGGAAAAAATTCAGGACTTTCGTCCTATTTCATGCTGCAATGTTATTTACAAAATTATTTCGCAACGTTTGAAAAAATAGCTATTGATAAGTTTGTGGGATTAGGGAAATCAACATTTATTCCTAAACGCTCTATTTCTCATAATATCCTACTCATGCAGAACTTATTGAATGGATATGGCAAGAAAAACATATCGCCATGTGTAGTTTTCAAAATTGACATTAGAAAAGCTTTTGACTCGATCAAATGGGGATCAATCCACGAATTCCTCCTTGCTGCAGGTTTTCCAATTATTTTTATTGATTGAATTATGCAATGTGTTTTCACTCCTCACTTTATTGTGAGCGTGAATGGTATTCATGGAGACTTTTTAAGGGTGAAAGGAGAGTAAGGCAAGGAAACCCTATATCTCCTTACCTATTCGTCTTAATAATAGAAATTCTTGACTGCATTTTTAAAATCTTTCTGAGAAGCCATCATTTCAAATTTCATCCGTACTGCAAAGAAGAAGCAATAACCCATATATGTTTTGTAGATGATCTATTTTTTGTGGTTTATGCGAATATTGAATCTGTTAGTATAATCAAAGAAGCTTTAACAATCTTTTCGAGTATTACAAGTTTATACATCAATGAGGACAAAAGTCAGGTTTTCCATGGAGGGGTTAATGAAGAAAAGAAAGAAAACATATTCAATATTATGGGAATCAAGGAAGGTGAACTACAGTGAAATACCTTGGAGTACCCCTATCATCAAAACAACTTTGATATAATCACTTTAGACAACTAATAAAAAAAGTTAGAAATTTTGTCTTGGGTTGGGCTACGAAAAGACTATCTTATGCAGGTAGAATTGAACTCGTTAAAAGAGTAATCTTTGAAATTATTGGCTACTGGGCACAACAGATAGTCATCCCAAAGAAAGTAATGACTGAACTCAATAGAATCATGAGAGATTACATCTGGGGAACACAAGGCAGAGGAGACAAAAAAAGTCAAATGGGAGAATGTTTGCACTATCATAAAAGAATGCGGACTAGGAATAAAAAGTTGTGCTGAATGGAATAATGCTCTCACCATCAGGAGCTTATGGGAGTTGGAGCAAAAATCGGAATCCCTATGGGTCAAATGGGTACATACAAGATTTATGAAAGAAGAATAGAGTATCTGGACACAAAGCATCAATGAAAGAATGACATGGTCATTGAAGATCCTAAAAACAAGAAAATGTGTCTTTCAAATGGTGAAAACCACAATTGGAAATGGAAGAGGGGTACTATTTTGGAATGATCATTGGCTGGATAATATTCTCATTATATTAAAAGAAGATATGCAAAGAAACAAAATTAGAAGAGAATACATCAAGTACTCATTGTGAGACGTCTATGAAGGTAAATGTGATTCACTTTTGAGGCGTATTCTAGAAGGTGATAGAATCCTAAACCTAATGAGGCAGAATAAACTCAATAAAAAAAATGATGAAATATGCTAGAAAATAGAAAGCAATGAGAAGTTCATTACAGAAAAGACATGGGAAATGGTTAGAACAAGAGGACAAGAGGTAGACTGACATAATGTGGTGTGGTCTCTAAAGATTATTCTCGTCACCAATTTATTCTTTGACTGGTATACAGGAAATGTTGACAACAAAAGACAGAATTCGAAAATACATAAACATTCTTGATATCAAGTGTGTCCTATGTTTGGGAGTTGAGGAAAGTATAAACCATTTATTTGGGGAATGCTCTTTTGTATTACAAATCTGGAGGAGGTATGCTGCAAATATGAACATCATCAACTTTCCAGGAACATTAGAAGAAATCCAAGAGTGGATGATGAATAAAGCAAAAAGAGATCATTCTATGTAAGTATGTTGAAATGTTACTTTGGAGCAATAATCTATATTATTTGGAAAGTAAGAAATTCAAGAACTCGCAGTGGAAGAAGTAGAACCGCTGAAGATATTTGGGGAGATATAACTTCAGATGGAAATGCATTCATTCAATCTTAGAGAGAAATCGAAAGGAATGAAGATAATAGAAAGCGTTGTCAAATATGAGATATTTCGTTTGAGAAAGTCACATGTAGAATCAAAGTAAAAACGCTATAAGCGCTAATTGATTATTGTTGTTGTTTGTAATTTAATTATTGTTTCATTGTCAAATCTACAAATTGTCTAGATCTGATATTAAATTTTTGTATTTTTTTTCCCTTCTTTTGAGTTTTTTTAATGAAATGACACTAAGATGTTTTCCAAAAAAAATTGAATGGATCAACAAGAGGGTCTGCATCATGTTTAGAGATAGAAGATCCAACAACTGTAATAAGAAGATGTTATGCATTGTACATATAAGTATGATTCAAGATGTTTGAGATGTAGTTAGTTTGGCTAAGATATAAGGCAACATGTGTGTTAAAGTGACCTCAATCCCAAGAAAATATTGAATATCTTCGATGTCTTAAGATTGAAACATGTTTTTGTAATTGAATTATAAAGGAGAAGATATGAGACGTAGAGTTAATCGTAAGGATGATGTCGTCCACATAAACAAAGAAGTAGGCATATATATTACCATTATGATACAAGATCAAAGATGTCTCTAATTTGGATTCAACAAATCAAATTGAAGATAATGCATTATGGAGAGTGGAGTGTCATGTACAAGGAGTTTGCTTGAGTCCATACATGTTTTTTTTATTTTATAGATAACACACATGATTCGATAGTTTTAGATGAGTGAAATCAAGGGTGGACCATAAATACATTTCAAGTAATGCACCATAGATATATGCATTGCTGACGTCGAGTTGGTGAATAGACTATTGATAGGTAACAACAAAGGAGAAAATTGTTCAGATGGTCGTGAGTTTGATAATTGGACTAAAAGTCTTTTCGTAGTCAATATTAGATTATTGTTGAAAGTATTTCGCAACTAGTCGTGCTTTGTGGCGTTCAATGGTTCAACAAGTTTTACGTTTTAGTTTAAAAACTTATTTGTATCCATAACATTTTAGTTTACTAACGATTTGAAAACAATTGGAGCATAACATGTTGTATCAATTGATAAGCTAGTATGAAAATGGAGGAAATAAATTATGAAACATATGTTGGTTATTTGTTTGTGCTCCCAACTATGTAATAAAAAAGTACAACCTATTTAGAAGTCCATTTGTATTAAATAGGAACATGATTGTCTTATTGAGCTGTCCTCGTCCTGCTATAAAAGTTGAAGGAAACAGGCTAATCTAAATACATCCAAAAGACATCTAAGTATAAACTTATAGAGATAGTGAGATCCGTTATTTGTTAAACTATTATCTTCATTTATTTTGTGTTTAATATTTGATTATAGTGAAGTTTCTTTTGGACGAAAGTTCCGTGATTTTTACTCCTTGATTTGAGAAGTTTTTTCACTTAAAATTTTTGGTGTTCTTGTGTCATTTATATTTCCGTTTATGTTTGTTGTTTTCCGCTCCTAAAGATTCAATCAAGTGAGAAATAATTTATTATCACAAGTGTGATTATTCTGCTTATGTTTTTTGGATCCATGGACTTGAAGTTCTCCAAGAAAGTAAGACCAAATTAGATGGAGGAAGAAACTTTTTAACTTAAATCAAGACAAATATTTGTTAAGATTATAATATGTAAATTTAGCCGCAATGTTCTAGACAAGAGTTAAGACAAGAAGAATTAAGAAGAAACAAGATCAAACGATTTGGAATCAATTTAGAAAGTGAAAAAAATGTTACAACTTTGCTTAAGTAGTTTAAGTGATAATAATGGTTTTTAAAATATCAAAGATCACCGGTTCAACTATGGAAGTGAAAATCTTAATTATAGAGTGTCATGTTAGTTTTTTAACCATTGGAAACAATTGGAGCATCAAGATAACATGTTGTATCAATTGATCAAGCTAGTATGAAAATGGAGGAAATAAATTATGAAACTTCTTGGGAATAATGTTTTGAATTCAAATCTTAGCATATCCTCTTATTGGACGCAGGTCAGCTTCGACCTAACCATTCTAAAATCCTGTGTTGTTTCAAATTTTGTTTTTTTAAATGGTCATGTATGAAGACTTTATCTCATAACTTTATATAAACGAGCTTATGTGTTTTACCACTTAGTTATGAGTTTCTACTAGTTTTTGTTTTGTTTTTTTCTCAAATTTTTCTAAAGTGTTATTTGATTGTATTGGTGTTTTTACTGCTTTCAATTTTTTTTACTTTTGTCTATTTGATTGTTTGTGTCTATTCCTTATATAATTAACAAAAAATAATAATAATAATAATGTACAAAATTGAGGATATTTTCATTGTGCTTGTTTATCAAAAGGGTATCCAGGTATAACAAAATTCACAAGTCAAAACATCCACCTTCTTTTAAAAACTATCTATTAAGAGCAAACAAAGTTTTCATAAGATTCAAACAAACATAATGGGGGACAACAACAACAACAATCAGTTGATTGACCATTCAAATCTAGACCAGACGTATTAACAACAAAGAAGAATTCAGCAAAAAGCATTTCTTCATCATCCTCCAAATGCCTCAAGGAGACACCATTAATTTGAAATCAGGAGACTGAATCATCAATGAATCTAAATACCTCTCATCTTCTTCCTCTTCCAATTGCTTATAATAATAAGAACAATCTCGAGATTTTGGTCTTTCAGGACTTTCGGGTATTTCCATAAATTCCTCCAGCCAGGTATCTCGATCATCCAACTGAGAAAATTATTGTACAGCATTCTATCAATATCAATCTTAAAAAAGAACAGAATTCGAAAAGAACAAGTAAAATGATCATTATATAAACCTTGAATGAATTTGAGAAATGAGACAGGGGTGGAGCCAACTTAATATCTGTTCACAAGAAAGGAAAAAAAAAACAAACATAATAGTTAGATTTTCCTAGGCTGAAACAAAAAAAAACATAATAAATAAAAGGGTAGTTTACTGATCTATTTCATACCACTCCTTCCAATTGTTTTCCAAAAACAATCCAAATCCATGACTTCTTCTCTCTTCTTTGCTTTTATGCATTCTTCATGATTATGCATAAAGCCTTCATCATGTTCATCAAAAGAGTTACAAGATTCATCTATCTTCACTGAATTTGAGATATCTGTGAGAGCTTTTCTACCCCCTGTTTGCAATTTTTCAGAAACTTTTGGAACAACAACTTTCTTGCCTTGTTTGAAAGAAGAAACTTGTGAATGTGGGTTCTTCGAGTTTGTAAGATCACCCAAGATTTTCCTTACAGATTTCTTGGATTTTGATATGTCTTTATTCTTCTTTTGTGCATTTGAGACACTAATCTTTCCACAGGCCAGAGTTCCTTAAAAAAAACAGTTCTTTAACATCAACTAACATAAAATGGAAGAAAAACACTGTTCATTATTCAATAGATCAAATTACCATCATAAGGGAGGTGGTTGTTTCGGTCTTGAATCAGTCTCTGCATAATGTTTATAAACACGTATTCTGAAAAAACAAAAATTTGATTTTACAAAAGTTCCTTATCAATTGAAAACTGAAATAGTGATCTTGTTCAATGATCTATCTATTGGGATATCATCAAAGAACTAGTTCTAGATACTTATAAAAATATACTACTATAGAATAATTGGAAACCAAACCACCGAAAAGTTAAGATTTTCAGTGATTTTTGAAAGAAAACCCAGAGAAGAAATGGAGGATGATGCTTAAATGCTTACCGTTGGTGGGAGATGCTAAGAACAAAGAAAGGGGAAGAAGACAGAGAGAGAGCGCAGAAACTGATGAAAGGAAGAAAGAAAAGGGAAGTTAGTTTTTTTAAACCTGTATGTGATCAATTGGACCGTTGGATCGAAAAATGTCACAACGGTCTTTAATATCAACCAATTTAAAGAGTAATCCATGTGATGTTTTATTAAGACCGTTGGATTAGGAGGGATAATAATATTTTATTATATTTTATATTATTATATTCTTATTATATTTACTAATTTAACTAAGGTATAAATATATATATTATCTTAAATATATACACAATATTATTCTATTTCTCTATTTTCTAACCTAGTACAAGAATTTAGCCATTAGATTTGATGGCTGTTTAGAGTTTGTGTATTTATTTTTGAATATTAATGTTTATATTGATTCAACTTTAAATGAATAAATTTTTAAAATTTGCATTCTCTATCTATATACTTCATTAAAGAGAACTTTTATCGGATCATGATAATAATACATCATGTACTTTTACCTCAAGTTTTTTTTATTCAGAATGTTATAATCATATAATTTCTGAATCTTATTTTCTCACATTTACAAAAAAAAAGTTTATTATTTCGCATGTTCATATGGCTGATAATACTACTTTGAACGTTCAAACGGTTAGGGAAAATCCTGACAAAAACACAAAAGAAGAAAACAAATAAAAAAAACACTCTAATATAATTTGATAATACATACGTCTCCAAGATACAAGTATTTGGTGCAATAAACCAAATATGGGATAATTTTTTTTATACACTAAGAAACTTCCCTAACTCTCATCATCTTCCGATGTGGGATTCTATTCTAATTGTGAATATAGTTTCTTTTATATATTAAGAAACTTTTGTCACTCCCATCATCTTCCGATGTAGGATTATAATTGTGTCAAAAACAACAAATCTCCACCTTGACACAATATCCAAATACAAATCTTCATTATTAAAAATAATTCTTAAGTGCTTCCAATTGGCGTTCTTCAGCGCCGACTCAAACGCGGAATATGTTTACCAAATCTAAACAATGTTTAAATTTGGTTTCCCATGTCTTTCATCTTGAACTCTTTAATCAATTGAGAATTCAATTTGTCAATTTCATATTGGCTCTTTGATGCTATCAATATATCATCAACGTACAAGAGTAGATAGATGTAAGACTCATCTTGCAATTTGCGCAAATACACACATGAACTGAATCTGCTTCTTATGTACTTGTGCTCCATCATAAACTTGTCAAGTTGCTTGTACCATTGTCTCGACGATTGCTTCAATCTATACAATGATTTGTTCATCATGCAAACCCAATTTTCTTTATCATCAACTTTGAATCCATCTGGTTGATAAATATAAATTTTCTCGTTTGTTAGATCTATCATTTCTCAAATTTGCACTCTCCATTATGTCACCCTTCTATATATCGTTTGAGTTCTTTAATTTCTAGTGGTTCCTTAGGCCCTATTAAGACTCAAACTTTTGATTGTGTTTCTTGTGAGCTTTTTAAAGGACACTTTATATTTTTTTTTTCCTAATGATTCTAATTCCTTAGCTGCTTTTGATATGATTCACTCTGATATTTGGGGTCCTGCACCACATAATACTATGGGTGATTTGAAATATTATGTGATATTTATTGATGATTTTTCTCGTTATACATGAATCATTTGGTACGTAATAAGTCTAAATTGTCCTCCATTTACATTCGTTTTACCAATATGATTCATACTCAGTTTTTCTCCAAAATTAAAATCTTGCGTACTAATAATTCCATGGAATACAAAGACACAAAATTCATAAAGTTTCTAGCACAAGAGAGCACAATTATTCAAATATCTTGTCCTGAAATTTCTCAACAAAATGGTCGGGCATAACAAAAACAAGACACAATCTTAATGTTGTTCGAGCCCTTCTCATATCGTCTTCTTGTCCCGATAATTTTAGGAAGAAACAACTTTCATCGCTATTTATACTACAAGTGTATTCCTTTTTCTATCACAGGTAACATATCTCCTTTGAATGTCTTTTTCATCGAGCTACAAATTATCAAACTCTCAAAAAGTTTTTTGATGTGCTTGTTTTGTTTTATTACAACCTCATGAGTACACTAAATTAGAAACTTGAATTTGATTATTTTGTTTCTCAGGTTATGGAATCGAACACAAAATGATATAGGTGTTGAATTCATTGTCTCAACATCTTCGTATCTCTCGTCATGTATCATTTTGGGAACATAAGATGTTTTTCAACTATATCTAAATTTAGAGTCAATGAACTTTCTACTCAATTTTTCTTGTGATCATACCAGACCTTTGTTTCAAACCACCCATAGTATTATGAGCATCTTTGTTTTAATGAACCTTCTACTATAGAGTTATGAGCATACTCTGATGCTGACTGGGCAAGGGATTCAATTGATCGTCGATCCACTATTAACTATTATTTTTTCTTGACACATCTCTAATTTCATGGAGAAGTAAGAAACCAATTGTTGTTTCTCGCTCTAGTACATAATCTGAATATCGTGTTTTTGCAAATACTACCCCTAGCTTCTCTAACTATAATAGTTATTTCAAGATATGGGTGTTCCTTCATTCGTATGCTATTTCTCTCTTCTAGATAATAATAATAGTGTAATGCACATCATGTCATTAATGGTACCATATAATTGATTCATATTTTTTCGCAAACTTAGATTGCCTACATTTTTACCAAATCTCATCCTTAGCGTATTCAAAATTTAGTCTCAATCTCAAGTTATTCAATTTTGTTTACTATAGAAATCCAAAATCTCATATATATAATTAGATATATATATTTTTTTGTAGACTTGAAACAAAATTTCATTTTCTGGCTCAAGCTTTTGGAGGGATACATTCAAGACTTACAAGAAGTCAATAACTATTACTCAACCTAATTAAAAAAAAATCAGTACTATAATGTGAAAATTTAAAAAATAAAAAAAGTAGAGATGAAGACACTAGTAAGTTTATTGGGTCTTGGTCCATTTTCCCTTCTTCCATAAAGAGTAAAAACAATAAAATGTGAATGTCAAATTTAAATAACATTTTATCATTTATTGGGAGATTGAGTAATACTTCCCACCATCTCAAGTGAAACACATGGTTGTTCCACTGGTACCTGCATACATCAAAATATCAAATCATTTTTTTTATTAAATACAGAAATTATGATCAAGACATAAACATTATCACATAAAAAAAAGCATAAAAAACACGGACATTATCATCATTAGCTACCTATGAAAGAACGAAAAATGTGACAAAAACATCTTAAAACATCGTCACATTATCGCAAAGATTAGATTGCAACTCCTACTTAATGATTTTAAAAACAACATGAATATAGATAAACCCGGTTTAAAAGTAGACACTTACAAAATGGCCTGCACCGAGTATCCAATAGAAGAATAGGTTTTTATAGGACCGGAAAAACCCTTTTGTGACCTTGCCTTGCCCGCAGTACAATGGAGTTCTGCTCAAATTCAAGAAATTGTTCAAGCCATCCCATCTGTTTGCATATATTATTTAATTAGTTGTAAAATAAGTTAAAAACAAATTGATTCCATCAAAGTTTAAAATGAAGATTCTAATTATTATTACTAAAAATCAATATTTTTTAAATTGTAAGAGAAAAACTAGAAAAGTATATATACTTGAGTTTTTTGACCCATGCTTCTGTTCCTTTGGTTGAGCATATTAAGTCAACCTGTCATTGGTTAAATGTAAACATAAAAAGTTAGCCTATTTGTTATATTATATGAAGGTTTTACCATTGGTTAATATAACCCAATT
The DNA here is from genome assembly GCF_907164915.1 of Impatiens glandulifera. Classification (NCBI taxonomy): domain Eukaryota; kingdom Viridiplantae; phylum Streptophyta; class Magnoliopsida; order Ericales; family Balsaminaceae; genus Impatiens; species Impatiens glandulifera. Next base: position 12,875,514 of record NC_061869.1, on the reverse strand, counting down.
AAGAATTGTTGGATGGTTTATATTGATTATGAAAAAGTTACACATATATAAAAATAATTACCTGTCCATTGTAAATGGTCACATTTATGCCTTTGGCAAGTAACTCGTCAACCTGATAAATATAAAAAGAAATAAATCGACGTTTTTTAAATATTCAATAAAAATGTCATAAATAAATTAGACACATGATAATTCAAATCGACCACCTCATGGATTCTTGGCTTCATGAAATCACCCATCATAGCTGTGAACACAAGATCGCTTTGTCCTCCCCACCTATCATGGTCATCTCATTGCGATCATGTTACAAAATGAAACATATAGAACAATATACTCGGTTTAGTTTACTCACGTCACGCTGGATGGAATAATCTTGAGTTTTTGCCTTATTGGTCCATTCATTAAGCTTCCGAGATCAACAGAATTGGTTCCAGGATTTGCATGATTTAAAGAAGACGCGACTTTTTTGTAGTAGTAGTTATTTCCGAGGGATTTCTTGTAGTTTTGAGACTTAACAATTTCAACAGTACTGACACCTTCCGAGGAATCCAACATGAAGTTATAGAAATCCTGCGATATTGAAATTAAGTTACTCAAAAATCTTCAACATTACTTTTCTTTAAGAGGAAAAAAAGAAAAGAGACCACAAAGTTGCTTCTAGAAGAAATGTAATCTTCAAGATCTCCCCAAGTTTGTGTGGCATCTTCATACTTTCCAATTGCAAGTTGTTTCTTGATCTTTCGTGCCAAACTATTCATAAAATGAAAATCAAATGAAAGACCGAAAAAAGTGTCTAGAAAATGTATAATTATATCCATTCCCTATGACTCGAGAACAAACATAAAACATGTTTCATCCCATATCCGATGATTGATTCAAATGTGATGTTAAACGAGCATAAACATTGTTTTAAAGTGTCACGACCATGTATTTGTGTGTCACGGGTCACATTTATGGCAAAAGAAAGTCTTATTTGTTAAGTTTTCTCGCAATTGCAATAACCAAATCTAATTTATGTAACATTTGATTGAATAGGAGAAGGTACCTAATAGATTGCTTCAAGCCAATGTCATCAAGTCTTGACATGTCCTTAAGAATAGGTCCCCAAGAGAACTGCATTATTATAGACACTCTAAAATAAATTCAATTTCACTCTAAAGCACCAAAAATAATGGAAATACTAAACCATAACATTAAAGTTTGAGGAATATGCTTTGATTATTATATGGACAAACAAATTGATCATGTAGAGAAAGATAGATTTAAATTGTTTTAATATATTTTTTTGTAACTAAAACCTTATAATATTGAATTACAAGTTACCAAACTTAAAAAGTAATTATTAGGTACCACAAAATGTTCAGGAGAAATCCAACTATCTCCCAAAGCCACCCCTTCAAGTACAAAAAAATGTCATTAACATTCTCTATGTATAATGTATTAAATTAGTTACAACATTTTATTTTTTACAGATTTATTTATTTTCCTAACCTCCGAGACGTAGTTTTAGCTGTCCATTTTCGATTGCCTTGGCAGCCGAAAGTGCGAGAGTAACTGCAAACTTTCCCCCATATGACTCCGCGACAATAAAAACCGGGCTCTTTTGAAGCGTTTCATTTCCATTGAATAACGCTTTCAACAGTGTGGTTAGATCTTGTGCTGCCTCCTCGTCAGTTTTCACGACTAAACTCGTGTCATCCACATAACTATATCCCGTTCCAACAGGATTATCCTGTTAAATCACGAGTTATAAATAGATGGAACAATTTATATTTAAAAATCTCTAAACATATAGTTAGATTAATTAATTACCACAAACAAAAGATCTGCCTTGGTGAGCCAAGTTGAATTTCGAGGCTTCAATTCTTCATCAAGTGGCCCAATTTCCCCGAAGTTTCCAAATCCTACTCCCGAACCTCCCTGATTTCAAGAAAATATCAATAAAATCAAAACTTCTAAAAGTTTGAGGACTATGTTTTGAATGATTTAACATTGTAAAGACAAATTTATAAAATAATTTACAAGTGTTTGATACTTACAGGGCCTCCTTGAAGCCATAATATTATTGGCCATGGATTAGAAGGATCTTCAACTCTTTGAGGACTTCTATAAAGCCACCAGAACATATGTGCTTCTACATTAAATATATAATCCACAAAAATGAAAACTCAATTAGAAACCATCAATAAATATTACAATTCGAGTTTTCGAATGAATCAAATATGAAAAAACATTAGAGAAGTGACAAATTTATAATTTACGAGAAGAAAGGAGCTAGGGCGTACTAGGTCGAACTTCGACGTAACCCCATTGTTCAGATCCATCGTCGGTTCCTGAGGAAGTATGAAATGTTGCATGGACAAATGAATTGGAAGCTATAATGGCTAGGGAAAGGATGAGGATGAAATTATACATGGATGTCATTTTGGAGGTTCAAATGAAGAAGAAGAAGAAGTAATGTTGAGTATGTGTTTATATAATGAAAATGTAATGAAAGCTTCTTGACCCCATTGCAATTGGATAATGATAAATAGAGACATTAAACTTATAGATGAAGATGACAAATCCAATAATTCATTATTTTGGGGAAAAATCCAACAATTATTTGATTAGACAATTAAGTGATCAAAAAGTTGAAAATTCCTTTGCTTAAAGAAATACAAAGATTCTCTATTTAAATAAACAAACACAACAACATGTAATTTTGTTAAAAATAGAAAATTATTATCCAACAAAAGAATTGTTTTGCTAGCATAGTTATGCTCTTAATAAACCTAGACAATTAATGGAAACAAAAACTTTATTAGGATAGTTTAAATGATAAGAGTCTTGTTTAGAGATAAAAAAACAAATTCGAATTTGTTTTATGATTTGAAACGCATTAAGTTGAAGTGAATGATGAATAACTATCGTGTTCAACCGGATTTGAACAGTCACTAAGACCTTGATTTTGAGTCTATACTAGTTTGTTTTGGTCATGGGCCGGTTTGGGACATGGTTACGAGAGTATTTTAGATTTGCCGAGAATTGAACCTTGGCGTGAAATCATAAATATATAACACTAAACACGATTAGCTAGGATACTCTAAACTGAAACTTAATTTTTCATTCCAATCTGGCACTAAGCTCCAGAATTCTTGCTGTTTGAACATTGGGATTGACTCCATAATTTGTACATTTGTGATGTCCCTTGTACCATTTATCTTTTATTATTGCAAATAAATTAATCATTTGTTTTCCTTGCTTATTAGCAAGAACAACTTAAATTGTTTTATAAGAGAATTTTCTTGACCTGTTAAAGAGCAAACAAGATATGAGACAAAATGAATAGGTAGGACAGATATCCGGCTGGCTGGAATGATGCATGTCACATAAACATTCTGGCCAAATTTGGACTCATTATTCAGTCTATTTAGAAACAGCGTTAGCAAGATTGCGACACATGTGAGAATATATGTTATATATAAACTAGGTAAACAAAAATAATTCCTAGGCTGCAGGTGAAAACCGTAAATTAGTTGAGTCACCACAGTCGACGATTTAAAGCCGAAAGGTAGTTGAGAACATAATTATAGTACACTAACTTTAAATTTGTCTGCCCTTCTTTTTTCATATGAATTGGCATTTCATTACTAGTCTAAGTCTAGTCCTTGGTTAAAACTCAATGTATGGCTCACATGCCACTTTGTTCTAACAATATTCAAAAGGTGACTCTAGCTAGTTGCACTTTGTTCCGACATCGGGTTGGATTTTGATACAATTTTTAACATTTAGACCAGCGATTTGGGCAAAAACCAAAGACTCGAGGTTTTGGGTTTTACACGTGTTTGAAGATTCTCAACATCTATTAAAATAGTGTTAATACACTGTCAAAATTTCATCTCGTAGTTTGAAGGGTTCAAATTATTTGAAACATGATTTCTTGTGTGTAACACACTTGTGTTGTTGTTGGTAGTCGCAAAACAAGAGATCACACAATTTATTGAGAAACTATGAGAGCTTTATGATGAATGAATCATGGACTACATCAAAATCAAGATATATTCTTCATAATCTCATCCTAATAAATTAAAAGTGATTGTTATGTTGGGCAATTGTTATAATCTATTTGTTTTTTATGAGTTTTCTCTATTGGGAGAAGTTGTAAAAGTTTGAGATTCCTTCATTGTTGAATTTGAACTGGCGACAGATATATAAAACATTAATATAATATGATTAGTCCGTTATTGGATTAATTTTAAAAAGTTAAAATCGATGTCTCACCTTCTTCTATATTGTCGTCAGGGTGACAAATATTTAGAGCATACTACGGAGTATGAGCATATGACTGATATCCAGTTAGTGATGTCTGAATCTTTTTGAAAAAATTGTCATAATAAAAAAAGAAATGTAAAAAAGAACGCACTAATAATTTGATAACGTAACTCGGTCAAATGTTATCTACATCTCTAAGCACTAAGGTTATCAATTAATAAGGAAGAAGATATACAAGTATTGTTTGTAATAAACCAAAGAGGGGATAGTTTCTTTTATAGACTAAAAGCTTCGCCCACTCTCATCATCTTTCGATTTGGGATTCTAATTGTATGCCAAAAACAAAAAATCTCCACCTTGACATAATATTCAATACAATTCTTTGTTATTAAAAAATAGTTCTTAAGTGCTTCCAATTGACACTCTTCAGCGCCGACTCAAACGCGAAAAATGTTTACCAAATCTAAACAATGTTTAAATTTGGTTTTTCTCATGTCTTTTATCTCGAACTCTTTACTCAATTGAGCCTTCAATTTGTCAATTTCTGCTCTCTAGATAGGCACGATCGAATTGTTCTGCACGTCAATCGATTTATGATACTCTAATCTTTTTCTTCTATACCATATGACTTTCTGAACTCAATAGCAATATCTAGACCCTATTAAAAAAGACAATCTAGAACTTCACATTGCCACATGCCGAAATACCCAATTCCATCAAATATTTCCACCGCAAACTTCAAATTCGACATTTGAGACCTCGTCTAAGATGACGAAGGAGTTGATGTCCCTTTTGAAGACTCAACCACCATGCTAATGACGAACCTTCGGCTTTGATGCCACTTGTTAGAAAAACCAACAGAATAAAAGAAGAAATGTAAGAAAGAACACACTAAGAATTTGATAACGGAGTTCAACCAAATTTTGCCTACGTCTCTATGCACTAGGCTATCAATTAATAAGGAAGAAGAGATACAAATATTGGGTGCAATAAATCAAAGAGGGAGAGTTTCTTTTATAGACTAAGAAACTTCTCCCACTCCCATCATCTTCCGATGTGTCGGTAGTTGTTGGGAGATTTCGATCGAGGCGACAAATATGACAGACCTGAATCGTTAAGTCACTATCCATATTATCTTTCAGTGGACTATTTAGTGAGAAAATAATCGATGTATTTTCAGTGATCGTATTCGACTGATACGTATCATTCACAACGCTATTATTATGACATTTTTGAAATTTGTTTTTGATAGACTTTTAGAGTTGGTTAGGGAGTTTATCATCCTTTGAAGATATTTTTGCTCATTTTCATGAATTTTAATTTTTGATTTGTTATGATGTCATATTTAGTTTTGTTGTCGAATAGGATCTTAATAACATAAACTTGGTTAAAATTTTATATTTCACACTTTTCCTGTAATATATATTAATCTAATTTACCAATAATGTAAAGGTGTGAAGATACTATCTATTGGGAAAGGTTTTTAGGCTTTGTATAATGGACAAACATGGATGTTTTGGGGCTTTTGGAGTAGATGTTGCAAGAACCCATAGATTGAGATAACAAGAAAATGCCCATTATACAATGAATGTGTTTTTTTTCCTTTGTAAGAACAAAAAAATGTATGAAGTAGAAAATTAATATAATAATTTGTCAAAGGCTACCTAGTTAATTGATTTTTTAATAGATTTATCAAACCTATATAATATTTTCTTGACAAATTTGGGTAGAGTTTCATTCTTGATTTTGAGTTGCTACACATGTCTGGGTGATTAGGGCTACCTATATATATATAATTTTCATTCTTATTTGGTTTAATCGTGAAGTGGTTAGAACAATCTTACAATTATAACTTTGTTTAATTAAAATGTTTTTAGTGAGAATTTAACTTCAGATCGTCTTAAGAAAGATTATATTGGTCATAAGAAGTAGATTTACAAATACTCTTTTTTTCATCTGGAGATTTTAGTTGTGTTAGAGAGGCTTCTTATTGTAAATTATGAACCCTTTATTCTTCAATTTTGCTCTAAGGGATTTACTTTTATTTCTTTTCTTATTTCCCTTGAAAGATAATTTGCACATTTCCTCTTTCCACTTACTCTGCCTTTTCTTTGACATTGACTTGATAGACTTTATAAAGTTATTTACTTATCAGGAAAGAAAAATCATATTCTCCATATTATAATGTTTGCTATCAATTTTATTTATTTATTTACTTACTAATTACTGCAAATAGGCTTTCACCACTTTCTAAGTCAGAGTGGTCCATCTTCTTCCTTTTTCTTTTCTTTTTTATTTCAGAAATTTATCATATCTAGTTTACATATGATTGGAGCTTTGTAACTAATTATTCCCAATTTGATTTCCAATACAATTTCACTATTGGTAAAATAAACAAGATTTCTTAATCTCATATATTCAATCAATTTAAATCTAATTCTTAAGATCTTATTTATTTTGAATATCTTACAATGATGGTGAAAGTGAATTTTAAAATGGCTGGTGACAATTTGACGAGCCTCTATGTATATAGGGGTGATGTAAAACCATTTGTTAAAATAGTAAATTCCTCATGGAATTAATGCTGAAAATAAGTAGCTAAAAATTAAAGAAATTGTTAAAATACTAAGAACATCAGCAGCACACAAGACCTCTGCCCTCTCATTTTGTCAAATCTATATTCCACCTCAACAGAAAGCGGGCACATATTGTACTTGGGCAAAACACTCTAATGCTTCCCCCGCCCTCTTATCTAAATAATTTAAAGGTGAATTTTATTTATACTATTTTAAATAAATAATTAATTTATACTATTATAACTAATATTCCTATATTATAGGAAAATTAGAATTTAAACCCTTAAAACATGTTAATGTAATTAATAAAAAAATATATTTATTTATTTAAAATATATATTTATTAATTAAATATATATATAACTAATATTAAATAAATTGAAATATAAAATATTTTTATAATTTAAAATATATTATAATATTAAAAACAAGAATAAATTTAAGAATATATAACTAATATTCTTATATTATAGAAAAATTTGAAAATATATAATTAATATTTCTATATTATAATAAAATATAAAATATTTTTATAATTTAAAATATATTATAATATTATTATAATTAAATATATAATTAATATTCCTGTATTATAATAAAATTTTAGAATATATATTTATTTAATGTTATTATAATGTTACTTACAAATAGTAGTAAAAAATATTATAATTAAATATATAACTAATATTCTTATATTATATTATAGAATATATTATATTATATAATTATAAAAATGTTAGGGCATGACCGGTATAGAGGACACCCTCCTTTTGCTTTTATACAATGCAAAAAATGAAAAAAAAAACAATGAACTGCCATTTTCCACGTTGTCTGATGCAGGCACAGATCATACGCTGGAAATGCTCTAACAATATTAAAGGTATGATAAAATTAAATATAAATCTTCACCACCATTCACGCCTCATCTTCAACATATATTTTTATTATATATCTCACCCAAATCGGGACGGATTTTCCTGTACTAAATATTCAAATTATTTTTTAAATGATATAAATTATTTTTAATATTAAATATTATTTTTTAACTTTTAATTAATATACTTGTAAAAGAAAATTACATGGAAGAAAAAGAGGAGAGATGAAATCTGTTTAAATTTATTTTAATTAAAAACTAGTTTGAATTTTTTTAATTAAAAACTTGTTTGATCGGTAGATAGGAGGAAACTTATGATTTTTTTTTTTTTTTTATTAATGATGATTTCAATTGGGTCAGAAAAACTAATTAAGATTTGATTAGTTAATTTAGGTACATATTTAAATTTTTTTTTTATCTTAAAATTATAACACAAATATATTTATTTATATATATATTCGGGCGGGGTGGGGAGCAGACCAAAGAATTACCATCGATCCCTGCCCTAAATTCCGACTAGGGAAATTCGCTTCAATCAGTTTGGATCAACTCGATTAATGTTGGAGCGGTTTTAAATTGTCCTCCATAACCAAAACGTTGTCATATAATATATACTTACTAAGATTCCATAAATACACTAACAATTGCTTTACAAAAAATGTATTTTTCTAAGAAACGGTTGATAACTCTAATATTTATTTGTAGAATTCTGAGTTCCGCTTTTCATTCAAAGTGCGACTAATTCCCGCGAGTTAAGCACACGGTCAACAAACACATTTAACTAGGCAAACGAAACTTGTTGCATTCGAGCTCAAACTCAGGACTGAATTCACACTTTTTTTTCCGCTAAGATAGAAGAATGGATAACTTCAATATTTTATAAGCATTTAAAATATAAGTGTAACAAATTTCTCAATATCTTTTCAAAAAAAAAAAATATATATATATTATCAACTTACAAATTGGGACAAACAATCAATTAACCAAATTTGTAAGACGAATAAACGACAAAATAATAAAAACGACAAAACAATAAAAACGACAAACTTCATACCTATAAACATATCTACAATTATTTGCATGTTTATTTCGTGCTTAGACTCTAATTACGCGTGCTTAGTCTCAATTACATTTAGATTATTTTCTCAAAAATTGCATTTCGTTGCTGAAGCAAAAAATTCGATGGTTCAAGGTGTTTTATAGTTATAAACATTCATCCTCATCCTCCCATGCTAATAACTAATTAATTGTAAATTAATTCATTAGGATATAATAATTATTTTTATCTTAAGTTTTAGATCGGGTCTTAAATTATATAGTCCGATTTTTTATATATGTACTATTAAAAAGCTTTGAAATACATTCCTCACTAATTTAAATAATGTTAGTATTTTTTTTTAATTTTTTAATATATTCTGAATAAATTGTTTTATTTTAGTTTTTTTATTCAATATTTAATTTAATAATAATTTTTTTTTTGTTATAAATAACATATTTGAACCCAAGTTTCACTTTTAAGCCCAAATTCAAAGGTATTATCAAATCTTTAAGGTAACCTATTTTAAAATTATAAATCTCTAATTCTGAAAAAAATAAATATTAATAATTCAGTATTCATATATCAAAGTTTTTATCCACAATCTCACAAGTCAAACACTCTAAAACCATCGTTGATACGACAAAATCATCGTCACGAAGATAAATTTGAATTCGAATAACAAACAAACGATGGATCCGTAAACTCCACCACTTCATGTCTGAAATGGAAAGAGGACCAAAGAGCCTAGGTCAATATCTAACAGCCAGATATCATCTTAATTTCCTTACTATATTATATAGAATGTAGGAATTGTATATATAAAAATTAAGAAATAGAGTAATCATAAAATCATTTTTGGTACATATAGTATTTATAATCAATAGATTCCCATTTAAGCTTATCCTTATATGCTAAGTAATTTAAGATAAATTCTCTAAAATGAATATTATATTAATTTTGATATTTTTTTCCTTTTCTTCTTTTCTTTTCATTTTTCTATATTTAAAAATAACATTTAATGATGTAAAGAATATTGCTATAGTGGCCGACCTTGTGACAATGTAGAGACGCAAAGAAGATTCAAAAAGTAGCCCAAGCATCAAACATTATCGAACGGTCATAAATTGTCAACAGGAATTAAAGTCAATATAAGCCGTCGATTGACCTTTTTAGTCCAGGCAATGCTTTGTTGTTTATTTCAAAGGTTCGGTTTGTATTAGGCCCCCTTCCTTTCTCTCTCTTAAAAATAATTTATCAGTTTCTCTCTCCTCATCATCATCGTCACTTTGAGGAATCTAACAGTTGTGCCCAACGCAAACAACCACATTGCATTACCTCTTTCAACAATGGTACGTTAACGCCTTTTACAGATGAAAAGATTGGATCTTTTCATTTCTTTAAATTAGTTAAATGTCTAATCTTTGTGGGTGGATTTCGATTTTGGGTTTTTGTAGGAGACAACAATGGCGGTCCCTCCGTGGCTTGAGCCGCTTTTTAAGGCCGATTTCTTCACAGTTTGTCGGAGCCACCGTGGCGCCACCAAGAGTGAATGTAATATGTACTGTTTGGATTGTAATGTCGATTCATTTTGCTTACACTGCCGATCATCCAAACATAAAGATCATCGGGTTATTCAGGTTAGTAATTCTCTTTCTCTCTCACACACAACAAACATGTTTTTGTGTGTGTGTTTTTGTATTGGTTGCAATGGGAATAAGAAGCAACCACCGGTTGGTTTTCAGACAATGAGTGGGTTTTAAGCAAAATGGTCAAATGTTTTTTTTTCAAATGTATATATAATAAGTTAATATGAGTTATTTTGAGCTATTTTTAATGATTTTTGTTGTTGTTGTTGTTGTTGAGAAAATAGACATTGGTAACTAGGGATGAAATCAAATCACATCAATGAAATTTTCATTTACAAACAAGCTAGGGCTTCAAGGAAAAACCTTGTACAATTATTATTATTGCTTTAGAGTATGTCTACATTTTGAAATTTAAACTATAACCAATAGCTTAACATTGAAATAATTCACCACCAATCTTACATCTCTTATTTTTCATGTATTTCTGTTAGTACTAGCAAATGTGAATGACCTAATGAACATATATTTTGCTTCTTTCTAAGAACTTTAAAATGGTCTTCAACTTCTCTTTTAGGGTTGAATCTTACATAACAATGCATTCATTTGACGCTGTAAAAGAAAGTTTCTAGAAAATATGTAATCAACAAAATGGTAAAATGATGTAAAAGTGACATTTTGTTGTTGGTTACATGCAGATAAGAAGATCATCCTACCATGATGTGGTGAGGGTTTCGGAGATTGAAATGGTTTTAGACATAAGTGGAATTCAAACATATGTGATAAACAGTGCTAGGGTTTTGTTTCTTAATGAGAGACCACAGCCCAAGGCAGGGAAATCAGTTTCACATATTTGTGAAATATGTACAAGGAGCCTTTTGGACACTTCTCGTTTCTGCTCATTGGCCTGCAAGGTATCTCTTATAATATCCATCCTCTAATTAGCTATATTAACTTCTCTTATTTGCAAATTAATCATCCATGATATATATACACACATTAGCCACACTGCTTATAATTAAACTAATGAGTAATGATTGTCTCACATTGATAAATTTGTTATTCAATTTTAAAACCCATGTCACTAATGAACTTTAAAAAATAGTTGTGAAATTATTTGTTAGTTCATGATAAACATAATAGTCATACTTTTTGTGCAAAAAATAGGCCATTTATGTACAAATCAAGTATAAAAGGATTATAAGATAGTCAAAAGTTGAATTAGAATAGCAAGTACAAATAAATTAAGGAATGATATGAATATATAGTCAATAGTGGATGTCTATGTTCTACAAAAACAAATATAAATATGAATGTTATATATGGTCCATCCCATTTTAGTTAAGTCTCTTTAATTAATTTGTTATGTTATTCACTAAGGATATTTTATTTGTCTCTTTCATATTGCAATTTGACTTTTCCTCAATGTCATTTTTCCTCATTCTATTATTCTATTTAATTTTTTTTGATATTGTAGAACTTTTTATTACACTTGATAATTTGGTGTCTAAGGAACTGAGTTGATTGTGTTGATTGTTTCTGTGACATCAATGTTAGATGTGAAGATTACGACTTGATAGCTTATAGTTTTGAGGAAGCTAATATAATACAAATATAAGTACACATGATGATACAAGTAGTATGTTGAAAGATAATAAACATTTCCTAAAACATAAGACATGAGATGATACTAACAAAGCATTCAAATATATGCTTGAACATTATACACAATAAACTAATTTTCCCCTTAACCATCTCCCAAATGATCCCACATTTGTCTCAAACCCATCAAATATAACCAAGAATTAAGATGTAGAAATGCACCTCCAATCCAACTTCTCTATCTTGAACCAAAACCCATAAATATGAGTAAGTCACAAATATATGTACTTTTAATTAATCCTGTCAAATGTTTTTTTTTTTGTGAATTTTCAACCCTCAAGAGATAATTCCCCTTTGAAGTGTATCAATAACCTTATTTGAGTTGGCATTAGTATCAATTGTATTTTGACCCACATGGAATGTAGGCTGTTCTTCGGAAATTACATTGACAATGACTTTTTTTTAGTATGTTAGCTAACCTTATAAAATACTTGAATAGAGTAACAAGGTTAATTGGGCAAAATGCGAGAAACTAAATAACTCTGGATTTGTCTTGATATGTAAATTAGTTTGGGCACAAAAATGGTGACAAATTTCAGTAGTAAAGAAGCCTCGAAAGAGGCATGTCAGACCATATAATAGGAAATATGCGCTAACTGAGCGTAAAAAGATGTGTTAACCTAGGCTCACTCGAGATTTGAGAATTAATTTAATGATGTTTTTGTATGCGCCTTTGAACTGTTTACTTTTGATTTGGTGTGAAATTTATGATAAGTCATAACTTATTCTTACATTTTTTGGTGAATTTTCTCACATGATTTTGGTTCAGGAGACAAATGTTGTTTAAATAGGGTTAAAATCAAAATATTTTTAATGGTTTATATAAAATAAATCACAGTCTAAGTAAAAATTGCAATTGTTTTGAGAAAAACATATTTTAAAAAATAGCAAATACTCTTATTTATCAATTATTTGCCAAATGGATGGTCTTTTTTTTTTTTTATGTTGATTGAATGTTAAGTTTGATCATTTATTTTAGAATCTAATATATTGTGTATAATGAATTAGCTTGAAGGGATAAAAAGAAATGGTGATGCAAGCTTTGTCTTAGAGGGCAAGAATATTGATGCAGAAGTAGATAGAAGAAGAAGAGGAGGAGAAGGGATGCCTAGAATGACAATTTCATCATCAAGGGAAAATGAAGAAGGATTACAACAAGCCATATACCCTCCCACAACTCTTTCTAGTTCAAGGAGAAGAAAGGGCATTCCTCATAGAGCACCATTTGGCTCTTAATTAATTTGAAGTAATGATTTAATATAGTGAAGTACTAAATTACCCTTTTGAAAAAAAAGTGAAAGGAATTCTTATGTTTATTCAAATGATCATGTGCATATTGCTCTATTGGATTGTTTAGTAGGTCCTAGATGGATTGCACATTATTGTTGCAGGGGCTACATATAATTTTATAGATCATTTGTGCTGCTTCTTAAAATCAAATTCAAAAAAACTTTTTAATTCAATTATTTGGACATTTATTGTGGTATGAATTATGATGCACATAAATGATAAGAAAACTCCAAAATTGGTGATCATTGTAATAGGAAGGTGTGAATTTGGGGGTTTTCTTGAAGAACTTTTTAGGAGGTCAAATGGAGATTCATCTTCGTGAAGGAAATGAATCTATACATGACAAAGTATTTTTGAATTAAATGATTTATCATAAATAAGTGAGATACAATTTTTTTTTATCTATATTTAAAAAGGGAATGATACTCCCCCAACAAACACTAGTTAAAAAAGGTCTACTTCAACTGAATTTTCAGTTGGTGTAAAGTAAAATCCTGTTGAGGTTGAGGAGAAACAACATCGTAGAAGTTGGTTGGTATCCGTTGCTAAAAATACCGTAGTTGTTGGTAGAAAGGAAAAAAATTGTTCTAAGAGCGGTTGTTTTTTCTCAACAGATACCGACATAGGATAGGAGTAGTTATTTTTTCTCAACAAAAGGCCTAGGAGTAATTATTTTTCTAAATACAAATCGGCCTAAGAGCAAGTGCTCTTTCTCAACAGAAACCGACATAAAAGTGGTTAATATGGTTAGAATAAAAAAAAATGCTAGTAATTTGTAAATAATAAATTCAACATGTTTTAAAATGCAATTTCAACCTTTAAACTAGACCATTTCAGTATAATTCAGTCAATAATTCAACCATTTTTCTTTGTAATTACAAACAAAACTAGTTAATCTCATCATCTACAAAATTATCCCAAAAAAATAAAAAGTCCAACTAATTATTACCCTTTCACTTGTGTCATACACAAAATAATACTTCAACTAATTTTATTTCTTTTCTGAATTAATTTCTCCGTCATCCAAATTTATTGTACCAATCAAATTATTAACAAATAAAAATGATCAAAAAAACTAGTAACTTGCATTGACATAAATAATTCAAATTAATAATTTGACCTATATTAGAAGGTGTAGTTGGTGGCATTCATGTAGATAAAAGTGCCTGAAAAATGTGTCATCAAAGCTGTAATTTTCTGATCCATTTTAAGTTTATCTCTTAACCTCAGTGCTTCAACATTTTTCATTCTAGTCTATCTTGTAATCAACCACCGCGCAAAAGGCAGTTTGCGTGTTTGGTTGGTATTAACGTTTTGGAGAAGACAACTCAAACAAAATGTATTTGTTCTTCTCAAGACTAAATGATATATGTAAGAAAAAATATGATGAATTAATTATTCAAAAAAACAATAAAGACCTAAAGAAAGATGCATGTGGAGGTAAGGATCAATCCTTAAGAGTGAATCAAAACCATCTTTAATGAATGTAAAGTTTGGATAGGATTCAATGAGTTTTTGACTTTCTTATAGAACTTTTAATGTTAAAAAATGTACTGTGAGCACTTTAGGTGTAGTGGATTTAGATTCATAGCTATTAGTTTGAGATTTTTTTTGTAAGGGTTTTGTTTTATTAATGTAAATATTTAATTTAAATTCTTTTTTACTAGCATCAATACCTTTATTGTCATGATCCAATTTAAATAATAATGATTTTAGTATAAATTTTAAAGTTGTAATCTTGTAAGATCATAAAAGAAGACATTCCATTTTAAAAATAGAAAAACAACATAATATAAACATCAATCTGAAGATTAAACAATTAATTTTGTGTCAAAATAATCAAATCATAATATATATCCAATTGAAGAAGCTTAATGAAGTCCTTTGAGGAGTCTTTCTTAATATATAGATAGATTGGACCCACAGCCACATGGGTCATTTATGTAAAGAAAAACATCTCCTTATAAATTAATATTTTATTATTATTTATTATTAGTACAAGGGTGACCAAAAGAATAATAATGAAATGGGGTCACCAATTGGATATTGATTTATTTTACTCTTTTTCCTTTTTCTTTTTTCAGTTCCAATCATCTTCCAAGTATATAAGAGGAGAGGAAAAGATGAATAGATATGTATGATTACATTGAAATGTTAAATTTTTAAAGGATAAAACATGTTATATTGATTCATTTAATGGTAAATATCTTAATTAAACACAAATCATCATCTTCTTTAAACACAAGATCGAATTCGCATTTTGTATGAAGTAGAAGAGTAATACAAAAAATTTTACGTAAAAAACCTTTCCATATTCAAAAACTAAAAATTATGAGACCTCGTTGAGACAAAGAATGTGATGTGCATCCCGAATGAAAATGATGTTTGGATTGCTCGTTGAAATGAACATTTTTTCTTTTTGTAATATTAATATAAACTTTCAACAAATTATATTTGTAAATATGATATCAAATAATTTTTTTCTAAATCTCAAATTTAATTTATTATGAATTAGTAGTCTAATTAACTTATTTATTTTTGAGAATTAAATATTTTTAATAATTTAAAAGTGTGGCATAATCAATGTCTTTCCAAGATGGAAGGTTATAATTTTATCATTTCACATGAGTAAAATTGTTTGAATATTATATCTAGATCTGACTCAAAAATCGAAAATAATTTGTATATCTAAACTCGGTTAATTTTAAGTTGTTACAAAAAATGTGTTTGGATGAAATCGATTCATATGCATCTATCGAATTTTGAAAATGATTTTTTATTTGGTTACTATTTGAGGCATATAATACTTAAAAGTATGGTGTTTAATTATTTACAAAACAAGAATAATGATTAAAACAACTTATATAAGACATTTAAGTCCAATGTGTAACACAAGACAAGATGAAACCGTTTTTCAGCCAACCCAACAAAAAAATAGTTTGAGGATGAAATATGAATAAAGAAACAAAAATTGACAATATTCAAAGCTGAATAAAATTGTAAGGATTCTCTAAAATGATGAATAAAGCAAAGTTTTTGTCAATATGTTTCCTTTTGTGATTACAGAGAAATTTCCACTCTTGTTTTGTTTATCTTGGGATACTTATATAACACATGTATACATACATAATGCATTTTGATTATATATAAGATGAGATATTTGCATTTTTAATTGTTTTTAGTGAATTAGTTCACTATGATAGATTTTTGTTTTAGAAATACTTATAGTCATTTAATTAAAACCTAAAAATGTAAAAAGATACACGAGTTTATGAATTAGAACAAATAAAATTTGCCATAATTAAAGAAAAACAAACAACAAACAAGAATAAACCAAAGCAGCCTACATCTAAAAGGAAACAAACAACCAATCACATTACCTTAATTTTCGATAATTTTGACTTTACAAAGGTCCTAACTATCTGGAGTTAAGAGGATTCGCCTCCAAGTATGGTCATCAAGAACAATTTCTCTCCAAACTTGTTCTTCACTGCTTCTAATTCTTGAAAAAATCTTTGCGTTTCTTTCTATCAATTATTGATAAACAATAGTACTATGATAACATTTGAAAACATTAGAGGATAACGTTTCACCTTTGAATTTAAACAACGTCCATTCCTTCACAAGAAACCAATCTTTAGGAAAATAACAAATCCTAAATTATTAGCAAACTTCTCCCATATTACTCGGGAAAGAGGACACTCACCAAAGATATGATCAATCATCTCCTCACCATTACCACAAAGAACGCAGGAAGTGCTTGGAATAGTCATAAACTTACTAATTCGATCCCTCGTTATCAACCTTTCATAGAATATAAGCCATAGGACTACCTGATGTCGGGGAATAATTTTGTAGACCATATAAAAAAAACCCCAAACCACTATACCACCCCCGCCCCTTCTAATGTGAACATTTTAAAATTCAACACTTAGCCTAAGCTTGAGTATCTTTTTTAAAGACCATACCATATCCTCTTTGATCCTCTATCACGAATAAGATTCCAAGTTAAATTCGAATTGAACTTAGATTGAATGTCAAGCTTCCACACATAAAAATCTGCACGGTCATTACAAGGAATCTGATTAACCTCATCAATAATCCACACCCCATTTGGCATTCGCCTTAGAACAATATTGCATATCCCTTCCTTAACATCCATAACATTAATATTTTGGTGTTCCCTATTAATGTGAACATTTTAAAATTCAACACTTAGCCTAAGCTTGAGTATCTTTTTTAAAGACCATACCATATCCTCTTTGATCCTACACATTCAAATGCTACTTTCTAATTTCATAAACTTCGAATGGACTCACCGAACCTAGAGAGACTTGCTTCTTTTCAATCGAAATGACGATATGTTAATGCTCTATTACATTTAACGCAACTCTTGATATCAAGCCCTTCCTCATCCTTCGGTTTACAATCATCCTCTCACTTGATTTTCTTTTCGCATCTTCCTTGATTGTCTCAAATGAAATCTCTAATAAGCTGATCAAGGTCTTTCATTATCTTATTTGGAAGGAAAATTTGTTAAGCCCAAAACTCAATGCTGCCCATAATCACTTTATTGACAAGTTCAATACGACCCGCATAGGAAAGATTCTTGGACGCCCAACCATGCATACAGTTCTGAACATTCTCAATAAGCGAGACATCTACTTTCTTTGAAGAAAAAAAACACCAAGATACCCAGGGGAGGAGCCACGCTTGGGCTAGGGTGGGCTCCAGCCCCACCTAAATTAAAAAAATGTTTGGGTTGTAGCCGAAGATAAAGTTTTAAATATATATATATTAAGTTCAAACATGTAACAATTTGTCTTGATGGCTTTGAATTTAATTTGACTAAGGGAAGGTCAAGTGATCAAACTCTGCCCTCCCACTTAATTTTATAAAAATTATTATAATGTTAGTTTCTTTATTATACAATAATACATAAATAAATTTATATATTATTTAGTTTTTCAAAACAGTTTACATTAATATTTATTAATCATCTTCTCCATTTTTTTATATTCTTACCAAATATGCGAAAATCCACTAAATTAGATTTTTATATTTTCTTTATTTATATATTTAGTTTTCACTTATTTAAAATCTAATTAATTTATTTTTTCACGTTTTCTTAACTTATTTTTTCTTTAACATGTATAGTTTTGTTTTTTAAATCGAGTATTCTAATCACTCTTAAAATTCCATTTATTTATTTTATTTTAGAAAGGGTTGGCTGAAGATCTATTTAGTAAGGGTATTTGTAGAAAAATTCGATTAATATGTTCGCGTATTAATACACGTAATAGTATAATACCAAAAATCTTACATTCCAGTGAAAAATCTAGATTCGCCCTTTGGTTAGGGTGGGTTCCGCCCCACCTAAATTTTTTAAAAAAATGGGGCAAATTAAGTGAATAAACCAGGCAAATGAGTCAGCCCCAGGTAAATTTTCATCCTGGCTCCGCCCCTGAAGATACTTGACTGGAAGTGATCCCTCTTTAATGTCATCAATTGAAAAATGTTAATCATTGTTCCATCGTCCACTCCACCATAGGAAGACAAAATTTATCCTAATTAATGTATAGACTTGTAATACTAGAAAAGATAGTCAGGTGATCAAACCCTGCCCTCCCACTTAATTTGATAAAAATTATTATAATGTTAGTTTCTTTATTATATAATAATACATAAATAAATTTATATATTATTTAGTTTTTCAAAACAATTTACATTAATATTTTATAATCATCCTCTCCATTTTTTTACATTCTTACCAAATATGCGAAAATCCACTAAATTAGATTTTTTTATATTTTCTTTATTTATATATTTAGTTTTTACTTATTTAAAATCTAATTAATTTATTTTTTCACGTTTTCTTAACTTATTTTTTCTTTAACATGTATAGTTTTGTTTTTTAAATCGAGTATTCTAATCACTCTTAAAATTTCGTTTATTTATTTTATTTTAGGAAGGGTTGGCTGAAGATCTATTTAGTAAGGGTATTTGTAGAAAAAATCGATTAATATGTTCACGTATTAATACACGTAATAGTATAATACCAAAAATTTTGCAGTCCAGTGAAAAACCTAGATTCGCCCTTTGGTTAGGGTGGGTTACGCCCCACCTAAATTAAAAAAATAGGGCAAATTAATTGAATAAACCGGGAAAATGAGTCAGCCCCAAGTAGTTTTTCATCCTGGCTCCGCCCCTGAAGATACCTGACTGGAAGTGATCCCTCTTTAATGCCATCAATTGAAAAATGTTAATCATTGTTCCATCATCCACTCCACCATAGGAAGACAAAATTTATCCTTATTAATGTATAGACTTGTAATACTAGAAAAGATAGTTAGTGCTTCCTTTAGAGTTTTGATAGATTATACATCTACATTAGCAACAATAAATATGTCGTCAACAAAACATATATGAGCAATTTTCTCCCATGCAGAATGGATGGTGGAGGAATGGTTGACTCATTACTAACGTTTTAAAGACACAATTGAATATCTTCATGATAAATAAAAATAAGTATAAAGAGAGAGGATCCCTTTGTCTCACTCCATTTTCATCCTTAAAAATCTTCTATGAACACCATTCACGCTTACAATGAAATGGGTGGATGAAACGGACTACATAATCCATTCTATTGAAAAATATGATATGAATTTGAGACTAATTAAGATAAAGAAGATGTTGAAGTATGAATTAAGAAAACACGATAAATAAAACAAGTTTTACGTGAAATCCAAGGCAGGAAAACCACAGGCAGAGGAGAAAAAATTCATTATAGTTAAAATAGAAGATTACAACTTAGAGAGAGAAAGAAGAATAATGAGAAACATTCTTTATGTGTTTACTGTAAATAAAACTCTAATTAAGACTATATATTTATAGGTTACATACTTGGGCCTAATGAGCCAAATATCAAACAGTTAGGATTTTATTTATATTATTTTATTACACCGCGAGCCTATGCCCATGCCCCGATCAAACCCCATATGGGTCAATATAATCTCAAAATCTCCACCTTGACACGGATTGAGTATGTCAAAAGAAAAATTGTTCTTTAAAATATAGACAATAACCATAGTAGTCTCCACATCTTACAAAAGCCCTATGGGATTCAACAACCAAGACCAACTAAGTTCGAGCAATGCTCAAACTTAGTAATGAAAAGCGTCTTCATCATCATATAACCAGGATTATGAACAATACTAATTTTGTTCACATCAATATCACCACGAGCAATAACATCACGCACATCAACGTACTTCGTCAAAAAAATATCATTTTGACTATCACAAAAAACTATCGTCATCTGTAAATCCTTCTTAAATTCCTCGAATAAGTCTTTTAGCCAAATATCAGCTTTACAAATTTCAATAATGATCATGTATTCTACCTCAATAATAGACCACACGACTGCACTCTATAGAGTAACTTTCCAAATAATCGCAAAAAAAATATGTGGTCGATCTTCTTTTGTCAAGATCGCTAGCATAATCAGGGGCGGAGTCAGGATTTGAAACCTACCCGGGCTAATTTTTTATTTAAAAAATCTATCCGGGCTGGTTTTATAGTTTGCTGTCACCAATGCCTTTTAGCGACGGAAAATAACCAATAACTACGGTAAATTACCGTCGTTATTGATAAAAAATACATACATGTTGTTTAAGGCTACCCGGGCTACAGCCCGGGCAGGCTTGTACTTGGCTCCGCCCCTGAGCATAATTAAAGTCGACATAATCGAAAACTCCATATGTAGTCCTCCCTAACTATAGTTGAACGTCCATTGAACTTCTTAAATAACGTAAGATCCACCAAACTGCTCTCCAATATTTTTTACCTAAATTTATCAAGTATCTACTAGTGCTAACTGCATTTATTGAATATGTCAAATATAATCGAGTACAAACCATTGTATACATAAGTGAACCAATCACAATGAAATATGGAGCTCGTAACAAATATTCGATATCCTCATCAGACTGAGGTAACATAGTTGAAGAGAGTTTAAAGTGAGTTATAAATGGAGAACTCACAAGACTAACATACAAAATGTTGAACAAATAAAGAACTTTAAAGTAGACGCAACTATCAAAATCACTTCTCTTGAAGTCATGGGTGGTCATAAAAGAGTTAAAAAATTTATACCACCACCTTGATGATTGCTTTAAACCATAAAGGAATTTCTTCAAATAAAAAATATAATCATCTTCTCTTAAGACCGTAAATCCTTTAGGTTGATGCATATTGATGTCTTCACACAGTCTTCACATCTAACTGATCAAGCTCCAAAATATGCATCATCACGATGCCAAATAACACTCAAATCAAAATATGTTTCACAACCGGAGAAAACACTTTAGTAAAATCAATCTTCGAAATTTGACTAAGTCGAAACAACCAGGCTCGATCTACTCGATCAATAAATCCGGAACGATGTATATCTCAAACAATACCAATCAGCAAACTAAGTCAATATGTGTGCTCACGTAAACACAATCAGCAAACTAAGTCAAGATGTGTACTCACGTACAATCAAAAGGCTATGCGAGGTGTGTAGTCATATAGTCGAAACAACCAGGCTCGATCTATACGATCGATAAACCCGGAATGATGTATATCCTAAACAATAAACATAATCATCAAACTAAGTCAAGATGTGTACTCATGTACAATCAAAAGGCTAGGCGAGGTGTGTAGTCATATAGTTGAAACAACCAGGCTCGATTTACACGATCGATAAACCCAGAACGATGTATATCCCAAACAATAAACACAATCAGCAAACTAAATCAAGATGTATACTCACGTACAATCAAAAGGCTAGGCGAGGTGTGTAGTCATATAGTCGAAACAACCAGGCTCGATCTACACTATCGATAAACCCGAAGCGATGTATATTCTAAATAGAGGGAATCGTCAACGAGTGAATAATAAACCAACTTTTGAAGAATGAAGAGTACATTACACGAGTCTCCCGAGAGACTCGTTAGGTTTGTTCTCTTTTCATTCAATGGAGCCAAAAATAAACTATAAATTAGGTATTTTCAAAACGCAATGCCTATTTCCAAGCTTGGACATGCATTTTTCTAAACCGAGTGTTTTCTACAATTTTGTCCAAGAGGGGCATTCTGTAGACACTCATTTTTTTACCTCCCAATTTTATAGTTTATGTTTTTCATAAATCTGAGTCTATACAATTTTCTCGAATTCATTCACGGGCTCATTGCACGATTTATTTTAAAGACGATTATTTTTAGAACAATTGAGTTTTGAAAATAATTGATTTTGGATTCTTAATAAAGTTAAGGTAGTAATTTGTATATGTTACAACACTTAGAGAAGTTATTATACTTAGAATATTTAAGGTTTTATTTAATTAATTACCTTGACTATTTATAAAAAAATATATATATATATATATTTTACAAAATATATATTAACATTTTTATAAAATTTTGTTAGATATATTTTTTTTTCTTAGATTAGATGTTAGATTAGTTTGTTAGATTAGTTTGTTAGATTAGTTTGTTAGATTAGTTGTTAGATTAGTCAGATTAGTTTTGCGATTTGACTTTTGAATAAGTTAGTTAGCATTTTATTTATTAACTAGCATTTAGCCTGTGCATTTGCACGATTAATAATATAAAACCCGTGAAAAAAATTATTCCACAAATGAAACCCTAAGAAAACACCAATCATTCTTGGTTGTGTCACAAGTTTTACTTGAGAAATTTCGGTTTTGATTCCAAAAGCAAAGGAGCAGCCCATTGTAAGCCATTCTTTTATGAGTTCTTTTGAACTAATTTTTTATAAAACCAAAAATAATAATAATAATAATAGAGCCTCTAAAATAATTATTAATTCACATTCATAATAATCTTAAAAATCATTCTAGACTTAAGCCAATTAAGAGAAAACTTTTTTTTTGTGGATTATGTTAGGATCGGGGACGCCCTTGGAGGATCGGGGACGCCCTTGGAGGACCGGGGTGTTTCCGGTTTCAAGAAGGGGTGGCCGCTTACAACACACACACTTTGGTGATAGTCCGGTTAGAGACTATAACCGTTCTCAGCACTGCACAAACTGTCACAGACTCTTGAACCGGGTTCAAGGGCGGAAATGTCTGTTTCAGGTTGAAGCAACGTTTGCGACTTTAGATGATGTTTTAGGAGGAGTCGGTTTTATGGATGTGAGTGACCGGTTTTAGGAGTATGATTAGTTTGAGGTTAGGCTGAATAATAAAAGCAAAGGAAAGAGCACGAGACAAGGATTTGTTTATGGATGTTCGGAGCAAACCCTCCTACGTCACCCCTTCTTCTCAGATTATGAGAAGGATCTCCACTAACTTTTATAGTTACAACAACACCTCCGGTCGAGCCCAACTTCGCTACTCGCCGGTTACACCAAACTCACACTTTGATGTAATACAACAACTCAACAAAAACACACACAAAAAGCTTCCGGTTTTAGACACACCGGTTTTACAGTATAGGACTTTATCTCTCTAGAACTTTAATGCTTTTCGTAATTCGTAATGTACAACTTTCAGAACTGATGATGCTCACAACTGCTGATGCATTAAATGAAGACGTTTGATCTTCCTTTTATAGCTGAAAGTAGCCAACGGTTACTTTCTTCTCTCTCCTTTGGATTGGTTGATCGTTATCACGCCGGTGCAGAGAGGTTGTTTGCACGCTTCATTTTCCTCAACACCTGGCAGTCATGCAGGCAGCTCTGAGCAGAAGATGACGTAGCCGGTTTTCAGATTTGGACACGTGTTGGGCATGCACCTCCGGTTGTCAACTTCGGATCAATAAAGCATCATTGCTTTCCTCGCATGCTTCCGATCGGATCTGATCTTCTTTTATTCTTTCAAGACACGTTTCTTTCGTCATGGTGCGTCACTCTTGAAGTTTGAATTTTCCGGTTTTTGTGTCTTGTGCTGTATTATCCGGTTGGTATGTAAGTTTTTGTCTTGGCTAACCGGTCGCTTGAGTTAGTGAAAACCGGTTCCTCTGATCTTTGACTTGATCACTTGAAACTGGTTTCTTTGAAGCATAGTAGCAACCGGTTTTGATACTCCAACCGGTTCATATGGTTTTGATCTGTACCTGCACATGAAGGTTAACGCCTGTTTAGTACGTCTGACCGGTTTTCCAAAAATTAACTTACTTTATTTTTCTATCAGATTATTTATCTAGGCCCCTTTTCTTAAATTTTCTTTGTCTATTTCCTTCATTTTTTTCTCATGCAAACCCTCTAAATGTTATAAATGGATAAATTTAAAAAGTAAAGCGTAAGAATATTTTAAAGAAATGCCAAAATTAACTAGTAGAGACCTTAGAGGCGTTGTGGGACATAGCGTCTAAAAAACTATTTCTCACACGTAACTAAACGCCGAACTTACATCTCTTAATTTCCTATTTTTTGAAATTAGGTGGCGACTCCTAGTCGTGAGGTTAATTAAAATTGAAAATTTTTAAGTAGGCCTATGACATACTTTTCATTAAAAAACTCTCAATCTCTCCCAGATTCGATAGATGGTTAGATATGGAGTTGTCTATAAAGCCTCATTTTTTTAAAAAACTTAAATTTTTTCAAACATTAAAATTAATTTCATTCACATTTTCAAAATAATTTTTTTAAAGAGCGTGCCGGAATTTTCAAACTAGTCGATCAAAAAACATGTTTTTAAAAATCGATCACTGCTCGATTTTTAAAAAACATTTTTTTGATCGACTAGTTTGAAAATTCTGAGACGCTCTTTAAAAAAAAATTATTTTGAAAACGTGAGGGGAATTAATTTTAATGTTTGAAAAAATTTAAGTTTTTTTAAAAAATGAGGCTTTATAGACAACTTCATATCTAACCATCTATCGAATCTGGGAGAGATTGAGAGTTTTTTAATGAGAAGTATGTCATAGGCCTACTTCAAAATTTTCAATTTTAATTAACCTCACGACTAGAGAGTCGCCACCTAATTTCAAAAATTAGGAAATTAAGAGATGTGAGTTCGGCGTTTGGTTACGTGTGGGAAAGAGTTTTTTAGACGCTATGTCCCACAACGCCCCTAAGGTCTCTACTAGTTAATTTTGGCATTTCTTTAAAATATTCTTACGCTTTACTTTTTAGATTTATCTATTTATAACATTTAGAGGGTTTGCATGAGAAAATAAAAGGAAGGAAATAGACAAAGAAAATTTAAGAAAAGGGGCTAGATAAATAATCCACAAAAAAAAGTTTTGTCTTAATTGGCTTAAGTCTAGATTGATTTTTAAGATTATTATGAAAGTGAATTAATAATTATTTTAGAGGCTCTATTATTATTATTATTATTATTTTTGGTTTTATAAAAAATTAGTTCAAAAGAACTCATAAAAGAATGGGCTTACAATGGGCTGCTCCTTTGCTTTTGGAATCAAAACCGAAATTTCTCAAGTAAAACTTGTGACACAACCAAGAATGATTGGTGTTTGCTTAGGGTTTCAGTTGTGGAAAATGTTGGGCAGTCTAGGGCAAGTGAATGTGAAAAAAAGAAGAAAAAAAAGTGAGAGAAGAAGATCTTGTGAATGTGAAAAGAGGGAGAGAGAGCCAGATAGAGTTAAAAGGGCCCAAAAGCCCACTTAACACACTTGACCATTGAAAAAAATTATTTTAAACATTTACCAATGTTTAAAATGATAGAGCAATCTTCACTTGACATTGTCACTAAATATCTAAATATCAAGTTTTCATCCAATGAGATTTAATCTTAAGTTTTCATCCACTTAGATTCAATCTTTATTTAATAATGATTTAATACATTGTCATTTTAATTTTATAATAAAAAAAAAAAAACCGAGCCTATTCTTCTTGAGACACCGTTATCTTTTTTATTTTTGCATCATTATCCCCTTTAAACCCCTTCATCTTACAAAAAAATATTTTGTTAAAAAAAACAAATAAGTAATTTTATATTTAATTATTCCTATTTTTAAGGAACATTTCTAATTAATAAATAAAATGCTAACTAACTTATTCACTTATTCAAAAGTTCGCAAAACTAATCTGACTAATCTAACAAACTAATTAACAAACTTATCTAACAAACTAATCTAACAACTAATCTAAGAAAACAAAATATAACTAACAAAATTTTATAAAAACGTTAATATATATTTTGTAATATATATATATATATATATATATATATATATTTTATAAATAGCCAAGGTAATTAATTAAATAAAACCTTGAATATTCTAAGTATAATAACTTCTCTAAGTGTTGTAACATAGACAAATTACTACCTTAACTTTATTAAGAATCCAAAATCAATTATTTTCAAAAACTCAATTGTTCTAAAAATAATCGTCTCTAAAATAAATTGTGCAATTAGCCCGTGAATGAATTCGAGAAAATTGTATAGACTCGGATTTATGAAAAGCATAAACTATAAAATTGGGGGGTAAAAAATGAGTGTCTACAGGTTCGATAGGTTCGACCGACCGATTTAGGCCGGTTTTATACGGGTCAGTGCATGTCTGATATGAAGTTTGGCTCAATTCGGTGAAACCACAGGTTCTCGGTCTATACGGTCCGACCGAGCCGATTTCAAAATACTGTTCCCGATCACACAGTCTTCACAAAACCTCTTTTTGATTTTTATTTTAGGTCGTCCGAGCACAATATCCTTTTTACACTAGCTCGGTCGACCCCCCGAAGTGAAGATGACTGAAACCAAAAATACCACTTCATGACCCCATCCTTCAAATCGAGTTTGCATGAGTTTATCTAGAACTATTTTCAGCTTAAGTTTGTACATTCAAATTTTCTTCACTTCTACATAGGCAATGAACCTTTAAAGTTTATCCTTCAGTTGTAGTTCTCGGTCCTTCAACAAAGTTGAGTACCCTTTCTCCATCAATTGTCTCATGCTTAGTATGTTGTTTTTAAGATCATGTACGTAGTAAACATCTCTGGTATCTCTGATTCTCCCATTTCTCTATTGATACCAGACCGTTCATCAGCATTTGATGGCTACTTTTGAAGCATGCCGAAAGAAACAGATCTGGACTCCACCTTTGAGAGTATTTTAAATAACCTCTCATCACCACACACGTGGTTACTTGCGTCGGTGTTCAAGTACCACACTGAGTTATCAAAACAGCTCAGCTTGATCTCGGTTTCTAGATGTTTGTCACTAGAAGAATTCTTTCATCTTCTTTCTCGATAAGAAAGTTTATTAGTTCCTCATTTTTCTTCTCGAACCTACAATCTTTGTAAATATGACACAACTTTCTACAGTTATAACTTTTTATCAAGTAACAATCCTTGGCAACATGCCCACATTTATAACATTCAATATTGTTGTTTGTGTTTGTCCGACCACCCCGAGATTGATCTCGTCCAACTAATACTTGTAACATCCCGAACTCGGGTATCGTTACCTGTGAGGAAATAAACTATAAATACCCATGAGTAAGTCACTGTGCTACCACAACCCAAATTTAAAAGGTACCCATGAAGGTATTTACAGTTTATTAGCCTCACTCTTATAAGGAGTTCATGTTTACTGTGATTTCCTGATGTGGGATATCACAATCTCCCGAACTTAGTCACGTGAAGTACTTGTCGTGATCCCATTCGTAGTCTCGGACTCCTCCGATTAGGACTTTAAAAGTGACCCATGTGGCACATTGTTTCCGTGGGATTCAAGAGGTGCTCACCCGTGACATTTTATTCCTAATATCGGATCAGCTTTAATATGAATTTGGGTATTGTTACACATGAGGAAATAGAGTATAAATACCCCCAAGCAAACCATTGGGCCACCACAGCCCAAACACAAAAGGTACCCATGAAAGTATCTCATTCATAATCCCAGACTCCCCCGATTAGGACTTTATAAGTGACCCACGTAACACTTTGTTCTCACGGGATTCAATAGGTGCTTCACTATGACACTTTGTTCTTATAGGTCAACTCTAATACCACCCCAAGAAAACCACCAGGCTATCACAGCCCAAACTCAAAAGGTACTCATGAAGGTATTTATAGTTTATTAGTCTTACTCTTATAAAGAGTTCATATTTACTATGATTTCCTAATGTGGGATATCACAGTTTTGTTGGACAACTTGCTCATTTCCTCGTCCTCCTCTTCCTCTATCACTTATGCCTCTCTACCTTTGGTATTTTGAGCATAGAGCACCTTCACCTCATTTATTGTTGTATTTATTTGAAGAGCTTGTTCAAAAGACTCCTCCTTCTTGTTTTTTCTTCTCTTCTCATGTGTTTACAGGGATCCAACAAACTCTTCAAGAGTGAGCATTGATAGGTCTTTGAACTCCTCTATTGCGCACACGATATTTTTAAAATTATTTGTCAATGACCTCAAAATCTTTTCAACAACTCAATTTAATGAAAAACTCTCACCATTCGGATTTAGCTTGTTCACCACGGTCTCCACCCAAGTAATGAGTTTGGATACACTTTTAGACTCTTTCATCCTCATATTTTCCAAGTCGCCCATAAGGGTTTGAAGCCGGACTTGCTTCACCCGTTCATCTCCTTTGTTTGTTATTTTGGATACACGATTAAGTACCATCAATTTCTACTTCACTCACAACCCCACCATGAAAATCATTCTTACATACCAAAACTTCATCAACCAAATTCCCACCATTCTCAACCTCTTGACAATAACTAGCTCTGCTTTCCCCATTAGAACATTCCATCGATCGACCACCAACTTTACTCTCGGAAATATGCCCTCCCTGATTTCCATTTACTGAAACAGAAATCTCTTCAACCATAATTGACAATCCACCCTGATTTTCCTTAGCAATCCCAGAACTCTTTTCAACAATAACATATTGTCCATCCTCTTGAACAAGGCCAGCTGTTGAACATCAATACTAATTCCATCCTACTTAGCTGAACTTTGCTTTTTATGGCCATAATCACTTGAGACAATTTCTCGAGTACATTGCTTACCCGAGTGAGTAAATGTTCTGAATTTCGCACATCTAAAATATCTTCATTCATAATGAATCATGATTTGAAAGAGGTTTCCAATTTTATCCCTCAACTCAATATAATCCAGCAGAATGCTACTTGTCTTAACTTCAATACTTACCCTGGAAAATTGTTAATCATTATGCCAAGCAGGGCCTCTTTGATAACCTTAAAAGGAACCTTAACCCTACTCATGAAGTGTCCCACGACCACACTGTCCAATTGATTTACACACTGCTCCTCCACCTCAGGTGGGAGTTCAAATTGAAAAGGGTGGTCAAGAATCTTGACTTTTTGAAGAAGTGGATCATAAAGTAGATTTCTTGAATTAGAGCTCAAGTTATTAGAATTTTGTCATACCTTATTATTATTATTCTGTAAAGTCTGGTTAACATTGCTTCTATCACTAGGATAATCTATATACATATAATGATGCTTAATTTTTAAAGTGTCCGGATTGCCGGGTCGAGAGCTGTGGTTAATTTGGATACTTGGGTCGGATTATGGGTTGACCCGTTTTTAAATTTAAAACGGTTAAAAATAAAATTAAAAATGCTAGAGGTATGTTTCGAACTTGCAACCTAACAAAACAAGTACAACTCTTTAACCAACTAGGCTACAAAGACTTTATATTTTAAATTCAACACCAAATTTGATAAACGCGGGACGTTTTAATATTAATATAAGTTCAACCTTTTAACAAACTAATCTATATATATATATAATGATGCTTAATTTTTAAAATGTCCGGATTGCCGGGTCGAGAGCTGTGATTAATTTGGATACTTGGGTCGGATTATGGGTTGACCCGTTTTAAATAATCTTAGATCAACGAGGTTCAATTGAAAAGAAAAGAGTGATATCTTCATATACAGAGCATTTTATTTCGTGGATCTCCTTTTGTCGTGTGTTATCTTTTTTCATAATCTTCTCAATTTCTCTATCAATATCAGTTTTCAATAATTGAATTTGTATTATGTTATGTTTCAACAATACGTTTTCACTGATTTGTATTTTTTTTCCAGGAATTTGATCATTTCAGGCAGCTGCAAAAACATCCTTGGTCTCCTTCTGTAGCTTCTAAATCTACAATCATTCACAAAATTCAGGTAATTTCTCTTTCCTAATTTATTTATTTTACTTATTTTCTCTCTCATAATATAAGATCATCTCAAACCCACCAACAAACAACTCCATTATAGGTCACTCAACTGCATTTTAAGTTTTCCTACAAAATCTTTCTCCTCTAAACCCAAATATGCAGGGACATTTTTCACATACTCAAAAGGTTTTCAAAACTTTCATTTTAGTCATTTTAGTTTGTTTTTAATTAATTTATATAACTTATTTATATTTTAATTTGTTTACATATTTTATTTATTTATATTTTAA
Organism: Impatiens glandulifera; assembly: GCF_907164915.1. Classification (NCBI taxonomy): domain Eukaryota; kingdom Viridiplantae; phylum Streptophyta; class Magnoliopsida; order Ericales; family Balsaminaceae; genus Impatiens; species Impatiens glandulifera. Next base: position 12,844,837 of record NC_061869.1, on the reverse strand, counting down.
TTTATTTATATGTTTAATTCATGATAGTTTTAATAAGATTTGTTTTGTTGTATTTTTTTTGTTTGTGAGATGTAAAGTGTCCGGATTGCCGGGTCGAGAGCTGTGGTTAATTTAGATACTTGGGTCGGATTGTGGGTTGACCCGTTTTTAAATTTAAAACGGTTAAAAATAAAATTAAAAATGCTAGAGGTATGTTTCAAACTTGCAACCTAACAAAACAAGTACAACTCTTTAACCAACTAGGCTACAAAGACTTTATATTTTAAATTCAACACCAAATTTGATAAACGCGGGACGTTTAATATTAATATAAGTTCAACTTTTTAACTAACTAATCTATATATATAATGATGTTTAATTTTTAAAGTGTCCGGATTGCCGGGTCGAGAGCTGTGGTTAATTTGGATACTTAGGTCGGATTGTGGGTTAACCCGTTTTTAAATTTAAAACGGTTAAAAATAAAATTAAAAATGCTAGAGGTATGTTTCAAACTTGCAACCTAACAAAACAAGTACAACTCTTTAACCAACTAGGCTACAAAGACTTTATATTATAAATTCAACACCAAATTTGATAAACGCGGGACGTTTTAATATTAATATAAGTTCAACTTTTTAACTAACTAATCTATATATATATAATGATGTTTAATTTTTAAAGTGTTCGGATTGCCGGATCGAGAGCTGTGGTTTATTTGGATACTTGGGTCGGATTGTGGGTTGACCCGTTTTTAAATTTAAAACGGTTAAAAATAAAATTAAAAATGCTAGAGGTATGTTTCGAACTCTCAACCTAACAAAACAAATACAACTCTTTAACCAAATAGGCTATAAAGACTTTATATTTTAAATTCAACACCAAATTTGATAAACGCGGGACGTTTTAATATTAATATAAGTTCAACTTTTTAACTAACTAATCTATATATATATATATATAATGATGCTTAATTTTTAAAGTGTCCGGATTGCCGGGTCGAGAGCTGTGGTTAATTTGGATACTTGGGTCGGATTGTGGGTTGACCCGTTTTTAAATTTAAAACGGTTAAAAATAAAATTAAAAAGGCTAGAGGTATGTTTCGAACTTGCAACCTAACAAAACAAGTACAACTCTTTAACCAACTAGGCTACAAAAACTTTATATTTTAAATTCAACACCAAATTTGATAAACGCGGGACGTTTATATTAATATAAGTTCAACTTTTTAACTAACTAATATATAATGATGTTGAGTAAATGGATACTTGGTTCGGATTGTGGGTTGACCCACCCATAAATTTAAAACGGTTAAAAATAAAATTAAAAATGTTATCTGTAATTTTTTTCACGGTGTTTTATATTATTACTCGTGCAAATACACGGGCTAATGCTAGTTAATTAATTAGCTTATTGTTAATGATAAGATCCTATATTAATATAATATGGATAAATGGGGGCAAATTATGTTTGGGGAATGTATTATCTTAGTTGAAGTGTTTTTTTAAGATATTTTTATTAACTTTTGATAATTTGAGTGGGACACAATTATGTTATAATATCAATTTATTTATGTTATATTTTTACATTAATTTTTTAATACTATAAATTATTTAACATTTTAATGATAACTTGATTTGAACAATTAAAATAGACATTGAATGATCACTTACGATATTAGATTCAGAAAACATGTTGATTTGTTTGAGACCTTGTTCTTCTTCAATATTTTTTTACAATATTAGATCCATAAAACATGTTATTTTCGATTAAATCTTTTTGTTTTTAGATGTTTTATAAGAATAAATTGAGAAAAGAAAATTTATTTCATTTCTTTGAAGGACATTTGAATTAATAATTGTATTATATTTTGTTTTTGGTTTTTGGTTTTAGTTTTGAATTATATTTTTAATCTTATGTATTTTTTTTTAGAAATCATTTAAAAAACAATTATAGTCAATGAAGGACAATAAGACTTAGGGCTTGTACGATGTTGACAATACTCATGTAGCAGTTACACGCTCTCTCTCACTTATTTATTGTTATTTTTGTTTAGTTTTTATTATTATTAAATGATTTAATATTTTAATTAATAATATATTAAGGTATTAAATTTAAATATATTTATTTATTATCGAATATTCTAAAATATATGTTTAGATATATAATTTAAAATAAATTTGGTATAAATTATATAATTTTAAAAAATAATTATAATTTCTAATTTATGCATTATATAAGAAAGATTTTTACAGTCATTTGATATTCATTTAGATAGTATTTTTTTTAATTAGTTTGTTAACGTCAATATTATGTATTTTAATATTGTAATAATTTATATTTTGAAGTTATACACAAATATATTTAGATTATTTTTTATTTATTTTTTTAACTTACAACATATTTTTGAAAAATGGTGACATTATGTCTTTTCATTATTTATTTTGTAAATTAGAAAAAGATTACAACTTTTTTACATTTAAGTCAAAACAAACATTAGCTTAAAACATGGAAATTAAAAAAAATGACTAACCAGAAATTAAGTAAATAAAAGTACCAAACTCGATATTTAAGTTAACATATACTTTACAATTTCGTTGTAAATTTGTGATACATCTATGTACGTGTGAGATTCTCAAACTAGTAATGACATTTTTCTAACTCTATTAAAAATTTTGAAATTTCTTTTAAGTCAAAATATGATAGTAAACAACTCCAATAAATTAATTGTTTTGGATTTAATGATCAACCAATCTTAAATGCACTTTCAATCTTCTGGATAATCAGCTACTCCAAAAGATATAGCTACTAACCCATATATTAGTAAAGAACAAGTGGTGCAATAAAGAACCTAATGTAGATTCGCTATACTTATAAACTTGTTAATTTTGTCTTTTGTTATTAGCTTATCCTAATATGTCAACCATAATATAAATTTGTGTCTTGGCGCGACCTTAGAAGACCACACAATTTAAACGTCTCTCCACAATTTGTTTAGCGTAATTGCGACAATATTTGGGTCGTTGATTTGTGTCATTCAAAATGAGCATAATATTAACGTATTTTAATTTTCGAATACAAATCATAATACAAGTTGCATTATACAATTGCTTTTTATTCAAATTTGATTAAATTAATTATTATAAAATTAGTTTAAAATATATCTATATAAATAATTATAAAAATTGACAAAATATCTTAATAAAGTATATTCAATCAAATTTAATTTTTTTTTAAAAAAAGATTCAAGTTATTTCCAAAGTAAAATGTAATAAAATAGAAAAGCTACTTCTTTTAAAATTTTATTTAAAATTTAAACATAATAATGACAAGAACAGTAAAGATATGTTTAGAGACATGAGATAATGACAGACAAAGATTAATTAAAGATTTAATCTTTACTTAACAGCTTCACGTAAACCATGTCCAGTTTACATATACAAACGTCACTCTCCCTCTTCAGCCTCCCTTTCCTTTTTCTTTCTAGAAAATAAATGCAGAAAATCAATACCCATTTCTGTTCTTCTCTATTCTGCAATTCTTTCCATACTTAACGACTAATCAAGAAAAAAAAAATCGTCTTTTTACTTCTGTAATTGGGACGGTGGTGCCCGGCGGTTTAAACCCAGATGCCGGCGATGCCTGTCCCAGAGTTATTATCATTATTGATCTTCATTTTTGTCTCCTCACTTGCAAAATCGGTGATAGCGGTTCAAGGGGTAGGGCATCATGTTAAAGTTTTAGCTCTAGAAAGGACTTTTCCAGCGGACCAAAGGGTGGAGCTGGATTCGCTTAAGGCTCGGGACCGAGCAAGACATGCTCGAATCCTACAGGGTTCTATGGGCAGTGGTGGGGTAGTTGATTTCTCAGTTTCTGGTTCATCCGATCCTTATGTAGTTGGGTAATGCTTAATTATTTCGAATTTAGTTGATTTTCAGGGTTTTGTTTTGTCATTTTCTAAAGTATCTGCATTGTTATGTTTGATTTCCTCAAAATTGATTACAAATGGAGCTAATTGACTGTATTGTTCTATTTTACTGCTGTTTTTGTTTGGGGGGTTATTAGTTTGTGTACTTTGAATTGAATTGTTAGCATTGCCTTAGTTTTTATGGTTTTTGGATTTTGGGTTCTCTTGCAGGCTTTATTATACTAAAGTTAAGTTAGGATCTCCTCCAAGAGAATTCAATGTACAGATTGACACTGGCAGTGATATATTATGGGTTAATGGAATTTCTTGCACAACTTGTCCACAACTAAGTGGATTAGGGGTTAGTAAATTGAACACATGGAGTATTTATTTTTCAGATTATCAGAATTTGCTCACTACAGTTGTCTTTTGTTTGCAGATAAATCTCAATTTCTTTGATGCAGCCAGCTCATCTACTTCCTCTTTGGTTTCTTGTTCAGATTCAGTTTGCACTTCTATAATTCAAACAGCAGCAGCTGAATGTGCTGCACAGAATAATCAATGTGGCTTTTCGTTTTCGTATGGAGATGGAAGTGGGACATCTGGTTACTATTTGTCTGACTTACTTCACTTTGATTCGATTATGGGTTCTACGTTGGTCGCTAATTATTCTGCTCCAATTATTTTCGGGTAATATTCTTTGATAATTTTTCGAACTATATTATGTAGATTGCATTCCACTTAAATTAAGTGAGAAAATTAAACTATTCTCTTATAAATTTCGGGAGATATTGATTTTGTATGCATTATATCATGTTAGGTTCTTTCTATATAGTATTTATATACATTTGTGGCTTTTTTGTTGTTGTTGCATATTTGAACAGGTATAGCAATTCCCTGTCTGGTGAATTAACTAAGACAGATAGAGCAATTGATGGGATATTTGGGTTTGGTCAGCATGATCTATCGGTCATATCTCAATTATCATCGCAAGGAATTACTCCACGAGTTTTCTCCCATTGCTTGAAAGGAGAGGGCAATAATGGTGGCATACTAGTCCTTGGCGAGATTCTGGATCCAAGAATTGTCTATAGCCCCCTTGTCCCATCCCAGTATGTACTTTTGATCACTAGTATTTCTGTTTGTGGCTCATTTGGAAACACCTCGATACAAAAAAATATTTAATTCAGAAACGTATCTTGATGAATGATATTTGAAAACTAACCTTAGTCAGATGCATATTCAGAAATTGATTGGTTGTGTCTCATCTGGATTCGGATACAAAAAAAAAAATATAAGTGTTTTCAAATTGTATCTCTTTGGTGACTTATTCTTCAGATGTATTATTACTACACTTCCCTTGTGTTTACAAGCACCTCCAAAACACAATATTTGTTTTGATTTTCATGAGTTATATAACACATGTCAATTGCAATTTCAACCCTTTTATTAACCTTTACAGGCCTCATTATAATTTGTATCTACAAAGCATTGCTGTCAATGGACAGTTGTTACCTATTGATGAAGGTGTGTTTGCTACCTCAAGTGATAGAGGAACCATTGTAGATTCAGGAACAACTTTGTCATATCTAGTGGCGGAAGCTTATGATCCTTTTGTCAGTGCTGTAAGTACGAGTTTCATTTTTTCGCTTCAATTTTATATTAGGAACAAAGTGTACAAAAGACATCTATCCTTTACCCTTTCCAAAAGAAGAAAAATAATAGGAAGAAAGGAGTGTTCCAACATTGTACTCTTCCAAATAAGAGTTACCCATTTGAAAATACATTCTGGAGCTGTAGTTAGGTCTATAATTAGGTTATGTTCCAAAACATTCAGATGAAATACTTTAACAAAAAAAGTGTTTTACAAGGAAATTTATCGACGTTTTCTCATTCAAATCCAACTCCAGAAAGTGTTTCCAAATGGGTTTGGTCCTGTATCAAGAGTCAAGATATATGCTTCATTTACAAGCAATCTTGTATTTGCATGGAAAACTTCTCTAGATATTTGGAAAGTTTGTAAATATCTTTGATACAATTTTTTGAAGCCCGCACCAAGACCAATAGGACACAGCTTTCTGAATTTGGATGAGAAAACTGATTGAAATAGTGTTTCTAAATGAAAGCATAATTGTGTTATGATGTGGGGTAAAAACATTCCATTCAAAATGTATTCATGGTAGAATCCTTACTGATGACCGATGAATGAGAAATAAATGTATTATGGTTAGTCATTATCGTATGTGCTGTGAGGATACGGAGATGATTAGTCATTATCGTAGTCATTCAACTTGATTGAGTACTTAGAATCTGATTTATTTTTCTTTCAATATACAGATCATTCTAGAAAAGAACAAAAAAACATAAATGGGCTGGAAAGTAAATCTCCTTTACAAAAGTGTAAACTTGAATCTAATTCATCAATACAAAAACAAAGAGAAACACTATGTTCTTCATCTTCAAGGGCTTTTCCCTGTTTAGACTATTTCCTTTTCTGTTGTACATATTTATTCATGGATGGTTGGGATGATAAATACGGGGATATCTTTCCGACATGTTTCTGTTTCTTACACGTGCAGGTGAGTGCTTCAGTTTTACAATATGCACAAACTCTTATGTATAAAGAAAACCAGTGTTATCTTTTACGCAGCAGGTTCTCCATAGTTAATTGTAGTCTTTTCTTCGTTCTGGTTTTTGCATCTGTTAACAATTTTGCATGTTTTAATGGATTTCTTCATTACAGTATAAATGATGTGTTCCCTTTCGTTGCTCTTAACTTTGCTGGAGGTGCATCCATGGTTTTGAAGCCTCAAAACTACCTCATCGATTATGGTTTTACTGTAATGCATCTCCTCCTATTTAGTATACACTTTTGACCAATTATACTTTAAGGTTTGAAGTCTGCACCTTGTGATAGTGTCCATAGTCCATACTGAGATCTTTGTCTTTGACAGGACGGTAAAGCAATTTGGTGCATGGGATTTCAAAGACAGCAGGATCGAAGTATAACAATTTTAGGAGGTCAGTTTTTTTCTTATTAATTCAGCCTCCGTTTATATCACATTGATGCTCATCTTTCAAAGTACAATCTAGATTCAATTAGCAATTTTCAATTAAAATCATTGACTGCATGGAAATCTACCGTGATATCCTTCAAAATCACTTTCTTTAAGGGTAAATAGATGAATAGTCATATTCACTGGTTTTTGTGCAAAAAGTCGGGTATGGATAATGATACATGGGTGGTGTTTGATAATACAACTTATCACTTAATCTAAAACATTAAGTTTTTATTTGAAATAAGTTCATTTGATGACTGCTATTTAAAATCACTTTTTATAAAATTTAGCTCAAATTATGTTTATAAAATTAATCAAGAATATCTAACTTAATTTGGGAAGATATGAATGACTTAACTAGTAAATTAATATGAGCGTATAAAAGACAACTCTTACCCTTGAATATTAATTAAACGTCACTGAAATGTAAAATAGTCTTTAAATACTTTTCTTATATTATTTACATTCAACTTAGATATTAAGTACTTAAAATTCAACATTTGTTTTTAACAAGAGAGCTCATCGCCTTTCTTGAGTACCTTTGTGCTCGTTAATCTCTTGGTTTTCATGTTTAGTTTCGTTGTGCATAAACGACTCTAATTTTTCATGGTGCATGAACCATTTAAAAAAAGAAATATTTATTTTTCACACTTACCTAACTCGACACTTAATTTGGTTTCAATCACCATTACTGTTGCGTTGTTTGTTTGGTTCTTTTACAGTCAAATAGGTTAAATGTTTAATGTTTTCTTGCGAGTAATCTGTCTGTTGGGTACCTTTCAATTTCGCTTCCTTGTTTTGCACAAGTGGCATCGACTTTTATTTATTAAAATGAGGCTCCACGTGTTTAAAACTTTAGTATAAGCATTGTTTTGTAATATTAGAAGTTTTTTCACGCAAGTAACTTTGATCTTGTTCTCCCTTTGCAGATCTGGTTCTAAAAGACAGGATTGTTGTTTACGATATAGCTCGTCGGCGGCTTGGTTGGGCTGATTACGACTGTAAGTTGCATAACATAATTAATTTTCTTATTATTTAAACTACTGTTGAACTTATGGCTTCTCCTTTCAACCTCGGGTTTAGGTTCTTTGTCAGTTAATGTCTCGATAACTTCTGGTAAGGATCTATACTACAATGGCGCCACACTAAGTGTGAGCAGTTCGTCGAGAAGTAAAAAAGTCTTAAAGTTGATTCTTCTCCTCCTTCACATTTTGTTGTTCAGTAACCGCCTCTTGTAACTGTAACACATAAATGGCAGCTCAATGTTCTAAGTCTAACCCATATTAGTGTTATATTTAAGGTGAGATTTTGTAGAGTTGGTTTAATTGCTTTTGTGGCCCATGATTTGTTTTGAGTCCATTAGCATCATATTTACTAACTTAGGCATTATTTGGTTTTGGGTCATGTTGAGAACATGTCCCAATTTATAATTAGTGACATTTATGCATATGATAGGTTGGGGGCTTAACCAATTTGTTTAATTGAATCACAAGTGATAAATATCAAATATTTAAAAAAACAAGTAAGAAATAATCTTGTTAGTTAAATCTGTTGGGAAATTTGGTCAATATTGATCCAAAACCTGATAACCATTTTCATATTATTATGATCACATTGACCTTTTTAACTGTTACCATGTAAATTCAGCAGTGTTTTTCTCATTATGTAAACGAAAAAGGACAATTCAACATAACAGAGATATAAATATTATGAGGCTGAACAAGCCAAAGAAGTCGCTTTGGCCGACTGGTTAAGGCGTTTACCTGCTTATAACACCCTGGCTGTGTTGTGTTCTCACTTAAATAGTCAAACTTTCTTGAAACTAGAGTGATTTTGATTCCCTTCTCCATATCCATTGGGATGAAATTGTGTATAACACCCAAAACTCTAATCTCCTTAATTGCCTATTGATCCAAATAGTCAAACTTCCTTGAAACTAGAGTGATTTTCATTCCTTTCTCCATATCCATTGGGATGGAATTGTGTATTAAAACCCAAAATACTAATATTCTTAATTGCCTAATGACCTCATTGTGGTATTAGATATATTTAAGCGGGTTTGAGTGCTAACTCTTAACTTCGAATTTTTGTTTTTATTTCGTCACTGAATAGAGACACCAAGCTTCAAACTTGAATAACATGTCTCTCATTGTCGAAGAGTTGATCTTTTTAGTTGTCGTTGAAGTAGTAACCAAGATATGTAGCATTCTTAGAATAGTTCATCGTGAAAGTAGTAACCAAGATATATAGCATTCTTAGAATAGCTGGTCGTGAAAGTTTTGAACCAACCATTAATGAAGACTAGTAACTTGTACATTTGAGAGTATGGTCTCAAATCCTCCTAGACATCATGACAATTGTGAGATATACATTTTTATCCTTATCTTTTGAAATCTAAATATATAATAACATTTAGAACTATAAATTACCGGTTCTCACACCATAACACACTGACCCGTTATGTGAGTGTAAACGGGTCGGGTTGTTGATTCGTTATTGTTAATTTCGTCTCATTATGTGTAAAATATCAACCAACTAACTAGTCTTTAATATTTTCTTAATAATAAGTACATGTATTAATTACATTTTAGGCGGATAAAACAATATTGGAATCAAAAGTTATGATGAGAAGCTCAAAGGTGGTATAAACTTGTTAAAATAATATAAATGTTTTTTTTCTCTTTTTAAATGTAGTTAATGGAGTAAAATTTAACAATAACAATAAAATAAGAAAAACTTATAATAAAGAAATCATGCAAAGAGATGGGACAATGATCCAAACCCTACCTCAACAATTTCTAACATTTTTTAGAAGACAATCAAATTTCTAACACTGTACATAAAAGATCGGTTTAAATCTCAATAAAGTTATAAAAATAATATTATTATTAAGATGTAATAAATGACTAATATTGTTAAGCTTTATGCGGCTACTATTCTAACCAAATAATTCATCACAAGATAACATGAATGATAGACTATTTTTTCTACCAACCCACCATGTTAATAATTTTATTCACACTTTATAATAAAAGCCAATAGTTATAACATTGACTCCAAGCATAAATATCCTTTTTCATTACCCTTATAAAAAACATTTTCTGAAAAGAAAACTATTAAAATGTATTAAGTTATCATTTCCCTGGAATTATTAAAGTAATATGAGATAAATCTTCCCAAATAAGCTCCACGTAAGGAAGAGAAAATCAGCATGGGAAATTCAGTGAACATGGATGGATCCAAGTCCAACCAAACATGGGTAAGAGAAAAAAAACAAAAAAACATGAGAATCCAATGATCTACTTTCTTTATTCAGTCAGAACAAACTCAAAGTAAAAAAGAATTATTAATAATAAAAAAAAAGTATTAAAAAATCAATAGTGGACTAGTCCAATTTTGCAACCCAATCCAAGCAATGGGTTATTATCTGTCTCTGTCCATGTCCATATCATTGTATATATTCACTATTATTATTATTATTATTATTATTATTATTATTATTATTAAATATCCATCTTGTCTTTCAAATAAAACTAATAGAGCACAAGTTGTTCAATTTTAATTGGACCAAGTTTTATTTTTTTGTTGTTGTTTTGTTGACTCATCGACCATTTTCAATCATGTTGATTATTTTTCTTAGTATACAAACACAAGTAAATTTACCCATAAGTCTACTTGGGTCGTAACTTAGGTTACCCAAAATATTTTGTATATATATATATATATAAATAACACTAGTATAAAAGGCGATAATAGCGACCGGACATACCGTCGTTAAAAAAATATCCACAACGTGGATTTTGTTTATGTGCTCATATAGCTTGGGTACATTTTGTGAAAATTTGTTAGTCCTGATATATTCTAAATCCTATCTCCGTCGACTTTAACAAAAATTGGACATTGGTTTTGAGTTAGTTTGATTTTAATTGAACCGAGGTTTCTTTGTGTCTTTTGTTTCTATTTCAAGTCATGTTGTTTATTGTTAGTCTAGTATAGAGATATAATTAGGAATTAAATAAAATGTCTATATATATATATATATATACATATTTAATCATTAAAACTAATAGCTAAGACAAATGATTAATTAGAACTTACATGCATACATTGAAATTGATTTCTTTCCATTATTGTCTCTATTTTATCATGATCATGATCATTATCATTATCATTCCAAATTCAAATTAAGTTGATTCTTATTACAACATTTGGACCATTAAGTGTTACAAGTTTGAGTTATTGTTTCTTTTTATGATTGGTTCTTTTAATTTATCTACAATACGAGAAATCCTTGTAGCCAACTTGTGTAGACCGGTTTCTTTTCCAAATGTTCACCTAAAATTACAAGGAAGCGAACGAGAATGAAAACGAATACAAACACAAACAAAACTCAATAATGAGATAACAAGAGTCTGAAAAATTAAACTCAATTTGTTAGCAAAGTCTTAAGTCATCCAGCAGATCCACGATTTTCCTCAACCGAGATACATTAGTACCCGATCTAACTTCCTTCAATGTAATGAAAACTCAATATAAAACGAGACAACCGAGAACTATCCGAGAAAGTTATTTTATTTATTTCTAAAGAAAAAAAATAACATGTGATGAAGGAGGAGCAATTAGTGTCTCCCAATTATAATTTTCAAGCTCTAAATTATCACTCATCTGACAATACAACTTAAATTTTTTGTTTTACTTTTGTTAACAAATTTTTTTTTTTAAAATATCCTATAGTGTGATGTATTAAATACTATATATTATTATTATAAATTTGAAGATAAATTTTAATATTTTTGAATAAAACTAAATTATTCACCAAAATTTCCGCTCAAAATAATCTTTTTAAATATATTTATATTAAATAATAAACATCAATGTTTAGATAAAATTAAGCAGGTAGGATTTAAAAACATGCTTGGTTGATCATATGAATGTTGGGATAATAATGTTTATTCATACATATTTTCCCAATACATGCATGTTTGGTAAGTCTTGTATTATATTTATATAATTTTTAGTTTTCAAACGATCGAGCAGAATAATAATAATGAGGATAAATGATTTTTTTTTTTAATTTTGCCTAAATTGCTCATTATATGATCATGAGCATCTATGGATAACGATGCTTCAAGTTCACGACTCTGCAGATCTTGAGATGTTATGATCATTAAGCTTAGCCAAGCGTTATAACAATGGACAATAGTGAGCTTACCATCGGAAAAAAAAGAGAACATATCAGAGTTTTGAAAAAGATACGGCTATAAAAGGTAAAGCACATAAAAAAAAATGTGGCCACAAGGAATTAAGTACATTGCACATAGTCCGCAAAATAAAAAATATGACTACACTAAGGTAGCACGGTGATAATAATTAAATGTGTAATGTTAGTTCTCCTTTAATTAAAATAAAAAGTTACTCATTAAATACTGATCAATAATTTGAAAACCTTCTTTTTAATCAACTTAATCAAACATTATTTCACTTTAATTCATATAATTCACCCAAATTAATTCATTAACTAAAATATTCTCTATTTGTATTACTAAAATATTTTAAGTTTTTTAATCTAAAATACTCATTTTTTTTTTAATTTTATACCTAAACAAGACCTTAACATATATCTCACTAACTTTAAAAATAAATGTTAAATATTCTTTATAATACTTTAAAAATAATATAATTATCTTATTTAAACCATACTATTAATTATTAATTTTATTTTTATTTAATAATAATATAATATTATAATACTTCCTATACAAAAAAAACCGGCTATAATAATACTACAAATTAATATAATAAATATTTATCATCTATTTAAAAATATCAAAATATTGGTGCACCAATTGGAACACCACCTAATAATATACCTAATTGGTTTTAGGTCCCTCTAGTCAAAGTTGTGTGCAAACAAAAAACAATTTCTTCAATATTTGAATCAAAATTATGTTTTATTTTTTTTAAGTCTTGGTTTTGATTAGTGAGAAGGTCTCAATAAGATTATATTAATTGGGCATAATTTTATAAATACAATTGACTCAATAATTGTAGAGATTGACAATGATAGCATTTTTTTATCAACCCCCAAGTTGAAATCTTAAATATCTTACACTACATTTATTTGGTGATTATTATTTTCTATACAATATTATTCTTCAAGTGAGTGTTAGTATTATAATACCTAAATTAAAAATGATAAAACGTAAATTTTAACTTTCTTGAAATAGTTTGTTATACTTTTGTTAGTTGTTCCAAATTGTTACCAATATGTCTCATTAGATATAATTTCAAAAAAAATTGTTCTATTTTTGTATTGTCTATCAATAGCTTGATATGTGTTTTACATCCAGAACAACCATGGTAATTCATCATCTTGCACTGAAATTTGTTGAATTATTTCATTTTTATTCAAATGACATCATCATTAGAGACAAACACTTTCCAATATGATCATCAATAATATCATACCCACCCACAAATTTCAAATTGTTCACCAATCTTCTCTAAATTACTATATTTATCACTCTATTCACCCCTATCAACTCAACCATTTGTTCTCAAGAGCCCATTTGACTTGGAAACATATAATGAGACCCCATTTCATTGTACTCTTCAAGTTTAGGGCATCATTTTCCTTCTTCAAGCCATTATACACACCTTTATATATATTTGTTGAAGTCCACATACATTGACTTTTGTAATTTGTGTTTGTTTTCTAGACAAATCGGTCTAATTTTTGTTTCCTAGACATTAAAATCGGTCTATGTCGTCGTTTCTAAGTCTTTTATAAGATGCCAATATTCATTTGTAACATAAATGTGTTATTTTTATGTGTTATTCTTTAACGTAGATTGACAATTAATTAAAATTTACAAATAAATCCTCAAATTCTAAGTGTCAAATGTAACTTGCATTTTGCTTCTTCTTCATAACTCTCATTTGGGATGATGATCTTCTGTAAAACTGGGCAATGGGTTGGATAATTACGAATCGACACGATTCAACACGATATTTGTACGGAACGATATAATATGATATTATCTCACTCGGGTCTTGGGTTGACAAGATACTAGCACGAGACAACATGATCACGACGCGGTTATAAGTTTGTATGATCGTAACACGGTTATAAGTTTGTATGATCGTAACACGGTTACGAGTCGACACGGACACAACACGAGTATAGACACGACACAAGTATAGACACGACACGAGCACAACATAAACACAATTAGTCACATTACCTAAGCTACTCCTATTAACCTTCTCTAAACCAATTACATTTTTATTCAATTAATAAATTATTTAATTTCATCAATGAAATATTTATAATTAAAATTAAACATACTAAAATACAATATTAAAAATATTAACTTAAATAATATAAATTAAAATTAAAATAAATAAATTATATGAATAGAAATGTGAGTGATCTATTAATCATTCTCTTCGATATTACTTTTATTAATTACTTATTAATTTTTTAATTATTTATAATTTTCATTATTGTTAATACATTAAATATATGATAATAATTTATATTTTAATAATATAATAATATATATTATAATTTACACCCAACCTTTCTCACTTTCTTTTCCATTTTTTTACTCAAACTATTCACCTTTACATTATCAAATTACCACGTCTCTTTCAGTCAAGTCTCCTAGTTACTAGATCACATATTTAATTGTTTATCATGAGATCATTTTAAAAAATCTTAAATTACTCCAAAATTTTATAAATTAATAAAAAAAATTTACATTAAAAAATTATAAAATAAAAAATTAATTTTATTAATTAAATAAAAATCTAATTTATAAAATTAATATTAATTCAAAAAATACAATATTGAATAGTTATAGAGATATATTTTAACTTAAAAAATCTTAAACTACTTTTAATTATATTAAATAAAAAATTCCTAAAATAATATTCAATACTTTGCAGTAATAATTGATTTGTATATCACTAAATTATTATTTTTTTTTAAATTAGTCTAAAATTTTAAAATTTAATAAAATAATTTTAAAAAAAACTTTATTTTATTATAAAAAATATCCACTATTTTAATTATATATAATAATAAATATTATATACCTAATTAAATAATTATGTATAAATTCTTATCTAATATTTTGAAAATTATAAAATTTAACATTTATTATATTTATTTAACTTAATATATATTTTTTAATATAAATTAATAACTTTATAATAACAAATTAACTAATTTTATTTAGATAATTATTTGTATGTGTTAAAATTTTTTTTAAATAATTGACATTCAAATTATTATTTATAAAACTATATGTTAAAATTTATATTTACACATTTTACCTATTAAATAACCATTTAATACATTTAACCTATTAAATTAATTCAAAATTTCTAAATTAAAATAAATTAATAATCATATTTTATAATTTTTACTAACAATATAATTTAATATATATAAATAAATAAATAATTAACATGAGTGTGTCAAGACACGATTGTGTTGCCACAATGACGAAATATAACCGTAATAACACGAAACATGAATTTAAACATGATTTAACATGACACGAATAAACTCGTAGACACGAATAACGACACGAAAGAGTCCGTGAATCATAATATTTTGAGTGGGTCAAGATACGACACGAATAAGATTGAGACATATCACAACACGACACGATTAAGAGTCTAGCACAATTTTCTCGAGTCATACGGATGTTTATTCACGATACCGAACTCTAATAGTGACAAGATGAAGACGAATAAAACACAAATATAGATAAATGAGAGTTTTTTTATGTGTAACTTAAATATTTTTCAAAATTGTTACCCCCAACAACTTTATGTTTTTTAAAAATAAAATAAAATTATTTTTGTATTTATATTTTTAATTGATCAGCTAAATAATTTGATAAAAAGAAGTTTGATTTGTCAATTTCTTCATTTAGGTTCACCATTCTCCTAACTGAGTTCAATTAATTGCATTAGTTATTTCATTGAATATTTCCTTATTTAGTTTATGGTTTCATTTATCTTTCTTCTAATATATTTTAATCAGATAAATAACCAGCTGTGTATTCCAAATATATATTATTGATTATTTCCAAATAACTAATAAATTATTTAAAAATAAGAATGGAGGGTGATTTATATCAAAAACAAGCAAATATCTTTTAAAAAATTACAAAAAATCATATTTTTAATAGATGGTGGTTCCTTGTCCTTGTCGACATAATTGTGAAAAAAGTATATGGAATATTATGCCTACCTAGCATGTGACGCAGCCTGTCACCATCAGACGGTAGAGCAACAATCCAAAATAAACAGACGGCTCAATTTTCACCATTGAGAAATCAACATCTATATGGTCCCATATGTTTAACAAATCGACAGTCGTAGTTTTTGTTTGAATCCTCTCGTCTAATCTGATAAGTTTTACATGATCCAACACGATATTTGTACGGAACGATACAATAAGATATTTTTTCACTTTGACTCGGGTTTTGGTTTGACACGATACAAGCACGAGACGACACGATCGTGACACGATTACGGATTTATACGATCGTTACACGGTTGCGAGTCGACACAGACACAACACGAACACGAATATAAACACGAAACGACATAAACACAATTAGTCACGTTACCTAAGTTACTCAAACTAACCTTCTCTAGATCTATTACATTTTTATTTAATTAATAAATTATTTAATTTTAAAAATGTAATATTTATAATTAAAATTAAATATAATAAAATACATTATTAAAATAATATAAATTAAAAAATATATAAAAAACATATAAATAGAAATGTGAGTTTTTTAATAATTCTCTTACATATTACTTTTATTAATTACTTATTAATTTTTAAAATTTTTAATTATTTATAAATTCAATTATTGTTAATACATTAAATAATAAATATATGATAATAAATTTTAGTAATATAATAATATATAATTATAATTTCTATCCATTTTTCACACTTTCTTTCTCATTTTCTTACTCAAACTACTCACTTTTACATTGACATTATCAAATTATTGTCTCTCAGTCTCCTGATCACATATTTAATTGTTTATCATCAAATCATTCTAAAAAATTTTAAATTACTCCAAAATTTTACAAGATAATAAGACATTTTACTCAACAAAAATAATAATTTATAAAATAAGAAAATTAAATTAATTTTATTAATTAAATAAAAATCTAATTTATAAAATTAATATTTATTCAAAAATATGTAAGAGTGAATAGTTATAAAAAAATATTTTAACCTAAAAATCTCAAATTACTTCTCATTCTATTAAATAAAAAATAACAATATATCAATTCTAATAAATTTTTCCTAAAAATATTAATATTTGTATATCACTAAATCATTTAAAAACAAAATATTAAATTATTCTAAAATTTTAAAAATTAATAAAACATTTAAAAAAAAACTTTATTTTATCATAAAAATCTCCACCACTTGTAATTATATATAATAATAAATATCGTATACCTTAATTAGGTATAAATTCTTGTCTAAAATTTTAAATATTATAAAATTTTACATTTATCATATTTAACTAATTTTATTTTGATTAATTATTTATATGTTTTAATACACATTTTAAATATTTGACTTTCAAATTATTATTTATGAAACTATATATTAAAATTTATATTTATACATTTTACTTAATAAATAAGTTTTAAAATAAATTTAATACATTTAACTTATTAAATTAATTTAAATTTTCTAAACTAGAATAAATTAATAATCATATTTTATAATTTTTACTAATAATATAATTTAATATATATAAATAAATAATTAATTAACATGAGTATGTTAAGATACGATTGTGTACACTGATAAAATATAGTCGGAATAGTATGAAACACAAATTTAAACATAAGTTAACACTCGTAGACACGAATAACACGACACGAAAGAGTTCGTGAATCATAATATTTTGAATGGTCAAGACACGACACGAATAAAATTGAGACACGACAAAACACGATTAAGAGTATAACATGACTGACCCGAGTCGAATACGAACATTTAACTACTATTCCTAGTTCTAGTACATACTAAATATTATACACAAGAGCTGCACAAGATCAAATATTCCTTTATATTCTCCACGTTTACAAATCTTTACATTTTTATTTATTTATTTACATTTTATGGAAGATAAAAGATGTGGCCGACGTTAACACGTGCCATGTGTGATGCGCTTCTTAATATTAAAATAATTAGTTAGGTATAGCATCTTATTAATTTATTTTATATTATATTATAAGATAAGATAGAATAATATAATAATATAATCCCATAAATTGGAGATACTTGATTTACTTAAGTTCCTTTTTCTTTACTCAGTTTGATTTCTTATCATTTTTCTGAGAATAGAACACAAGTGGGTACTGAATTGACATGTTTCATCTTTCTTTTTGTTTAACATTATTTATTAATAAAAACAATAATTACACCAATTGAATTTATTGAAAAAAAAACTTTGAAATTTCAATAGTAGTTGGGTCATTTCTAACCTTATTTTAATAAGGTTTTATTATATTCGTTCAAAAAAAATCTGTAAATTCGGTTAAAAAACTAAGTATTTTTTTTGGGATTTAATATGTTGCACTCAACGTGCTTATTTATTTATTTTTATTTTTTTATATTTTGTAACTTATTTTATTTTACATGTTATACGTGTTTTTATATATTTAAGTAATTTTTATCATTTTTTATTATATATGAATTATTTTTTAAAATAATATTAAAAAATTAATAAATATATAATATATATATACTCACTTTTTCTATATTAGTTCAAGGAGCAAGGGAATGAATTGGATAAATACTCGAGCCAACACGATATTTGTACAAAATGACATAATACGATATTATCTCACTCAAGTCTTGAGTTTAAACGATACAAACATGAGATGACACGATTATGAATTTATACGATCGTAACACGGTTACAAGTCGATACGGACACAATACGGATATAGACATGACAAAAGTATAAAGACGACGCGAACACAAATACACACACGAAATAACATAAACACAATTAGTCACATGACCTAAACGGCTCACATTAACCTTCTCTAAACCTATTATATTTTTATTCAATTAATAAATTTTTTAATTTTATAAATTTAATATTTATAATTAAAATTAAATATACTAAAATTAAATATTTAAATAAAATATTAAGTTAAATAATATAAATTAAAAATTAAATATAAATAAATTATATGAATAAAAATGTGTGTCTATTAATATTTCTCTTCGATATTAGTTTTATTAATTTTTTAATTATTTATAATTTCATTTATTATTAATACATTAAATAATAAATATATGATAATAATTTTAATTTTAATAATATAATAATATATATTTATAATTTTTATTCAAATTTTCCATTTTTTTTCATTTTTTTACTCAAACTACCCACCATTTACACATATTGGTTGTAGTTTGATCACATATTTAATTATTTATTATCATATCATTTTAAAAAAACTTAAATCACTCAAAAACTCTATAAGTTAATAAGAAATTTTATCTAAAAAATAATTTATAAAATAAAAAGATTAAATTAATTTTATTAATTAAATAAAAACTTAATTTATAAAATTAATATTAATTCAAAAAATACAACAGTAAATAGTTGTAAAAAAATTTTAACCTAAAAAATCTGAATCTACTTTTAATTATATTAAATAAAAAATTAATAATATACCTAAATAAAAAATTAATAATAAACTCGTTCATATATTTTGTTTCCTAAAAAAAGTATTCAATACTTGTAGTAATAAAAGTTAATAAAATATTTTTATAAAAAAATATATTTTATTATAAAAAATCTGCACTACTTTTAAATATATATAATAATAAATATCATAAATATATGTATAAATTCTTAGTTAGTATTTTAAAAATTATAAAATTTCACATTTATCATATTTAACTAACTTAATATATTATTTATTTAAAATAAATTAATAATTTTATAACAACAAATTTTACTAATTTTATTTTATTAATTATTTGTATATTTTAAAACACATTTTAAATCATTGACATCCAAATTATTATTTATGAAACTATATGTTAAAATTTATATTTATACATTTTACATTTTAAATAAATTTAATACATTAAACTTATTAAAAAATTTAAACTAAAACAAATTAATAATCATATTTTATAATTTTTACTAACAATATAATTTAATATAAATAAATAAATAATTAACATAAAGTGTCAAGACAAATCTAGTCGGAATAACACGGCACACAGAGTTAGCACAACATGAATAGACTCGTAGACACGAATAACACGACACGAAAGATACCGTGAATCATAATATTTTGAGTGGATCAAGACACGATACAACACTCAAAAGATTGAGACACGACACAACACGAAACGATTGGGAGTCTAACACAATTTGTCCGAATCGAATACGAACGTTTATGCACGATGCTAAACTCTAGTCCAAGCCAATAAAAGGCAATGAACTTTAAAACCACTACCCAAAGAAAGAAAACAATAGTACCAACCCGAAAAAATAGAAACACAATTTTTTATTAATATGCAAATTTGAAGGTAGTTTTTTTTTTTTTTTTGTAAGAATTCCATATTATGTCTTTACATTTTTATTATCCTCTTGAAGAATAGAATAAATTCCTTATTTATTAGTAAAATCAACATTTATGTCCACTTCTATTATAAGGTTTTCAAATCTTTTTGAATAACCCAAAATTGTCACTACAACAAAAATGACTTTCGGCGACGCTTAAAAAGACCTCTGCCAACCTTTAAAAGCGTCGCTAAAAACATTACCGACACTTATTCTTGCGTCGCCAGAAGCAGGGTGGGCGCAAGTTTTTACCACGCTTATTTAAGCGTCGGTACAAGCGTTGCCGAAAGGCGAAAGTTTTAACAACGCTTATTTAAGCGTTGGCAAAATTAAAAAACGTCGCTAAAAGTCTATTTTATTTTTAAACTATTTTTTTTTAAATTTGTTTTTTTCTATTTTCATTTTAGATGTTATTTTTTTATCTCTACTATTATCACATTTGCCCTTCATCTCTCAACTAATGAACATAACCCTAAAACCTTAGGGTGAACCCATAGTCCAGCACATTATAACCTTAAAAACACTTCAGAAACTAATGAACTCTCTCATATTTAATATACCAAAAACTTCTTCTTTTTCTCCAATGTGGGATAAATGTCATATTAACACTTCAGAAACTACTGAACTCTCTCATATTTTACTTTTAATTAAATTTAAATAATAATTAAATAAAAGACATATATTAATAATACTATAAAAAGTTTAAAAATTATGTTATATAAAAAATATTAATTAAATTTTTAATGTTAACAAAATTTTAAGTCAAATTTAATTTAAAAAAAAATTAAAAAATCAAAATAAAATATTTACAAAGTTTAAAAATAAAACATAAAAATTATTAAAATTTAAAATATTTAAACTATAAGGTTTTAACAAAGTTACAAAGTTGGTATATAAAAAAAATAAAGGTGGTGGTATAGATATAAAGGTTGGCAAAAGTTTTTTTCTTTTAATTTTTACTCACGCTTAATATGGGTTGGCATATAAGGGTCGCTGAAAGTATGTTTTGTTGTAGTGTGTGTCCATTATTCTTATTTCTCTTTTTAGTTAATTTTAGAAACTTATTATATATATAGTGTGCCGCGATATGCCGTCGCGGTCGTAATCGTTGTTGAAGAAACCCTCGATTGCAGTCGTAAAGAAATCACACACCATTCGTTGCCGTGCGAACTGTGCCATCTGTGCGATTTGTGCGATCCGTGTTCCGTGTTCGTCGTGATTTCATCTCTCGGTCGGAAGGGTCGTCTTTTCGCAGAAATCTACTAAATCTACTCATCGATCTCTCGGTCAAGACTAGAGTACATCAGGAAATCAATTTCAAACCTATGTGTACTGTAAAGTTGTTAAAAGCTTCGCTGACACGAATCCGCCCGTGTCGGCCACTTTAAATATGACTTTTGCAAACATTGTAGCTTCAGCAGTACGGGAAATTCCCTCTTTGTCAACAGTTGGTACAAGCCCGGCCAACTCTCTTAATCGGGCAATGGATGAATCCAGCACATGCTCCCCTGATCCTAAGATAGAAAATTCGAATGCAACTAACCTCCACATAGGCTTAGGAGAGAATCACAAGAATATCCTCTTTGAAAATCATGGGTCTCCAAAGCCAGGAGGAAATGGTGGAAATCTGACTGACGTGAGCAAGAGCAATAATAAAGATTTTGCAGTCAACACGCCAGGTATGTTTTTTACCAATCCCAATAACACTCATGAGATGAATGAAAATGATAATAGAACTGTTAGTGGAATACATGCTGATAGCCTAGATTGTGATAGTCTAGGACATGCTCTAGGAAAAGATAGAGTAGTTCTGGAAAATAGTCTAGGAAATAAAAATTCACAGGTCATTAACTCGGATTCTAATGGGAATCAAATTCAACTTGAGACTATTGAGATACCTGACTCAGACGAAGAAGCAGAGAAAATAATTCAGAAAGAATTGAAAAGAGAAAGAATTAATGCAGAAAATCTGGGTGAAATAGGAAAAATGCAAAGAATGGCAGCGAAAGTATTGGATAAAGAAACAGACCTGAGGAAATGGAGGGTTGGTTTTAATGAAAGGGCCAATCTGAAAGGACTTAGAAATCAGATAACGAAATTATTGATACTGGGAAAGAAAGGCCAAATCGTTTTAAGCAAAGAGAAAAGCCAACAGTACACAGAGCAGCTCAACCTACATTACCTACAAGACTGGAATCTCCTCAAAAAAGAGGAGTACGATACTATTGTGAGCTGGTCTGTTGAAACTTTGAGAGAGCTCTCTAAATGCCCCAAAACCAGAGTCTACTTCATCAAGAACAATTCTAATTGGAATGTAGACCAGTTCTGGAAAAAAGGTGAAGAACAAAGAAAAACTCAAGGGAAGGATCAGAAAACAGGGCAAAACCAGAGTAACGAGCAGAATGAACAACAGAAACAGAATGTAGGGCAGAAGAACATAGGGGAAACAAAAGCTGACAATCCAGTTCAAGAGAGGGGAAAGATTTTTCTTGGAACATTTAAGCCAAAAGTTGAAATTATCGGTTCCCCGTTTGAATTCAAACTACCCCAAGAAGTTGAGGAAAACTGCGTAAATTCATGGAAGAATGTCATAGTGGGAAACTTCATCGGAAGAAATAAGGTGCCATTTCTAGTAACCAAAAAAACTCTAATGGAACAATTGGGGGAAAATGGTCTAGAAATGGTAACATCAAACATTCATGACTTGTACTTTCTCAAATTCAAAGAAGGATCGGATCTCGAAAGTATTCTGATCAATGGGCACACATTTGTTGGAAAAAACTACATGAAACTCGAAAAATGGACAGAAGGTATGAACCTCTTCAGCAAGCCCAAAGACACTGCGCAAATCTGGTTCCAATTGCGCAACGTCCCTCCCCACATGTATAACCCTGAAGCATTAAGTCACTCTGCGAGCCTATTGGGGAGTCCACTCTACATGGACCCAACTATAGAAAAAGGTGAGCATATGACTTATGCTAGGATGTGCATTGAGATACACCCGAGATCAAATCTTCCATACCAGATGACGGTAACAGACAGAAAAGGTGAACCCACAATTATGAAAATCTCATATGAGTGGAGGCCGAATAGATGCTTTGACTGTAATACATTCGAACATGTCTGTTACAAATGCCCGAAAATAATTGAAGAAGAAAGGAAGAAGAAGATCGAGAAAGAGACAAAGACAGAAACAGAAAAGAAACAGAAAGAAGAACAAGAAATGTTGGAAAAGGAAAAGGTTGAGAATGAAAGACAGAAAATGGTTACTAAAGAATCAGTATTGAGTAAACAGAAGGATCAAGATAAGGAAGGAAATTCAGAATATGGTTTTGAAGAACAGGGGAAGGAAGACAGAGTGGTAAGAGATTCAGAATCAAAGGCTGAGAATGAAGAGGTAACAAAGAAACTTGAATTGGAAGCAAGAATCAATACCGAAGAGGTTGTGGAAAGGGAAAGTGTGGGAGAAAGCAAGAAAAGGGAAGTGGGTGAAGGAAATGGGAAAGATAAAGAAGAGGCAGCTGAATCGATTGAAACTGTACAATCTCCAATTCAAAAAAAAGTTGACCAGAGAAACACAAAAATCCCAAAACAAGAAGGTAAGAAAATTAAGGAAAATAGAATTCCTTATAGCCCTGCTATATGGGAAAAAACAGAAAGGAAGAAAAAGTAAAGGAAGGGGAAGTAAAGCTGGAACATCTTCTTTTCATTAATGAACTTAATGACATGGAATATTAGAGGGTTAAATGACCCCATAAAAAGAAGAGAAGTTAGAAGAATAGCAGAGAAGAATGAAATCACAGTATTTGGAATTATTGAAACAAAAGTCAGACAAAGTCAAATAGAGAATGTTGCCCAAGGTTGCTTCAAAGAAGAATGAGAATTTATTCATAACTCTGATGGGATTAAAAGTAGAATCTGGGTAGGATGGGATAAAAGAAGGGTTGAAATCAAGAAAATTTTTGAAAGCAAGCAAGTTATTTTGACAGAGGTTATCAATCCGATGACAGGAGTAAAAATATTTTTTGCGGTAGTTTATGCAAGCAACTCTGGGACAGAGAGGAAGACACTTTGGAATGATTTAAGAAGAAGCATTACGGACGACGAACCATGGGTTATTATGGGAGATTTTAACGTTACAAGATTCAGGAATGAAAGAGAGCCTGAGACAGACATAACACAAGACATGCAAGATTTCAACGAATGCATTCGAGACATAAACTGCATTGAACCGTCTTTCTCAGGTAATCTATTTTCATGGTCAACTACAAGAGGGGCGGACAACATGAGAAAGAGCAGAATTGATAGAGGCCTAGTGAATGAAAAATGGGTGGAATTTTACCCAAGAAGCCAAATACTGGTTTTGCAACCAGGTATCTCTGATCACTGTCCTTTGAAATTCTTTTGGGAAAAGGAGAAAAAACAGAAAAGACCCTTTAAGTTCTTCAACTTCTGGATGAAAGATGAAGAATTTAATAAAATCCTTAATGAAACTTGGAACATCAGAATTAATGGAACAAAGATGTTTAGAGTTTGTGAGAAACTAAGATTACTGAAAGGGAAGCTGAATAAACTAGACCGGAAAAAATATAGTGGGATTTCTAAAAGAGTAGAGGAAGCCAGAATGAAACTAGAGGAAATACAAAGCAAGGCACTAAGAGCCCCAAATCTACCTTATAACAGGGAAGAGGAAAAAGAGGCTCTTACGCGATTCAGAGACCTCTATTCTAAAGAGGAAAGTTTTGCTAAGCAAAAGTCTAGAGAAAATTGGCTTTCATTAGGAGACAAGAATACTTCTTTCTTCTATAAAAAATGTTCATCAAGGAATTTCAGAAATCAGGTCCTAAGGCTCACAAACTCAAATGGAGATGTTTTACAGGGACAAAAAGCAGTTCATGAGGAAGCAATAAGTTTCTACAAAGAGCTGATTGGAACAGAAACTAGCACAACAATAGAGGACAACCGAAGATTGCTTCAACAGATTGTGCAAAGGAAAATCAGTGAAGAAAGTGGTAACAAATTGATTACAATAGTTAGTATGGAAGAAGTTAGAAAAGCTGTGTTTTCGATGAAAGGGGATAAAAGTTCAGGGCCAGATGGTTTCAACGCGAACTTCTTCAAAGAAAACTGGGAAATAGTGGGTAAAGATGTAAGCGAAGGGGTTTTGGAATTCTTCCAAAACAGGAAAATGTTGAAGCAATGGAACGTCACAGTGTTGAATTTCATTCCTAAGAATTCAATTCCGGAAAAAATTCAGGACTTTCGTCCTATTTCATGTTGCAATGTTATTTATAAAATTATTTCAAAAATTATTTCGCAACGTTTGAAAACAGTTATTGATAAACTTGTAGGATTAGGGCAATCAACATTTATTCTCAAACGCTCTATTTTCCATAACATCCTACTCATGCAGAGCTTATTGAATGGATATGGAAAGAAAAACATATCGCCGCGTGTGGCTTTCAAAATTGACATTAAAAAAGCTTTTGACTCGATCAGATGGGGATCAATCCACGAATTCCTCCTTGCTGCAGGTTTTCCAATTGTTTTCATTGATTGGATTATGCAATGTGTTTCCACTCCTCACTTTGTTGTGAGCGTGAATGGTATTCATGGAGGCTTTTTCAAGGGTAAAAGGGGAGTAAGGCAAGGAGACCCTATATCTCCTTACTTATTCGTCTTAATAATGGAAATTCTTGACTGCATTTTAAAAATGCTTCTAAGAAGTCATCATTTCAAATTTCACCTGTACTGCAAAGAAGAAGCAATAACCCATATATGTTTTGCAGATGATCTATTTTTTGTGGCTTATGCGGATGTTTAATCTGTTAGTATAATCAAAGAAGTTCTAACAATCTTTTCGAGTATTACAGGTCTATACATCAATGAGGACAAAAGTCAGGCTTTCTATGGAGGGGTTAATGAAGAAAGGAAAGAAAACATTTTCAATATTATGGGAATCAAGGAAGGTGAACTACCAGTGAAATACCTTGGAGTACCCCTGTCATCAAAACAACTCCGATACAATCACTTTAGACAACTAGTAGAAAAGGTTAAAAATTCTATTTTGGGTTGGGCTACGAAAAAACTGTCTTATGCAGGTAGAATCGAGCTCGTTAAAAGAGTCATTTTTGGAATTATTGGCTACTGGGCACAACAGATAGTCATCCCAAAGAAAGTAATGGTTGAACTCGATAGAATCATTAGAGACTACATATGGGGAACACAAGGCAGAGGAGGAAAAAAAGTCAAATGGGAGGATGTTTGCACTCCCATAGAAGAAGGAGGACTAGGAATAAAAAGTTGTGTTGAATGAAATAAAGCCCTCACCATCAAGAGCTTATGGGAATTGGAGCAAAAAGCGGACTCCCTATGGGTCAAATGGGTGCATACAAGATTTATGAAAGAAGAGCAGAGTATCTGGACACTAAGCATCAACGAAAGAATGGCATGGTCATTGAAGAAAATCCTAAAAACAAGAAAAGATGCCTTTCAAATGGTGAAAACCACAATTGGAAATGGAAGAGGGGTACTATTCTGGCATGATCCTTGGCTGGATAATATTCCCATTATATTCAAAGAAGAAATGCAAGAAAACAGAGTTAGAAGAGAATACATCAAGTACTCATTTAGAGACGTATATGAAGGTAAATGTGATTCACTTTTGAGGCGTATTCCAGAAGGTGATAGAATCCTAAACCTAATGAGGCAGAAGCAACTCAATGAAAATAATGATGAAATAAGCTGGAAAACAGAAAGCAATGAGAAGTTTATTACAGGAAAGGCATGGGAAATTGTTAGAACAAGAGGACAGGAGGTAGATTGGCATAATGTGGTATGGTCTCCAAAGATTATTCCTCGTCACCAATTTATTCTCTGGCTGGTATACAGGAAAAGGTTGACAACAAAAGACAAAATTCGAAAATATATAAACATTCTTGATATCAACTGTGTCCTATGTTCGGGAGTTGAGGAAAGCATAAACCATTTATTTGGGGAATGCTCTTTTGTAATACAAATCTAGAGGATGTATGCTGCAAACATGAACATCATCAACTTTCCAAGAATATGGGAAGAAATCCAAGAGTGGATGAAGAATAAAGCAAAAGGAAGATCCTTCTATGTAAGTATGTTGAAATGCTACTTTGGAGCAGTAATCTACAATATCTGGAAAGAAAGAAATTCAAGAACTCACAGTGGAAGAAGTAGAACCGCTGAAGATATTTGGAGAGATATAACTTCAGATGGAAATGCACTCATTCAATCCTGGAGAGGAATCGAAAGGAATGAAGAGAATAGAAAGCTCTGCCATATATGGGATATTTTGTTTGAGAAGGTCACAAGTAGAATAAAAGTAAAAACGCTGTAGGCGCTAATTGATTATTGTTACTGTCTGTAATTCAATTATTGTTTCATTGTCAAATCTAGAAATTGTCTAGATCTGATCTTAAACTTTTGTATTTTTTTCCCTCTTTTGGGTTTTTTTTAATGAAATGACACTAAGCTGTTTTCCCCCCAAAAAAAAAGAAACTTATTATACAAAGAAGCATAAATATGAAGTCAAATTATATATTTTGTCATAAAATTAACATGAAATCTCAAATTTAAGGATACGAACAATATATGCGACTTAGTGGCACACCCGATCGTCATGCTAAGCCCAATAAACCAATTATGAGCGTCAACACCCTTCCCATAGAAAAAAAACATTAACTACAAACAAAAATAAGTGCTTGTAGTTTAATTTGTAAGAGTTTTATTATACTTATTGACATGATGTGAAGTAGTGGACACTTCAAATACACACATCTAATTTCTTTAGATAACTTTCTATATTTATACATTATGTGCCTTCTTATAAGGATATATATATATATATATATATATATATATATAATCATTATCCCTTCACTAGTAAAAAAAAAGGGTAATAGTAAGAGAGAAAGTAACAGTTACTATTAATATATATCAGTAACGGGGCTTTCATCGCTTGTTACTAAGAGTTGACAATAAGAAAACGAAGCTTGCTTCACTTATTGTGATGATTATTTTAACTTCGGAGGACGAGTAATCAGTACGTATGAGTATGTTGAGGTGACATAATCCTCATAAATGAAATAGTTATATTTTCATTTTTTTATTATTATTAAATTATTATAATAGTAATAAATTTATATAAAACATTTGTGTTTTTGTGTACAATATATTTAAAATAAAAAAACCTGATACATGCATGTAAAACCCCTAAATGAATTCATGAAAAACCCCTTATCCATTCATGAAAAAACAAAGAACTAAGTTTGCTTCGCTTATATAGAACGGAGCTTTCATCACTTGTTACTAAGAGTTGACAATAAGCAAACGAAGCTTGTTTCACTTATTGTGATGATTATCTTAACCTCGGAGGACGAGTAATCAGTACGTATGACTCTGTTGATGTGACATAATCCTCATAAATGAAATAATTATATTTTCATTTTATTATTATTATTAAATTATTATAATAGTAATAAATTTATATTAAACATTTGTGTTTTTGTGTACAATATATTTTAAAAAAAAAATCTGATGCATGCATGTAAAACCCCTAAATGAATTCATGAAAACTCCTTATCCATTCATGAAAAAACAAAGAACTAAGCTTGCTTCGCTTATATAGAACGGAGCTTTCATCGCTTGTTACTGAGAGTTGACAATAAGCAAACGAAGTTTGCTTCACTTATTGTGATCATTATATTAACCTCGGAGGACGAGTAATTAGTACGTATGACTCTGTTGAGGTGACATAATCCTCATAAATGAAATAATTATATTTTCATTTTTTTATTATTATTAAATTATTATAATAGTTATAAATTTATATTAAACATTTGTGTTTTTGTGTACAATATATTTAAAAAAAACCCTGATGCATGCATGTAAAACCCCTAAATGAATTAATGAAAAACCCCTTATCCATTCATTAAAAAACAAAGAACTAAGCTTGCTTCGCTTCGCTTATATAGAACGGAGTTTTCATCGCTTGTTAGTGAGAGTTGACAATAAGCAAACGAAGCTTGCTTCACTTATTGTGATGATTATTTTAACCTCGGAGGACGAGTAATCAGTACGTATGACTCTGTTGAGGTGACATAATCCTCATAAATGAAATACTTATATTTTCATTTTTTTTATTATTATTAAATTATTATAATAGTAATAATTTTATATTTAACATTTGTGTTTTTGTGTACAATATATTTAAAAATAAACCCTGATGCATGCATATAAAACCCCTAAATGAATTCATGAAAAACCCCTTATCCATTCATGAAAAAACAAAGAACTAAGCTTGCTTCGCTTCGCTTATATAGAACGGAGCTTTCATCGCTTGTTACTGAGAGTTGACAATAAGCAAACGAAGCTTGCTTCACTTATTGTGATGATTATTTTAACCTCGGAGGACGAGTAATCAGTACGTATGACTCTATTGAGGTGACATAATCCTCATAAATGAAATAATTATATTTTCATTTTTTTATTATTATTAAATTATTATAATAGTAATAAATTTATATTAAACGTTTGTGCTTTTGTGTACAATATATTTAAAAAAAAACCCTGATGCATGCATGGAAAACTCCTAAATGAATTAATGAAAAACCCCTTATCCATTCATGAAAAACAAAGAACTAAGCTTGCTTCGCTTATATAGAACGAAACTTTCATCGCTTGTTACTAAGAGTTGACAATAAGCAAACGAAGCTTGCTTCACTTATTGTGGTGATTATTTTAACCTCGGAGGACGAGTAATCAGTACGTATGACTCTGTTGAGGTGACATAATCCTCATAAATGAAATAATTATATTTTCATTTTTTTTATTATTATTAAATTATTATAATAGTAATAAATTTATATTAAACATTTGTGTTTTTGCGTACAATATATTAAAAAAAAAAACCTGATGCATGCATGTAAAATCCCTAAATGAATTCATGAAAAACCCCTTATCCATTCATGAAAAAATTAAGAAATGGTTAATGTAAGTGGTTACCGTTATAAAGAACGACGTTTGCTTCGCGTGATAGTTACCGTGTACAATGCTTATACTAATGAAGCTTTCTTCGCTTATTAAATACATTTTACAATATTTTTAGGGAACGAATATTTCTTCACTTGTCAATTTAAAATACATATATTCCTTCGTTTTTATTCATTATTTTATAATAGACATAATTAAATCCGAATTAAAATATATATGACAAATATTATTATTATCGGATTCAATGAACTCCATTCCATTACAACTACGTTTGATAAACAATTCTACATTATAACAATAGTCATCTGCATTACAACGTTTCAGAAATACACCTATTGAGATATCTCTTCAGATGTTGTGTTTGCCACTTGTTGAGATATCTCTTCAGATGTTTTCCACCCCAGGGAATCTCCTACAGTTGGCTCTTCCCGCTAGTGGGTGGACATGAATGATCTTCATTTGGTTGATAGTTTCAACTTCAACTAGGAAGAATTTTTAATAACTGAAGATGTTTTCCACCACAACTGGACACTCTTCATCTTTATTGAACGAGTTTTCCACCACAGAGAATCTCCCACAGATTAGATCTGAACAAAAGATCTTAATCAACACACTCACAATGCTCATGCTGAAAAATTTCATTTGGGTTGTAAATATTTGAAGCCCCTCCTCTTTTTTATAATAGAAAAGAAACATATTATATTACTTGACACCACTCTCGTGATGAATTATCACATCGGCGGGCAGACTTGCAGTCCTGTGTATTATCCACTACTACCATCCCATCAACGGTCAATCTGCATTAATGGATTAATTAAATATATATAATTTCATTGAAGCAATATGAAATTATAAATAACCTTCCAGGAGCGAAGCTTGCTTCAATTAATCGAGCTTTACAATGATTCCAGGGAACGAAGCTTCATCCACTTCTTAATGAAATTGAAATTAAATTTCAACGATGTCAGTTGCATGTAGCTTGTGAAGCGCCAAAATTTTGGAGATCTCCAAAAGTTGTGTTGTCCCTTCATCAGACATGTGTACTGCAGTATCTGTACGGATATAGATTGATTAAAGAGAATTACATTTTTATATTATAAATAATGGGGGAAATAGTGAAATATGTACTTCATGTCAATTCCAACTGCTACCATCCAATCAAGTGTCAATCCGCAATATTGAAGTATATAAAATAATTCATGAGCGAAGCTTGCTTCACTTAATCGAGCGGTAACAAAAGAAGCTTTCTTCCCCTATTCGAGCTTCTTTTATTTTACAAATATATTAATTCTTGAGCGAAACTTACTTCACATAATCGAGCAGTAACAAGTGAAGCAAGTTTTCCCCTTTCACCTTGTGCACTACAACAAAAAACTCTATCTAGTAAAAAATCATATTTATCATCATGTTTTGAACTGCGCTTTATACCAAATCCTATTATTTTAGCGTATGCTAAATAAAATTCGTAGGCATCTTCTTTCCTATCAAATTCCCGACCTAAATGTGGAATCGAGTTGGCTGCGATGTCCTCCAAATGTTCTCCGTTTTCATCGAAATTCAATTGACGCCGACAACTCGTAGATTCGCTGGTCAATTATAGAACGTGGAGAAATAAACATTCATCTCAACAAAATATGAAGATGCTTGTAAAATGAATGAAATATAAGTGAAGAACGCTTCACTTTACTAGTATTTACAGAAATCCTATAAGTGAAGAGCGCTTCACTTCACTAGTATTTACAGAAATCCTATAAGTGAAGAGCGCTTCACTTCATTAATATTTACAGATATCCTATAAGTGAAAAGCGCTTCACTTCACTAGTATTTACAGATGTCCTATAAGTGAAGAATGCTTCACTTCACTAGTATTTACAGATATCCTATAGGTGAAGAGCGTTTCACTTCACTAGTATTTATAGATATCCTATAAGTGAAGAGCGCTTCACTTCAATATGAATAGAAATATCTTATAGTATTAGAGAAAACAAACACAACAGTATACCTCAAATCATGATTACCATTCTCGTTCATGTGGATTCCTTCCTAATAATTAACAAGAACTGAACATTTCTAGTCAAGTTTTCAAAAAAGAAACAAAACGATATGAAGAAAACTTGAGAAAGAATGACAGTAGTTTACCATTGTCACTCCCACTCCAAGATTATAATTTTGAAATATGGATTATTGAAGATATTAATCTTGAAGGATGGACAGATTCCGGCGAAGAAAAGTTGAAATACTACTTCACCGGAGAGAGAGAATCGTACAACGCTAGCCCACATGGCTGCATGGATGCATTTAATGGTGTTAGGTGGGGTGAAGTGACTTGATAATTTTTGGATTATAATAATAAAATACATAACATTAATATTATAAATTAATTAATCAGCCTTGATCAGATAGCGAAGATTGCTTCACAATTTTTGACAATTGAAAAACATGGATAGCGTTGTTTCACATTTAATTGAGATTTGTAAATCCATAGGTGCATATACTTTACATTACATGATTCTTTCATGTTCAAAGATTTAATATTTGGTAATTTTCATATTAAAAACTCATTCGATTGTTCATATTTAATGAATACTGTTTAAAACTACAATACTAAGAACCAAAAAATGAAATCTGAAATCACCAATATAGAAAACAAATTCTATTAGGATTGCAAATATTCATAATAGTATTGTCAATAAAACAAGTCTACGTAAACAAAGGCTGCAAATCACAAGCAACAATAGATTCAAGCAATCTTGTGTGAGGAACACCATATTCATCCAAATATACCGACAAAGGATCCACTGCCTCAAATATCTAAATGACTTCATTAACATCGTGTCGAGACTCATTGTATACTACTATAGTTTTTTCGTCCTCGGGCTCATAAAAGGGATTCTCCATTTCTCTAATGGTACCTCCTCCAGCAATTACAAACCCTATGAGATCATGTTTGTAAGCTGGAATGAATTCACCTACAAAAATAAAAGTGAAGTTGTCGAACAGTTTTGGAAGCTGAAAAAAAAACAAAATAATTTCAGTTATCGTGGAAAATAATGAAGATATAGAGGAATCTGTTGTGACTTACATTGTTCAAATACCGCAGTCTGCCAGCTCTTGGACCGCCCAAGGTCCCATGATAATCTTGCTGAACCTCGTATGGTTCCTCGTCAATGTAAGTTTTTGATTCCAAAGATGATTTTATCCCTGTACAAAAAACATTTGTATTTAGTTTCCTATATGTGAAATTAAATATTGAGTTAAGACAAATAGAGTCTCACAATCAATTTTGAGGACCCATCTCCCGTTCAATATTGCCTTTAAGAATTTGATAGATCGACAACATCCACCATTTGCATTAGTGGAAGTTATGACATGGGTTACGTCGTCTCTCCACCTCATTGACATCGTTGCACCATAGGTGTCAGCGTATTAAACCATCAACCACTGTGTAAAAACAATAATAATGTCTATTACAAACATGATAATTTCAATGAAAACTTACATAATATGGACAAAATGGTTATAGGTCAAGAATAGTACTGTATCTTCACTAGATAATGCATTTGGGCAAAAAATCCATTCTTTGCCTATAGTGTTTAGAATGATATCGTTGTTTCTTGCCTGTATATCAAAAAAATATGCTTTGTTAATATAAAAAATGAGTTCTCACTACATCGGTAACTATGGTTTCGTAGAAATAATATACAAAACCTTAACCCTAACCCTAAGTACGTTTTCCTAAATACGAATGGTTTTCATTCAACGTGAAAATGTCGGAGTAGGGTTTCTTAAATAATATGAACGAAAAGAAAAAGAAAAGATTACCAAAATAGTGTACGTACCATTGTCGAGATGTGCACAAACCTTCTGGTCTACAAGACGGAGGAGCCAGATTCGAATCGTCGTGAAAGGAGGACACTGGAAGAGAGAGAGAGGAATCGGACGGAAGTGTTTATTATTATAATGATATTAGGGTTTATATATATTAAAGTTGTTCATAAAAGTGAAGTAAACATCGCTAAGTAACTATTCAAACGAAGTATGCTTCTCGAAAAAGCGTCTATTCATTATATTTCACATGGCGGATGGACAATTGAAGATTCACTCGAAAAGCGTCTCTTCATTCCGTTTTACATTGGGAGATGGAAGTACCGCTCAAAAAGGGTCTCTTCATTGGGTTTAACATGGCTTCTGGGCGATGGAAGCACTGCTCGAAAAGCGTCTCTTCATTCGGTTTTACATGGCTCCTGGGTGATGGAAGCACCGCTCTAAAAGCGTCTCTTCGTTTGGTTTTACATGGCTCCTGGGCGATGGAAGCACCGCTCGAAAAACGTCTCTTCATTCGGTTTTACATGGCTCATGGGCGATGGAAGCACCGCTCGAAAAACGTCTCTTCATTCTGTTTTACATGGCTCTTGGGCGAAGGATGCTTCGCGGAAAACTTAGAAATTTTATTTTATATAAAAATAAGTAATTGAAGCGAAGTATGCTTCGATCCAGTCTTTAGATTAGTATAATTATTTAATTGTTTTTTTTCTAATTTAAAAATAAATAATTTTGGAGAATTTATGTGTTTACATGCATGAGTAAATGTTTTTACAAGATAGGTGAACTGTCTTTTCATGGATGTGTTGGGGGTTTTCCATCAGCGTCAGAGTAAAAAAATACTTAAGGCTAAGTGTGGTTCGCCCTGATAGGCGGATCTCTTCATTCCGCCTTCCATGTCTTCTAAGCGAAGGAAGTTTCGCACGATTCTATAACAATATAAAGTAATTGAAGCGAAGTATGCTTCGATCAAGTCCTTAGATTAGTATAATTTTTTTTTTCTAATTTAAAAATAAGTAATTTTGGTGAATTTATGTGTTTACATGCATGAGTAAATGTTTTTACAAGATAGGTGAATTGTCTTTTCTTGGATGTGTTGGGGGTTTTTCATCAGCATCAGGGTAAGAAAATACTTAAGGCTAAGTGTGGTTTGCCCTGAAGGCGGATCTCTTCGTTCCGCCTTCCATGTCTTCTAAGCGAAGGAATTTTCGCACGATTCTATAACAATATAAAGTAATTGAAGCGAAATATGCTTCGATCCAGTCCTTAGATTAGTATAATTTTTTAATTTTTTTTCTAATTTAAAAATAAATAATTTTGGTGAATTTATGTGTTTACATGCATGAGTAAATGTTTTTACAAGATAGGTGAAATGTCTTTTCATGGATGTGTTGGGAGTTTTCCATTAGTGTCAGGGTAAGAAAATACTTAAGGCTAAGTGTGGTTCGCCCAAATAGGCGGATCTCTTCGTTCCGCCTTCCATGTCTTCTGAGCGAAAGAAGTTTCGCACGATTCTATAACAATATAAAGTAATTGAAGCGAAGTATGTTTCGATCCAGTCCTTAAATTAGTATAATTATTTAAATTTTATTTCTAATTTAAAAATAAATAATTTTGGTGAATTTATGTGTTCACATGCATGAATAAATGTTTTTACAAGATAGGTGAACTGTCTTTTCATGGATGTGTTGGGGATTTTCCATCAGCGTCAGGGTAAGAAAATACTTAAGGATAAGTGTGGTTCGCCCTAAAAGGCAGATCTCTTCATTCCGCCTCACATCGCTCCTACGCGAAGTATACTTCTCTCTGTATCTCATATCTTTATACATTGTGATTACATGGCGCCTGGAGCGAAATGATCTTCGCTCTAAACTTATATCTGCATTCCTTTTGAAATGGACCCTAGGGGAAGGGAGCTTCACTCCATACGTTAACTAGACCTTCCGTTAACAGCGTTTGGGATAAACCCGGATAGAAATTCGGGTTCCGAATACTCTCTCCCTCCCTTCAACCCAGCTTTGATTTATTATTAAAATAATGCTCCTATAATTTTATTGGTCCGCAACAGGGGAACACTGAAATCGGGAGCAGAAGATCCTGCTTCCAACCCAACAACCATATTTTGTTTTTGTTTTACTTTGTTATATATAATAATAATAAATTATAACTAAATATTTATTTATATTTAAATGTGTTTACTTTTTTTATTTAAATAATAATAATAATTTAATTACTTATTTTTATTTAATTTATTAATTTAAATATATATATATATATATTTATCTATGTAAACAAAAATTATAGCATTTTAAGTATAATAATTTTATTGTGATAATATTATAAATAATCAAATATAATAATTATTGTAAAAAATTAATAATGTTAATTAAAAATATAGTAGTCATATAAGAAATTGATTTATAAAATAAAATGGTATTTTATTTTTAATAAACAATATTTATAATTAATTATATAAATTGGTAATATTATTATTATTTTTATTAATTAATACAACTTATATATATAATTTATTTCATAAACTAATTTATAATCATACTATTTTAATTTAAAATATGATTTTATTAAAATTATTATTATTAATATTTTATTTCATACAAACAATTAATATTGTTTTAAAATACAATTTTTTAATAAAAAATAAAAAATTTAATTAATATATAAATAAGTTTTATTTATATAATTATATAAATTAAATTATAGGAATTATATATAAAAGTATGTAATTCATATAATATAATAGAAATATTTATATGATAATTACATATTATTGTTTTTATTAATTTAAATATAATTAATAATACAAATTATGTATAAGATAAATATTTATATAATAATTTATCTAAATAATAGCAACTAAAACACAAAATAATAAACCTATATAATTTATACATATTTTATATTCTTAACCAAACACTAAATCTTATATAATTTACACCTTCTAATACCTTCTTATAATTTGTACATTTATGCATACCAAACATACCAAACACTACTTAGTTGTATGAATTTCACGTTCTAGTAGTGAAGACTTAGGTTCCCATTCCAAAAGTCACACTTTTTTTAATTGAATAATCATTCTTAACCACCATAATTTTTGTTTTACTTTGTTATAGTTTTACTTATTGAGAGAATATGATATATTTTTAGTTTAGTGGTAAGAGTTTCATGTTGTGGTCGCGAAGACTTAGGCTCGAATCCTAGAATCCAAACTTTATTTATCTGAATAATTGAGCCAAACAATCATTTTTTTTTTATTTTACTTTGCTATAGTTTAACTTATTAAGAGGACATAGTTTGAGTATGGTTTAGTGGTAAGAATTTCACGTTGTGGTCGAGGAGACATGTCTAAATTCCCAGTAGTCAAAATTTTTTTAAACTAAATAATTGAGACCAACAACCACACTTTTTTGTTTTACTTTGATATAGTATAATTTATTAAGAGAATATAATGTGGTTGTAGTTTAACTTGTGGTAAGAATTCCACGTTGTGGTCGTGGAGACCTAGGCTCGAATCCCAACCTCCACACTTCTTCTTAATTGAATAATCAAGTCCAACAACAACACTTTTTTGTTTTACTTTGATATAGTATAACTAATTAAGAGGACAAAATGTGGCTGTATTTTAGTGGTAAGAATTCCATATTTTGGCCGTGGAGACCTAGGCTCGAATCCCAAGCCACACTTCTTCTTTGAACTAAATAATCAAGTCCAACAACAACACTTTTTTGGTTTACTTTGATATAGTATAACTTATTAAGATGACATATACCTTATACCAACACGGCCTATGGAACCTTTCATAAAAGATTTTAAAAAATTATTTAATAATAAATATATGTGGTTATAGTTTATAAAATATTTCAAAATATATGTGGTTATAGTTTATAAAATATTTCATGTTGCGGTCGTAAAAACCTAGACTCGAATCTTAGGAGCCACATTGTTTTCTAAGGAACTATCTTTTTAAAAAACACAAAAACAAATTATTTTAATAAAAAATAAATGTGGTTGTAATTTAGTTGTATGAATTCCACGTTGTGGTCGTGGAAACCTGGGTTCGCATTTCAAAAGTCGTGGAAACCTGGGTTCGCATTCCAAAGTCATACTTCTGTTTGTAACTGAATAATCATTTCTAACAACCACAATTTTTAGTTTTACTTTGTTATAGTTTTATTTATATATATATATAATAATAATAATAATGCTTAATTTTTAAAGTATTCGGATTGTCGGGTGGAGAATTGTGGTTAATTTGGATATATATGTGAGAGTAAATGGATTTGGGTCAGATTGTGGGTTGACCTGTCCATAAACTTAAAACGGTTAAAAATAAAATTAAAAATGTTATATGTATGTTTCGAACTTACAACCTAACAAAATAAGAACAACTCTTTAACCAACTAGACTAATAAGACTTCATATTTTACATTCAAGACCAAATTTGATGAACGCGGGACATTCTTAACAATATAAGTTCAACTTTTTAACTAACTAATATATATATATTGATGCATAATTTTATAAGTTTCTGAATTGTCGGGTCGAGAGTTGTGGTTAATTTGAATATATATGTGAGAGTAAATTGATACTTAAGTCGGATTGTGGGTTGACCCGTCCATAAACTTAAAATGGTTAGAAATAAAATTAAAAATGCTATATGTATGTTTCAAATTTGCAACCTAACAAAACAAGTACAACTATTTAACCAACTAGGTTATAAGACTTTATATTTTAAATTCAACACTAAATTTGATGAACGTTGGACATTCTTAACAATATAAGTTCAACTTTGTAACTAACTAATCTATATATATTAAAAAGTATGAATCAAATATTTGATAGACCAAAGTGAAAGTGTAAGGTCACGAGATAAGAGGTTAATTGAAAAAAAAATACGTGATGAGATATGTGAAAGATGAGTTATTTTATCGAATTGAATAAAATGTGAAATGAGAGTTTTCTATTTTTATTTTAATATATTACTCGTGATTTATTAAGAACTTTAAACATTTAATACATATTATTATAATTTTTGTAAAAAATTTATTTTGTTTATATTTTTATATATGTTCATCGCACGAGAATTTTCCTAGTTGAGATAATATAATATAGTTTTAGTTTAGTGGTAAGAGTTTCACGTTGTGGCCGTGGAGACTTATGCTTGAATCCCATAAGCCACACTTTATTTTAACTGAATAGTTGAGCCAAACAATTACACTTTATTTTTTTGCTATAGTTTAACTTATTAAAAAGACATAATGTGGTTGTAGTTTAGTGGTAATAATTCCATGTTGTGGTCGTGGATACATGTCTTGAATTCCAATAGCCACACTTTTTTTAAAAAAATAATCGATACCAACAACCATACTTTTTTGTTTTACTTTGATATAGTATAACTTATTAAGATAAAAAAAATTGTGTTTGTAGTTTAGTTGTAAGAATTTCACGTTGTGGCCGTAGAGACCTAAGTTTGAATTCAGCCTCCACACTTCTTCTTTTTGGCTGAATAATCAAGTCCAACAACAACACTTTTTGTTTTATTTTGATATAGTATAAAATATTAATAGGACATAATGTAGTTGTAGTTTAGTGTTAAGAATTCCATGTTGTGGCCATGGAGAGCTAGGCTCAAATCTCAGAAGCCGTAATTCTTCTTTATAACTGAAAAATCAAATCCAAGAACAACACTTTTTATTTTACTTTTATATAATATAACTTATTATGAGGACATAATGTGGATGTAGTTTAGTGGTAAGATTCCACGTTGTGGTTGTGGATACTTGGACTCGAATCCTAGTAGCCACACTTCTTCATTTTAACTGAATAATCAAATCCAACAGCAACACATTTTTGTGACACTTTTTATTTTTAACTAAATAATCAAGTCCAACCACAATACTTTTTTGTTTTACTTTCATATAATATAACTTATTAATAGGACATAATGTGATTGTAGTATAGTGGTAAGAATTCAATGTTGTGGTTGTGGAGACCTGGGCTACAATTCTTCTTTTTAACTAAATAATCAAGTCCGACAACAACACTTTTTTTTACTTTGATATAGTATAACTTATTAAGAGGACATAATATCGATGTAGTTTAGTAGTAAGAATTTCACGTTGTGGATGTGGAGACTTGGGCTCGAATCCCTGTAGTCACTCTTCTTCATTTTAACTAAATAATCGAGTACAAAACCATACTTTTTATTTTACTCTGCTATAGTTTAACTTATTGAGACGACCTTTTACTAACACGGCCAATGGAAACTTCTTTCAAAGCCACACTTATTCTTTTTAACTAAATAATCAAGTCCAACAACAACACTTTTTTGTTTTACTTTGATATAGTATAACTTATTAAAAGTACATAATTTGGATGTAGTTTAGTGGTAAGAATTCCATGTTGTGGTTGTGAAGACTTGGGGTCGAATCCCAGTAGCCGCTTGAATCCTAGTAGCACACTTTTTCATTTTAACTAAATAACCGACATTTTACTAACACGACTTATGGAACCATCTTTCAAAGCCACACTTATTCTTTCTAACTAAATAATCAAATCCAACAACACGCTTTTGTTTTAATTTATATAGTATAACTTTTTAAAAGCACACAATGTGGATGTAGTTTAGTGGTAAGAATTTCAAGTTGTGACTGTGAAGACTTGGGCTTGAATCCTAGTAGCCACACTTCTTCATTTTATCTGAATAATAGAGTCAGACAACAATACATTTTATTTTACTTTGCTATAGTTTAACTTATTGAGACGTCCTTTTACAAACACGGCCTATGGAACCACCTTTCAAAAAACATAAAAAAATTATTTTTTAATAAATAAATGTGATTATAGTTTAGTGGTAAATATTTTATGTTGTGGTCGTGAAAACCTAGACTAGAATCTTAGGAGCCACGCTTATTAGTAGGGAACTATCTTTTTAAGAACACAAAAACAAATTATTTTTATAAAAAAAATGTGGATGAAGTTTAGTTGAATGAATTCCACGTTGTGATCGTGGAGATCTGCGTTCTCATCCCAAAAACCACATTTATTTTTTTAAATGAAAAATCGTCCTAACAACCACATTTTTTTTGTTTTACTTTGCTATAATTTAACTTATTGAGAGGACATAATGTGGTTATAGTTTAGTGGTAAGAGTTCCACATTGTGGCCGTGGAGACCTAGTCTTGAATCCCAGCAACCACACTTTTTTTAACTATATAATCGAGCCAAACAACCGCACTTTTTTATTTTACTTTGTTATAGTTTAATTTATTGAGACAGCATAATGTGGCTATAGTTTAGTTGTAAGAATTCTACGTTGTGGTCGTGGAGACCTGGGCTCGAATTCCAGCAGTCACACTTCTTCATTTAAATGAATAA
This sequence comes from Impatiens glandulifera, assembly GCF_907164915.1. Taxonomy (NCBI): domain Eukaryota; kingdom Viridiplantae; phylum Streptophyta; class Magnoliopsida; order Ericales; family Balsaminaceae; genus Impatiens; species Impatiens glandulifera. The sequence continues at coordinate 12,802,991 of NC_061869.1, read as the reverse complement.
TCGAGTCTAACAACCGCACTATTTTGCTATAGTTTAACTTATTGAGAGGAGATAGTGTGGTTGTAGTTTATCGGTAAATAATAGAGACCAACAATCACATTTTTTTAATTTGCTATAGTATAACTTATAAGGAGGACATAGTGTGGTTGTAGTTTAGTGGTGTGAATTCCACATTGTGGCCGTAGAGAATTGGCCTTAATTCTAGCCACACTTTTTTAAATTAATAATCAAGCTCAATAACAACTTTTTTTTAATATGCTATAGTTTAATTTAATGAGAGGACCTTATTATAGAGACCAACAACCACACTTTTACGTTTTACTTTATCACACTATAACTTATTAATACACATAATGTGGCTGTAGTTTAGTGGTAAGAATTCCACGTTGTGGCCGTGGAGACCTGGGCTCGAATCCCAGCAGCCACACTTCTTTTTAACTGAATAATTGAGTCTAACAACCATACATTTTTTATTTTACTTTTCTATATTTTAACTTATTGTGATGACATAGCGTTGCTGTTACTTTTTTTTATTTTACTTTTCTATATTTTAACTTATTGTGATGACATAGTGTTGCTGTAGTTTAGTGGTAAAAATTTACATGGTGTGGTCATGGAGACTTGTTATCAATTCCTAGTAGCCACAGTTTTTTTAAACTAAATGATAGAGACCAATAACCACACTTTTTTTTTACTTTTTTGTTATAGTATAACTTATTAAGAAGACATAGTGTGGTTGTAGTTTAGTGGTGTGAATTCCCCGTTGTGGTCGTGGAGACTTAGCCTTGAATCCCATACACACTTTTTTTAGTTGAATAATTGAGCTCAATAACAACTATTTTGTTTGAATATGCTAGCTATAGTTTAACTTATTGAGACGACCTTATAATAGAGAGGGAAAATTGTTTAATTCCATTTCATTAAAGAAACCCAAAAGTGAAGGAGAATTCAAAATGAGTCAAGATCAAAGCTAGACAAACTCTAACTTTGATTAAACCAAATGAGTAAAAGACAGAAAGCATACAAAACTTACAATATTAACAATCCAATTTAAATGAGAAATTTCATCTTTAACTAAGCTTCATTGCCTTTAAACGTTGTTGTTCATTTTCTTCTATATAATTTTCTCTTTTTTGTGAATATATTGTTTCTCAACATCAACGTCAACTTTTCCTTTCTGTTCATCTGAATCTCTATTTTGCATTTACTTTTTCTCTGTTTGCAAGTGATGGGGACGATTTGAACACTCTTCTTTTTCTTCTGTTTAGCACTCTTTTCTACAATTGGTGATTGGACTGTTTCATTTAATGATAATTGTTTGTGAGCAAGGATTACCTCGTTTCCTAGGACTTTCTTAAGAAGCTTCCCTTTAGTTGTACCAGAACTTAATTAACTTAAAAAAAGGATTATATTTCAGTATGTCAAGGGGATCGTTGTTACTACTCGTAACGTTATCAATTATTGTCTCCTTGCCAACTTCATCTTTACTTGTGCATTCTCTTACTTCAGCATTATTTGAGTTTGTTTTCCTATTCTCATATGCACTTCCTTCCCCTGATATTCTATCTTGGTTTTCATTAGAATTTTTGGCAATCTCACTATCAACTTATTTGTTACTACCCTTGCCTTTTTTCCATTTGTCTAAACTATTTTTGATTTCCTTAGTGATTGCTCATTTCTCTCTTCTATTGTGTTCTTGGCTTTTTTATAGGTCATCATATTCCTGATTCTTCAGTTCCGTTTCCTGGACCATTCTGATCCTAAGATTTCTGACTTTTCTATTGTCGTTCTATTGTTTTTATGCATTTAGCGATGTAATGTTCAAAGGTATTACAGACAACACAGTTGTATGGTCGCCATTCATATTTGATGTTTATGATATAAGAATCGTCATTTTGTCAATTAATGTGAGATGATTTGGGAGTAAACTTCTTGCCTGGACTTCAATGTTAATTCTTGATTTTGTGATTTTTTCGTATCTTTCAGTATCTTGATCCATATAGAGTGGCAAGCAAAATGACTAAGAACCTCAGCGTTGTACATGTGAGTTGTAATATTCAATAGGTTGATCTAGATTTGGGTTATCTCCTTTGGATGACTGTTAAATTCCATATCTTATGTCCATTTTTCTTACTTCATGCAGTTATGTTCAATGAATGTATGCACATCCTTCAAAATGAGATCCAAGTTGGACCCCTCCCTAAACGTTAAGAAGTACAGTCCATGCGCATTAGAGTAAACCTTTTACAGTCCATCTTTTTTCCATTGTTTAAATAGAGCATTCTTTATGTTTTGGTAGAATACACGGTCCTTACCAATGATATTTCCCACAATCACGTACATTATCTTACACATTTATCCTCAAATTCCTCAAGAAGTTTAAACTCAAGGGTGAGTTAAGGATTTTCACTTTAGGATTATATGCCCCAAGAAAAGTTTATCCCTGATTTTTGTATCATCCTTCTCAAACTGCTTCCACACATGGTTGGCTTTTTAGTTTGAATTTGATTACTTCTTAGGGTGTAAACTTTTGTTTTTGCGCATTTTATGAGATCCATCATCACTTCAATCGATCAGCCAGCAATTTCATCATATTTCTTTCTTTTCAGCAGATTCTAGTCTTACAAATAATGGATGTTTAGTTGTACAAGTATATGTTGAACTCTGTTTTTATTGACAACTATTTCACCCTTCTTTGCATGGTATACAACTTGGTAATCTGATTCCTCGCAAATTTGCTCGCTCATTATACCCCACTCCCTATGACTCTTCTTCTTTTTGTTATGTATTCGAATCTTGTTTCTCAGCATCATTCATCACAACATTCGAACCCTTATTACCTTTCAACCCATCAACAATTTCTTGTGGATTATCAAATTTCATATCAGTTATAGTTTTAAGAACAATATTAAGTAGATTTCCAACAAACACACAATTTTTTGTTTTACTTTGCTATAGTATAACTTATTAAGACAATTTTCTCAAAAAAAAACTTATTAAGATAATATAATACGGTTGTAGTTTGGTGGTAAGAATTCTTAAGTTGTGGTCATGGAGACTTGGGCTCGAATTCTAGCAGCCACACTTATTCTTTTTAATTGAATAATTGAGTCTAATAACCACACTTTTTGTTTTACATTGCTATATTTTAATTTATTGAGATGACATGGTGTGGTTGTAGTTTAGTGGTAAGAATTTACATATTGTGGTCGTGGAGACTTGTTCTCATTTCCTAGTAGCCACACTTTTTTAAATTAGATAATAGAGACCAACAACCACACTTTTATTTTACTTTACTATAGTATAACTTATTAAGAGGACATAGTGGGTTTTAGTTTAGTGATGTGAATTCTACGTTGTGGCCGTGGAGACTTGACCTTGAATTCTAGCCACACTTTTTTAATTTTTTTAATTGAATAATCGAGCTCAATAACAACTTTTTTTTGTTTTAATATGCTCTAGTTTAACTTATTGAGACGACCTTATAATAGAGGTCATCAACCACACTTTTTTGTTTTACTTTAAAATAGTTTAACTTATTGATACGACCTTATACTGACCTGACTTATGTCATAATAACAAAATTATTTAATAATAAATAAATAGGATTGTAGTTTAGTGGTAAGAATTTCACAATGTGGCAATGGATATCATGGCTCGAATCCCAACCATCATACTTCTTTTTTAAAACTGAATAATCGATCACAATCTAGTCTAGGGACCAATTTTAGAAAAATAAAAATAAAGTAGTTGAGTGGTAATAATTTCACGTTATTTAATAATAAATTAATGTGGTTGTAATTTAATGATAAGAATTTAATGTTGTAGCTGTAGAGACTTGTGCTCGAATCCCGCGTACATTTCATTTTTCAAGAGAACCATCTTTCGGAAAACACAAAAACAAAATTATTTTAAAATAAATAAATATTAATTTATTTTAGTGCTAAGAATTTCACATGTTGTGATCGTGGAGATTTGATTCAAATTTAGTAGCTATACATTTTTTAACTGGATAATCTAGTCCAACAACCACACCTTTTTATTTTAATCTGCCATAGTATAACTTATTGAGACATTCAATAGCCATATATTTTTAATTGAATTACCGAGCCCAAGAACTACACTTTTTTTTGGGTTGTAATCTAATTTAGTATAACTTAGTGAGACAATTGTGTACCAAACCAGCCTAGGGAATTATTTTTCGAAAAAACAAAATTGTTTTATAAAAAATAAATGTAGTTATAGTTTAATGGTAATAATTTCACCTTAGTACAATTCCACCGCACTTATTAAGTGAATAATTGAGCCAACAATCACACTTTTTCTTTTTGGTTTACTCTGCTATAGTATAAATTATCGAGACAAACAAGTACCAACCCGACCTAGAGAGCTATCTTTCAAAAACTTACCAAAACAAAATTATTTTATAATAAATTTGATTGTAGTAGTAGTAAATATTTCAAGTTATGTCAGTGGAGAACTAGGCTCCAAATTGTGACATTTAATTCATTGATTATTTTTTATTAAAACTAAAATTGCACATTAAAATATAAGTGGTTATACTATTCTTATTACATTTTTAATGAAATTAAATAAAATGTTGTCTATATTATTCATATTCATAACAATTAAGTTTTTGAGTTCTCTAAGTCTATTACTCTATCAAAAAGTTGTATAATGAGAATTAAGTAAATGTTTAAAAGAATCTCTCAAGACTTTTGGGTATTAGGTTGGAGACATCTTTAGAAAAACATTAAAATTCATTTGTGGTCAGAAATCATTTGAGATATGTGCTCAATTTAATTTTGCTTCAATTTTTTTATTTAATATTCATAATTTTTTTATATATTTTCTAAATTGATTTAATTTTAAAAATATCTTACCCATGTTACCATAATGCAACTTATTACTTTTAACAATTATTCACATACCCACTACAAAATCATTATGTTTTCTAATTATAAGAATTATAGTTTAATCTAATTGAAAAATTAGATGGACTCTTCGAAAAAATAAAGTAAAAAAAAAATTATCATTGTCTGGGATTGAAATAATGTTTGAGTTGTTTGATTAAGTTATTTAAATAATCAAAACCCAACACGACTTTGAAAGAATGAAAATTGATTAAACAATTGTAAGCCGTATTTACTGTAATTTTATTTTGAGTCAAACTAAAGCATCAAGAACATTCAAATTCAAATAACAAAAGCATATATTTTAAATGAACATGCACAAATGATGCAAAATAAGGATTAAAACTGTTAAAATATTTGTGTACATGTTATATTAAATTAATATATTGATATTAAAAATATATATATTTTATGGTTTTAATAATAGTAAAAAACAAGCAAATGAAGAAGAAAATTAAATATTTTTATTTATGTTTATTATTTAAGATGGAATGTATATTTATACTCCGTTCATACATAGATGAATAATGAAGAAGGATTTCCCAATGAGGAAGCATTTGATTTTATAATATGATTTAATTAATAATTGTTTTTAATGTCAAATAAATTTGAATCATTGTTGCATTTAATAAACTAATTTTCATATAATAGTATTCAAATTTAATATATTAATTAAATTTATAATTTTTTATAATGCAATGTAGCACAAATAAAATAAAGTATTAAGTTTAATTAAAGTGTAATAAAAAAAAAAGTCCAATTTATATATTAGGCCGAATAATAAAGGTAAATGACTAAATTATCTTCAAAATGAACGTGTTACTTTGTCATTATTCTAAATTAATAATTGAACTATTAATTGGAACATTTATATAAAATTTAGGGATAATTATTTTTTTCTATTAAATTTTGTCTCAATTATTAGAGGACAAATTAAAATAGGAGTATATTGTGTACGATTTTGCTTCTTCTACTATCAAATAAATATATTTTCTTTTATTTTAATATCAAATAAATATACAGTTAAGTTAAATATATTTTTAATATAAAATTTAGTTTTAAAATATATTTTTATTAAAAAATTTATTTAATATTTTTTAAAAACAATATATTTTTTTGTAATATTATAAATTAAATAATAAATATTTATGAATTATTTAAAACAAATTAAAATATAATTAATTGTTTTTTTGTTTATATGTTTGAAAATATTATGTATTTTATTATTCTATTGATTTATTTTTATACATACTTAGAAAATAATAAATAACTTTAAAATAAAAAAATAAAAAATAAATCTCGTTTTAAATATATAGCTTTTATTTTAGTATTTTAAATATTTTTAAATAATTAATTTAAATTGTTATCCTAAATGTTTGAATTTTTATAAATAGATAAAAATAATATTTAAAATTAAATTTATAATATTTTCATATTTTGACATATTTAGTTCATAAATATTCATTATGTTATTTTATAATAAAAAATCTTTCATTATTAAAATTAAATATTAAATAAAGTTAAAAAACAAAATATTTATTTAAATTTTGTAAAATAAAAATCAGGTGAAAAATATATTTTAAACTTATTTAATATTATAGAATAAAATTAGACACTATATATATTAATTTAAATCATTTGATAATTAAAACAAAATTTTAAAAATATACTAATTATTGCTCAAAATTATTTATCTTCATAACAATTTTTATTTATATGATAAAAAAATATAAATTATTTAGACTTTGTAAGTATTTTTTTTTTTTTTATGTTATCATTTTTAAGTTTAAATGATTAATTTCGTAGTGTTTTATGTGTGTTTGGTGATTACGTAAACATTAATACTTTTGTATTGATTTTTGTTAGTTTAAATTTAAACGATTATCTTTTATATTCTATTTTATTAAATTTTTTCAAAATAATTTATAATTTTATGAAATAAAATCCTTCCTAATTTATTTATCATTTAATCTTATAAAATAAATAGGATGAAAAATAGGAAATAATATAAAAATGTTAATAATTTTAAATAGATATTTATATTTATGAATAAATCGACAAATAAGTTAATAACAAATATTTTAATAAATTTTAACTTTTACTATAAAACTAAACACATGGAGAGTACGTTTCTCTGCAAATATTCCCATTCGGTTACCATCTCCGTTTTAGAGTGAAAGTTATCGCCGGCGGCGAAGGATTGAAGTTTCCGGCGACGGTTTGAAGTTATCGGCGGCGGTTCTAAGTAACCGGCGGAAATGGGAACTAGAGGATTCGTTATTTATCTACTTGCAGGTTTCTCCATCGCTATTCTATCCACTTTCTATCTCAGTAAACAAAATTCAACCGCTTCATATGCATACAATCTTCGTCTATCATCGATGAATCAAACGGAGAACAGTCTTATGCAGTACGAGTTTCATTCCGCATTGAAAATTTGGCCTGTACGTTCTTTTTCATGTCTTTCCATTATTAAAAGTATTGTTTGGATTGGTTTAAGATTGTAAAAAGTATGTATTGTTTGACTGAAATTCGCTTTTCCTTTCCCAGGAATTGAAGTTTAGTTGGAGACTTGTGTTGGCTACTATTATAGGATTTCTTGGGTCAGCGTTTGGGACGGTTGGAGGAGTTGGTGGGGGAGGCCTTTTTGTTCCAATGCTTACTTTAATTGTGGGTTTTGATGCTAAATCTGCTGCTGCGCTTTCAAAATGTAATCTTTCTCTTTGTTGTATGACCTGCCTTTAAGATGTTTGTGATTATGCTTCTGAGAGTATAAACTTGAAGAAGATTGAATTAGTTTGATATTTCAATTAGAATGAAGGATTGATTGTTTTTTTTTTATTATTTGCAGGTATGATAATGGGGGCTTCAGCTTCATCTGTATGGTACAATTTGAGGGTACCCCATCCATATAGACAAGTACCCATCATAGATTATGACTTGGCCCTACTTTTTCAGCCAATGCTCATGTTGGGCATTACTATTGGTGTGGCTCTAAGTGTGGTCTTTCCCTATTGGCTAATAACAATCCTCATTATCATTCTTTTCTTGGGTATGTCTTTTTTTCTTGGATTAGTCATTGGTAAATTTTAATTTCAATTTTTCATCATGTCTTAATCATCAAGGAAAAGGAATCTTTTTCTTCTTATTTCATTAGAAAAAATATGATTATAGTTCTTATTTTAATTTGATATAAGTTTCAATCTAATGTTTAATAATTTTCTGGATCTCAGAGTGTTCTTAGTTTTATAATAATGATGGATTATGTCAACCAGTTGTATGGTAGCAATCAATCAGAATCCTAATTTACCAGCTGTACAAATTTAACTTATTTGTGAAGTAGGATTATTCAAATTATTTTGTTGTATTTCGATCCAATTTAGATTTCAGTTTTCACCTATTTATCTTTTTCAAACAAATTAATTTTTGCTTGGTAAAAGAAGTGTGGTTTGATCCTATCACAGTTCATTTGGAAAATGATTTTTTTGGCTGGATTTTGATTTACGAAATTGTGTTAAATTTTGCCAGTTTTTCATTCAAATAGTATGAAAGTGTAGTTGGATTTTAAGTTGTATGACATGCTGAATTATAAGATGGGATGACAAACAAAATTTGAGATGGATGAGATTACTGATAAAAAATGATTTTTTTCATTTTTTTTATAGGCACTTCGTCAAGGTCATTCTACAAGGCAATTGAAATGTGGAAGGAAGAGACTATTCTAAAGGTGAGTCAGTAACTTTGGAAGTCCTCTACTTTTAACTTTGATGATTGAGTTCTTTAATTAACAATGTTCACATCAAATGTTCATACTGAATTTAAGTAATTATAATAGACTTGTATTGGATTTTTTTTCTCGACACTCTATTTGAGAACACTTTCCAGATGAGAAACTGTCGATAAATTTCAACTAAGTTTTGTATACAAACGTGATCTCATCTTGATCCACCTCTAGATGACATACTTGATAGAAAAACATGTTTCAAAGAAGTTTATTTTCAGTTTCTCACTTGGATCAGGATTTGAATTCAGATCCGGATTCAAAACCAGAAAGTGTTCCCAAATTGACGGATTTGGATCCCTTTTTGTTGTTATGGAAAAAATTTGTATTGTTTGATGCAAAAAGAATTCTGTTTCTTTTAAATTTAATAGAAAAAACATAAATATTCCAGAGTTATTCTTTTGGAATAATCTGTTTACGTGTTAATTAACCCAGTGTTTAAGCACAATTACAAAAGTTTATACCTATGTGAAGCGAACCCTTACAAATTATCCCCCAAAATTCAACAAACTCATGAGGCTAAAAGAATTCAGTATGGTAATTTGTTCATTTTGGGTCTGAGGGAGTATTAGATTTTTAATCAAACGACCTCTTATCCTCTTATTTAACTATATATCTCCTGGTTTGGAATACAGAAAGAGATTAAACTACTACAAGACGCTAGAGTGAAACATGGTGACTGTAAGTGATCTATATAAACACTGAACCAATAATTAATTACTTGTTTAACTACTACTATAGGAAAAAGGAATGAGCTTTTCCTCTGTTCTTAACTCTTTTCCGGTTTTTGGATTTTTCCAGTGGTAATTGATGCAGACTATGAGCCATTGGTCCCTGAAGAGGAGAAAACACCACTGGTAACAAACATCTCTCTCTATTTAATGCAGACATTCACTTGTTATGTCTATTAAACGTAATCCTCGATCCTTTTTGCAGCAAATTTTTCGTTTTAACTTAAGATGGAGAAGACTTCTGGTGCTCATACTAGTGTGGATCTGTTTTTTGGTGCTTCAAGTAATAAAGGCAAGTAGGATATTCTTTTTACACAGTTCTTTGACTAGAACTAAATCACTAATAAACAGATAAATTAGATAATTATTGTTAACTCCTAATTTGTCAGCCACATGTACTTGTCTGATTAGTGTAGTTTCTGTCTCATATCATATTTTGCATATATTCTTGTTTTGCAGAATGATGTACAAGTATGCAGTGTGCAGTACTGGCTGCTCTTCTGCTTACAGGTACTTAACCGTTTCGATAATGAGATAGTAAGTTAGTTCGTACATGAAGCTGAAGATGCTTAAGATTCATACGTGTGTTTCAGTTCCCATTAGCATTTGTAGTGTTTGGCTACGAATGCAAGACTCTCTACGGAGAAAGCAATCGGAGGAGGAAAGAGGGTAATACTGTATCGGTTTGTGAAGCTTCGCTTGAGTGGACGCCAATCCAGCTCGCTTTCTGTGCTCTTTGTGGAATCGTGGGAGGCACTGTCGGTGGCCTTCTGGGATCTGGTGGAGGATTTGTACTCGGCCCTCTCTTGCTTGAAATTGGTGTTATCCCTCAGGTAAACATTGGGTTGTTTGTTAAAAATTACAATGATCATCTATAGAATAATTTGGATTATGAATCTAATCATTTGGATCATGATAAACCAAGAGTTTTGCTAAAGTGACCAAAAGAACTTTAGAAAGAATAACTTTTGGATCATGATCCAAAAAATCTTATACCAAACGGAATAAATAACTCAAGAAAATATTCGATTAGATTGTTATATTGAAAAAATATTAGTTTTCAAATAGACTCATTAGTTGATCTTTTCGATTGTTGATTGGTGTTGTTTTGACTGATGATGATAATAGGTTTCTAGTGCGACAGCAACCTTTGTGATGTTATTTTCATCGTCATTATCAGTAGTCGAATTCTACCTACTCAAGAGATTCCCCATTCCTTATGGTATGAACTATGGAAAAAGAACCGGCTATTTTTTCTTCTTTTTTTATGTTTTCCCAATTATTTGACCAAAACAAAACAAACTTTTTGCAGCGTTGTACCTAATGGGAGTATCAGTCATGGCTGGATTCTGGGGACAATTCTTTGTAAGAAAGCTGGTTGCTTTTCTGAAACGAGCTTCTCTCATTGTGTTTATCCTCTCATCGGTCATCTTTGCAAGTGCTTTAACCATGGGTAAGTTCATAGATAATAACTTCTTCTTTGTCAGTTCGACATTTTTTCTTGATGCTTGTATTGAATTGTTTGACAGGAGTTATTGGGACAGAAACAAGCATGAGGATGATAAAGAACCACGAATTCATGGGCTTTTTGGAATTCTGTAGCAGTCAGTGATGAATGGAAGAAGAAGAAGAAGATTAAAGAATTTAGATTGTATTTGTAAAGAAAGGTTGTTGGTCAATGCCTTATTGATTAACCCTTTTTTATTTACCAATAAAGAGAGTAAGTGATTGTTTAATTTTAGGGGTTGGTTGTGAAAATATTTGTTAGCATCTTGCTAACATCAAAACATCACCAACCCTCTATTTTTACTACCCAATAAAGAAAATAGAGAGTATGTATCATACTATGTGTGTATAAAGATTGAAATTGAAAATGGCTTTTTCTTTTGGTGAATTTTCTTTTTTGAATTTATGAAGTTTGTAAGATTCTACACTATTAAGGAGGTTTAAATGTTCAATTTTATAGAAAGATTCAAATGAATGGTAGTGGTGATTGGTGAACTGTGGAGCTTGGTTTAATGATATCTGTTCGACTAAAAAATGGGGAATATGGAGATCCTGCGTTGTTTTCTTTGAATAACCGTCTTCCTAGTCTTTCTAATCACAGTTTACGCAGCGTTAATGTTTTCTTAATCATATTGCCTTCTCAAAACGCTTAATTTTATTATTCACATTCATTCTTAGAGCGTTCGGATTGTACGTCGTGATCAAATCCCTCGTAATAACAAGTTCCCGATTTCAAAAATCTCAAGGCCTTCCTAGTCGAAAGGTGGGCTCGAAGTTCCTTGGGCCTGAAGCAACCAATATTTTTATCTCTAGGAAATATCACTATATATAGTATCTCATCACCATAACCACATAACTCCACTTTAATAATCATTTTTTATTGTCTATTATCTAAAAAAATAACAATAATTTCCACATTTATATTCATTCCCATTTGATGTAGTGAGAATAAAACTTTTCTTTAGGAAAATATTTTTTAATTGAATACCCTAATGAATGAAAATTTTATTTAATTGATTAATTAAGTTATTTCACTAACTTATTTATAAAATAAAATTGTTAAAACAAAGCCTTTGCCCAATCATTTTCTTGGGTTTGTAATTCAATGATCAGAATTTGTTGGAAAAAAAAAAAGATTTTGAGTAAATTTTCCCAAATTAGAAATGGAACAAATAATAGCCAATGGTTTAATCTTAATTTCCGGAAACATATTTTAAAGTTTTGGTTAATTGTTTGTCCACTTGTCATTCATAGCAACACTCCCGACCAGCCATAAAATGAAAGCAATTGGCCTATTCTCAATCTAACAAATTTCTTGACACAAAATGTCTTGCTACAAGGGAAAATACCATGGTAAGTTTTTTGTTACATATATCTAAATCAGCTTACCTTAGTTCCAATTTACTATTTTCATAAATCATAACCTATTTCATTCGAATTTAGACGAGCTTTGTGCCAATGCCGCCTATATCGGCAGCCCGGGCAAGGGAATCTTAGCCGCCGACGAATCAACCGGGACGATTGGGAAACGCCTCGCGAGTATAAACGTCGAGAACAATGAATCAAATAGAAGAATTTTTCGAGAACTTCTCTTCACCGCCCCCGATACTCTTCAATACCTTAGCGGAATCATCCTTTTCGAGGAAACGTTATACCAAAAAACCGCGGCGGGTAAACTTTTCGTGGATGTCATGAAAGAAGGAGGCGTTCTACCCGGAATCAAAGTCGACAAAGGCACGATAGAGCTCAAGGGAACAAATGGAGAGACCACCACTCAGGGTCTCGACGATCTTGCTCAGCGTTGCAAGAAGTATTACGAAGCCGGTGCCAGGTTTGCCAAGTGGCGAGCGGTCCTAAGCATTGGACCGAACGAGCCATCCCAGCTTTCGATGAATGAAAACGCAAATGGTTTGGCTCGTTACGCCATAATCTGTCAGGAGAACGGGCTAGTCCCGATTGTCGAGCCCGAGATACTTGTTGATGGTAAACACGACATCGACAGGTGCGCTGATGTAACCGAGCGGGTGCTAGCCGTGGTTTACAAGGCATTGAGTGATCATCACGTTTGTCTCGAGGGAACCCTCTTGAAGCCGAACATGGTCACCCCCGGTTCTGAGGCCCCTAGGGTTTCGCCCGACGTGATCGCGGAATACACGGTTCGTGCATTGCAGCGAACCATGCCTCCCGCGGTTCCAGCAGTGGTGTTCTTGTCCGGAGGACAGAGTGAGGAGGAAGCGACCGTGAACCTAAACGCGATGAACAAGTTGGCGGTGAAGAAACCTTGGACATTGACATTCTCGTTTGGTAGGGCTCTTCAACAAAGCACGATCAAAGCGTGGGCGGGAAAAGAAGAAAATATTGCTAAAGGTCAACAAGCTTTACTCACGAGGTGCAAGGCTAACTCGGAGGCGACCCTCGGAAAATACCAAGGCGGCACCGGGCTTGTCGAAGGTGCTTTCGAGAGTCTACATGTCAAAGACTATAAGTATTAGGGTAAAGTTCATCGTTCGATGAGAAATCTCGACAATATAACTCATTCTAAATATAGGTAACAAAATAAATTTTTGAGAACCATTGCAACAAGTGAAATGGTTCTTGAGTTTGATAGTATATAGAATAATAATACTAATACTCTTGTCATTTATTGAATTATGTCATTTGTCATGTTATTCCAATTCCACCATTTGTTTGTATATGTCAAGAAATTTCCATTTTCATGTCATTGTAACAAATGCTTTCTTGATATCCATATGTCATGTATTGGAATATTTTGCACCATTAATGATAGCCAAACAAACTAGGTTAAATATGCTATCCACTTTTCCATAATAAATTTGGATTAAAAAAATCAAAGAAAAAAAACAAAATGACATGAATAAAAAATAACATTGAATGGGTCATTCCTCATTTCATGCTAAGGGTAGGTTGTTTGTTTGATAGGAAAATGGTGGTTATGAGTCCTTAAAAGAAGGAATTTAATAAACAAAAATAAAAACAAATAAGAAAATATAGAATACTTGTATAAAATTGGATGAAGAGTGAGATTTAAGAAAGGATGTGGAGAATATATTTAAGGAAATGCATCACTTTCAATGGTAACTAAAGTTGTTGACTTGTTTAAATCACAAGCAATTGCTTAAAAGAACTAATATAAATATATATATCATGCTTAAGTTGAACCTTCGTGAAATTGATTCGAATTTATTAACTAGGTTAAAAAAATAAGACCACATTCTCTGTTACGAAACTGTTGTCTGTGTCATCTTACTTGGATTCAACAGTTTCATAACAGAGAATCTCGACTGCATTTTATAACAGAGAATCTCGACTGCATTTTTAATTAATTGGTGTTTGAATAATAAAGTTATGAATTTTATTAATTTAAGCCAAGTATTATCAAATGATTAAAACTAAACAATTAATGAATTGATGATCACTAGTAAAATGAGTATAATCTTATAATCAATCAAACTAAATGGATCACTACGAAATGAGTGTTGAAGCTTGAAAATCGACATAAACTATTTGAAAAAAAATCAATATAAAGACACCAAACCATTACTATAAACAAAAACAAAAAAAAAATGGTAATAGCCTTACAAATGAGTTTTCAACTTAAATTCCTAATATAGAAATTAACTAAAGAAAATGTGAACAACTAAATAGCCACTAGACCCACTTTCACTAAATTAAAAAAAATAAACAAGTAATTGTGTAACAACTACCAAAGACTTTTTAGTCCTTATTGCAATTTAATTAAAACAGTTAATTCTAATAAATTTAATCAATTGATTCAAGGAGAATTTTTTTCCATACTTTTTCTTGAGTTTTTTTGGGATATTTCTCATCTCCTGAAGAAAAAATAACAAAAGTCTTCATGGATATCATGATCTTGAACAATCTCAAATTATTGGTGTAATAAATTCAGATTTCGGCACCCACTTAGCCAATTATGATATTAAATAATAAATTATAACAATAATTTTTTTTTAATAAGTTCAAAGACATTAAAATTAATGACTTTGGTTGAGGAGAGGTAATAAATGTGGGATTAGCTTCCTACATTAAAAATAAAATAAAAAAGTTATAAGATATTATTCTAATTTATAATATAATAAATTTTAACATGGTTAAAATAATTATTAAGTTAGAAAAGTTACTCTTGCTCATTTGGGTCACAAATCAAACTTTCATAACCTAATTTTCTTATATAAACCAAACCTTCTTAACTTAATTTTCTTATATTTAAACAAGCATGTAACATTTGATATTTAAACTTGATAATACAAAATAGTCAAAGTAGGATTCAACCCTCTTTCTTATTCTATATTTTATTTATGTTTGTCCCATCATTTATATAACACTCCTCAATATCATTATTACCTTAGTAAGTGTTCACTTTTTTATTTTTTCAGATTAAATTTAAATCTACTTTTAAAAAGCACCAATCTAAGACATAATAGAACATTTAAATTGGAGCGCCATATGAATAGGAAATATTGAGGCGAATTTAAATGGTCATCCATATAATTTCTACCGAGATGATAACAACATCAGTTCTAGCTTCTATTTTTTTTATTATTGAACTCGCGAGAATCATTGCCCGGAATTATGGTGAGTGTGATATATTGGATTCGGCTTGACTCGAAACAAAACACATACTATTATTAGAAATTAGCTTATTTGATCCAAAACCTAATTAAAAATTTAATTAAATAAAAGTCAAAACTATCAAGCAACTAGAAGTCTAAAACCACTATCAAGAAATAAAAATGGTGCACTACCAAAGACTTTGTCTTTATTATAATTTAGTTTTAAAGCAGTTAATTATTCTAATAAATCAAATCAACTAATTCTAAAATGGGACAAATATAATTACTTTTTTTAATTTAAAAATATAATAAATTGTAACATTTGTCTTTTAAGGACAAATCTTCCCAACTAACTCAATTAGAAGAAGTCAAGGAAGAGCATCATCCTTAATGAAACCTCAATCATCTTCTACCAATTTTCAAATGATCCATATACAAAATTGTATACTAAAATCAAAATTAATAAAAAAAAATTGATTTTTCCCCCAATTCCATACAAGAATTTTCATGAAACCCTAATTAATCTAAGAAAAACCACAAAAAATGAAAAAAGATAAAAGAAAAATTGTCATCCATTACAATAACGTGGTGAGACAGCAAAGCTTTTTCCAGTGTGGCCCTTGTCTGATATTTGATAATAATAATACTAAATAATAATGGCCATAAGTACTTTGGCACTTTACAGAGCCAATTAGATAACACACATTCTGGAAAGCAATAACATGTCTACTTTCATCCCTTTTTTCTTCTTACTAAAAAGATACAAACAAACAACAACCATGAAGAAGAAAATGAAAACCTAAAATCCAATACCCACAAACCCTAATACCAATTAGATTTAGATCAAACAACATTACACACACTTAGTCGAGTCAAATTCGATCGCTAAATCAGACCATAAAAACAATATTAACAAAAACCCACACCTAATATATTAGTGAATCGCCTTAGACAGACCAAACCAACCTTTCAACACTCGGAACATGTTGTTTAGCTTAAACTTCAGCTCCGGAACTCGCAATGAAATCTCCGAGGTTTTCTGAATAACATATTGCTTAAAGAAACACAACCTTTTTTTCCAAATTGGCACACTATAGTATAATGCAAATCTCAGAAATAACTAAGTTTTCAGTTAAGACCTGTTTTATTTACAACCATATGCTTAAAAGGGTTTTTCTTTCCCCTTATATCCTTACTTAAGCAGAAAAAACCGACAAAAAAGCTAAGAGATGAAGATGAAGATGGTAAAAAAGAAAAGAAAACAGACTCGAAAACACTGAACATATATATTAATAGTAGATGAATCCTTTTTTTTCTTTTTTTTTGTAAATACATCACATTAAACCTAAGATGTTATGAGCAAATCAGGGTAGTAAACAGCTCTTTTTAGGATACTGTTTCTACGCTCTTACTCAGCTCCTCCAGCTTCTCCATCCTCAACTTCTCGCTTTCGCTCACGAGCTGCAATTCGTTACTCAATTGTCAATACAATTTGTGTTTAATCTGTAAAATTCATATCATTTTGAATCGAATCATTACATACCTCCATTAACTTAGTAAGTAATTGTGCTTTCTCCTTATTTTTCTCATTGAAAGCATCAAGAGTTTCTTTGTATTCTCTTTCCTGCAACCAATTGAGACAATTGAGACAAAATTAGAACAAAAGAACTAAACTTTCAATGAAAATCTTCTTCATTTTACCTTCTTTTGACAAGCTATTCCAAGGGGTTTCAGTTCTTTGTTAATAGAGTCTATCCTCTTACGAACAAGAGATATATCCTTCCTCATTGGATCAGAAAGACCTTCAAGTTCCTGATTCAAGAATTGATTTTTCATAAAAACCCATCATGTAATTTTTCCTGTAAATGAAGAAATTACCCCTAACTTTTACATGGGCCAGAAGGAAACCAATAATTGATCTAGCTGTTGGTTTAGCTAGAAGACAATAGAACCAAATCTAGAGTGAATATCCACAAAATTTCGAAATCTGCCCTAAACAATCAAAGATCTAAAAAGTATTCCCAAAATCAAGTTGGGTTTTTGATCATTTTTCAAGAACTTCCTTCCACAAAAATCTACCATGAAGAAAAAGTAGTACAAAACCCATCATGATTTCTCACTTAGTTTGGAGAAACGAGAAAACCCATTTGAAATTGAAACCCCTGTTGATGATTTACCTCACGAATAGTAGCAAGACGCTTAGTTTCTTCTTCGATTCGACCTAACTGAGCTTGTACTCTTTCCCTAACTTCCAATTTCCTCTTCTCGATCTCTTCTTCTTTAGCCCTGAAAGTTGAAAGTGCAGATTTTGACATCTCTTCATCTTCTTTAGACATTAGACCACTGAAACTCAAGCTGCCGGACTGAGTTAAACCCCGGTGAACCTCACTTTCTGGCTTCTCCGGCTGCATCATATCCTTAAACGGCTCTTTCTTTCTCTCTCTCTCTAGAATCTCTCTCTAGCTTGGGCTCTTTTGTGTGTGTGACTGTGTGTTTTGATTGTCGGAAAGAGAAACCCTTCTTTTGTAGTCGTTGGAAATAAAAATAATAAAAATTAAAAATTAAAATTAAAAAAATAAAACAAAAAAGTAATATTTGTGTGCTGTATTTTAGGTGTTCATTTAATAATTTATTAATTATTTATTTTGGTATGAGTTTAGATATTCAATGCGCATTTCTTGATTATTACGCGAGCCCAATAACTGGACTTCCTAATCCCCATTTTCTTATAATTAATTGTTCATTAATTTATACAACTGTTAATATTTTGTTTTTTAAAAAATAATTATGTATATTAATAATTGTCATGTATAAATAGAGGGAATAAACAAGATTAAGAAATTACTCTGACATATAATATAAACCCAGATGATTGTTAATTATAAATTGATCAATTCATCTTATTACAATCATGCATAAACTATTTGAAAAGTTTCATCATTAAGTATGTTTTTCTTTGCTCTGTGTTTTATTTTTTTTATTTTAAGTTTTTAAAGTCATTTACTGTTCAAGTCTACATGGTATATTATTATTATTATTTATTTATTTTAATAACATGGTTTTTTATTAAACTTGAGAAATTTATATATAATAATAATGTTTTAATTTCAAGTGTGTGGATTGTTAAAGTCGAAAATTGTGATTAATTTCAAGTGTGTGGATTGCTAAGGTCGAAAATTGTGATTAATTTAGATATGTATGTGAGTAAATTTATATTTTGTTAATAGGTTAAATATTTTGACTAAATAAATTAATAATACTTTATATTTTAAAATTAATATAAAAATAAATAATTATAATATTTATAATCATATAACTTTAATATTTTAATTAACTAAAAACTAATAATATTTTAATATTTTGTTTATATATAACTTCTTTTTTTTTTATATATATATATATATATATATATATATATTATATTCCTTTTCTCATAATTATATATATAACTAGAATAGCAAAGATGAACGATTTGAATATTTTTGTTAGACAAAATAAATAGAATTATACCAAAATTCTTTTAATAATATATATATATATATATATATATATATATATATATTGAATTTGTATTAATTAAGAATGTCAAAATAATTTTTTTAATTTTATTTTATATTTTTTTAATAAATAATTATATATATAGATAAATAATTTTATTTTTATTAATTATTTTATATATATATAATTATATATTAAATGTATATATATAATAACTTATTTAAAAAATAATTCATAATATATTTATATAAAAATAAATTAATTAGTCTAATTATTTGTTTCTCTTTATATTAAAAAAAATATGAGGTGAAATGAGAAAAATTGAGTATTGAAAATATTTATTTTTATATATTTTTAATATAAGTTGAGTGATTTATTTTTAATTGTTAGTTATATAATTATATATTATTGATACATAAAATTATAAAAATAAATCAACATCTTAAATGAGATAAGAGTTAAGTGTTCAGAGTTCGAATCTCATTCAGTATAATTGCTCAAAATATAGTCTAATTGGTGTATAATTGCTCAAAATATAGTCTAATTGGTGTTGGTTGACTAAAGTGAGAAAATGGTTAGGAAATAAATGGTTATGTATTAGTTGGTTGAAATAATTGGTGTTGGTTGAAGTGAGAAGATGGTTGAGAAATAAGAGATATATTGGTTGGTTGAAGTGAGTATGACAAGAGCAAAGGATTGTAATGATGAGATGATTGTGATACAAAATATTTTAAATAATAGTTTGTAAGAGATATGTTGGTTGACCGAAATAAAAATATTTGTTATATGATATATAGTTTGATTGCGGGTAAAATGTATATGTTGGTTACTCGAAGTGAGAGATGATAAGTAGTCAATAATGAGAAGATTTTTGCGTGAAATGAGATGATTTATAATATGATATATAATTCGGTTGCGGATAACAATGAATATGTTTGTTATTCGAAATGAAAATGATAAGAGGTCGATAAAATCTTATTTTTTTGAGTGAAATGAGAAGACTTGTAATATGATATATATGTCCGGTTGCGAGTAACAATGTATATGTTGGTTAATTAAAGTGAGAGATAGTAAATGATCGATAAGGAGGAGATTTTTGTGGAAATGAGGCAAATGATAATCGTGGTATTTTGTATTTTAACCGTGCGTATCATGCTAGTTATAGTTAATTTCGTTTTATTTTAGGTGTGTATTTTTTATTATTTGTGTCGTTATACTTAAATGACTGTCATTCATTTATATTGTATTACAATATTTTTTTTTTCAAAATAATATTGTAACAAGTAATCAACTCATAGACTTATATTGATAAACCAAATCATATCTAAGTTCATCCCACCAAGAATACATTTAATCCTCTATATATTGTAACAAGTTATCAACTCATTTGATAATTCCAAAATAATATTGTAACAAGTTATCAACTCATTAGCGTAGACATATAACGATAAACCAAATCATATCTAGGTTCATCCCACCAATAATTAATACATTGTATATTGTAACAAGTTATCAACTTATTTGATTCAATATATTAATAAATATTCTTTTATTAATCCTCTATATATATGAATAATTTTGAAATTTTATATTTATTAAATGATATTTACTCAAAATATATTTCAATAATAAAACAAATATTATGTTTTTCAATTTTACTTTATAATTAAAATTTAAATAATAATCTCTAAATTAATTCACTTCTTCTTTTTCAAATCCCCTCTATTTACACCATCAAAACTTAGCGTGAGGATCTGAGTTTTTAGGTTTTTCTTCAAAAATTCATGTTTGATGAAACTAAAAAAAAAAATTATTATGACCAAAATATCTCAAATATGTCTAATTAATATAAACTTTTATTAATATAAAATAAAATATTTAAATAGAGGGTAATTTTAATATGTAAATTGATTAAATAAATAATATGATTGTCGGATTTCTATCTCGATAATCAATTTTATCCCAATAATTAAATATCAAACAAGTTATGAACGTCAATTTTATAAATGATAATAAATTAATACTAAGTAAATTTTAATAAACTTCTGACCACAAACGGCCCGCATTAGTGTCCAAGGGTCACTTCAGATTCGGAATCTAAAGGAGCCCAGCCAGGATAGCTACTTTGTATCCAATTAATCCCATCAGTCTATTTTAGGTACATATTTTATCATACACTTCAAATTAATTAATTATTGTATTTTATAATAAATAATAATAATATAACAACAACCCACCGAAGCATCATTTGAAAACTTGTTATTTAAGTTACAAATTGTAAAAAGTAAAAATGAAAAGTGGTTATATATATTAAAATAAAAATACTAAGGAAAAGGTTGGCATGTACACAAATTGCGTGTGTGTGTGTGAGAGAGAAAAGCATGATGGGGGTCAAGTAAACTTATCATGTTGTTTCTTAGCCATGGCTGCCTTTTTAAAAGGGTTTTCAAAGATAAAATATTAATGCCCATCTTCTCTAAGATTCCTAAAGTGGTAAATTTTGTTTTATAAACTTCATATATTAGCTCATTTTCTTCTTTATAAATTAATGTTTTAAGACTTTTCATAATCGGTTGTTTTTGTCGGTGTGTAATTTGCTTTTGTTTTGTCGAATATTGAGGGTGCTTTTATGTTTAGTTTTGTGTTTTTTTTAAGTTTATTTAAATTCAGAGTGTTTTCGTTTTCAAGGGAGAGATATCTTCGGTCTATCTGAGGTTCTGAGTTCGAGTCTGTCAGACGATAAATTTTACGTCTGGTTAAATGGTTAAGTGTGTTTACGGGATATATGTTTAACCCGCTCGAGTAGTCGCATTCCAAATTAGAAACGAAAACTACAATGTAAGAAGAAAACTTATGATAAACAATAATTTGTATTTATTTGGTTTTGTTTCATCTATAAGTATTTGCATAAAAAATAAATAAATTCAATTCAATTAGTTTAAGTTACACTCATCATCCAACCTAGAATTCAACTTTATAAAAAAATATCAAACCAACATTCAAAAAAATTTTTTTTGACAGACTAAACATTAAAATCATGATACAACTTTTCTAGAAAGTATAAAAGAAAAAGAATGAATTACCAAAATGATTCAGGATTAAAGTATTTTTACATGAATACATTTATAACATAAAAAAACATTCTATAAATCAAATTCACTAAATACTAGGATGGATAGTGAAATATAGTACTTTAGTTATGATGTAATTGTCAATTGTCTATTGTCTAATGTCGTTTTAAAATGGACCAATTTTAAAGATATTTTAGTTTCTAAATTGGAAATAAACCCAATTTTTCCATTCAGTTTACAAAACTTATTTTTTCTTTTGCACTGAACTTTTTTTTTACTATTTTTGACATCTAAATTGTTTAATGGGCATAACATTACCCTGTTTTTGACCCTAACTTGTAGGAGCACTCACATTGACTATTTCCCCCCTTATATTACATGGAAAATGTTGGTCCTAAATAAAATATTTTTTTTTTTGTATCACGTGTTACCTCTTTAATCACCTCTTCGTTTCGGTTGGATATCCCTTTTCAAGCTTAATGGCAAAAAGAGGTCGATACCTCAACCTTTATGAGCTTGGATTCGAGCCCGTTAGACTACAAGTTAAGTTCGTCTAGTTAATTGGTTAATTGTGTTTGCGAGTTACATGCTTAACCCGCGATGATTAGTCATACTCCAAATAAGAAGTATAACTCAACGTTGTAAAAAAAAAAAATTCAAACCGACAACACTACTTAAAGATTTCTGATTCAATATATTTTTAGATTCTACATCGATTGAAGACATAGAGTTCTCCAATAGGCCAAATCACATCGCTCACTTCAAATTAATCCTTTTAAAGTATTTAGAAAAAACTTTATGACAAATTAGAAAAATAATGTCTTGACCTATCAAAAAAGATTAAGATAGATCAAATAGAAAGAGTTTTGGCTTAAAAATGATTTTTTAAAACTCATATCTACAAGAGTCATGTTAACTTTATGCATGAAATAAATATCCATTTCAAAACAGACAAAAGAATCCATAATATTTTCTCTTTTCTAAAAGAAGTTTATCTATTGAGGTTTAAAAGGACTAACTTATAGTGAAAATAAGGGGAAAATATATATGGAGCTACAAAGAAGGTAATTGAAAATTGGAAATGTTTATAGATAAATGAATAAAAACAAAAGTATTTTCAAATTAATATTGGATCATGGCAATATAATTAATACCATGTTTCTCATAAAATAAATATATACTTTTTTATACTGAAAATTATATTTTGTGAGTGGCCTAGTTAAGAGGGAATAGGTGGACACTTTGGGAATAATGCAAACAAAATATAATAAAAGATGATATTATTAATGATTGTTTAATGTTAAAAAAAAAATAATGATTACAAGTCAAAAGAAAAAAAATCAACATTATACAATTATTTACTTGCAATATTTTAACTCTATACAAATATTCGTTTTCAGTTTGTGAAAAAAATCAAACCAATAAACTTAAAAAGATTAAAAAATTGTAATTACAAATATAATATGAAATAAAATTATTTATTTCACTCATAATTTGCTATTTTGCTTGAAAACAGATATTATTATTTTTTAATATTATTTAAATAATTTTGTTATTTGTGTTTAGTTTTAATATTTTATTTCAATTAAAAAATATATAATTATTAATCATTTTTATTTGGTTGAATGGTCAAATTTGAGTTTTTTTTAATCTTCATAATTTGAGGCTCTATATTGTTGTTTGAACGTTTAGTCCACTTCTTTTCGGAATGTGACTAATCTATGTGGTTTAAGCATATAACCCGTAAACACATTTAACCCATGTAACTAAGTGAGCTAACTTGCCGCCTCATTGACTCAAATTCAATATCTTAGGGAGACAATGATTCACCTCTTATTGCTGCTAAGTTAGAAGGTAGGATGAACTTCTTATTGTTAAAGTTATACAAAACGAAGTTTTGTTTTAACAGTTTCAAATGTCATTAACTTATTATCCACGTGAAATCTATAAATAAATTAAAAAAAAAATTAATATCACTAATTTAATAACAAATTTCAACGAATTAAAGTTCTTGATTACCGAATTTTAGAGAATCATAAAAACTCTCATTTTGTTGAAATTCTTAATTTAGTAACATGAACATTTTATTTATTTATATATGTAGATAATAAATTAATGGTGTTTGAAATTGTTAATACAAAACATTGTTTTATATAATTGTTAAAATAAGGAGTTTAAATTGTGAAATTTAAAAGAAAATATTTGAAATCTTAATTAACTCTAATAATGAGCTCCAATTTAACATTCTCATCATTTTTATGCCCTAAAATTTTAAAATATATATTTTGAGTGTGTTTTATATATGATAAATGATAATGAGACAATATTAATAAAAAAAAAAACTCTATTTGTTGTCAATATTATTTCCACTTATTGTCATTTCACTTATATATATATATATAATATATTATTAAGGTAGGTAATCATATTTTAAATTTGTCATATCTACTATAATATTATATACATAAAAAGAACATATTTTTTAAAAAGCATATAAACAAATAATGTAATATATAAAAGAAGACATTTAATATAATAAATATGACGTTACGTCTACGTCATATGTGGCCCTAAGTCTTTAGGTCTTTGAGTCCCTTGACTATTCTAAAGGACCATAAATTGCATCCATGATGAACCAACGAACGGTCACGATCATACCAATGAAGTATCTTGCGGTTATTGTGGTCCCATTTCTTTCTTTTCCCTTATTGGTTATCTAGCTGTTAGGGTTATGAAATTCAAATTATTCATCAATATTTTAGTAATCATTACCTAATTAATATTTTATTTATTTAGTTTTCATATTAATGACATTTTATTACTTTTTATTTTTAATAAAATAAAAATAAATATGCATAACATTATTTGTATTATATCAAGACCCATCTCTACCTCGGGAAATTTGACGAAATGACCTTAAAGACTGGGTTATTTGACTTGGTGGTAATTTGATAATTTAATTGCGCTCGTGGTTCTATATTTTTTTTATACGATTTTGCCCTTGTCGCGAAACGCTAAGTCACTTAGCGTTTCGCGAAGTGGATTAGGGTTAGTATAAATACTCAAATATTTTCATTTTCTTAGTTTTCTTTCTCTCTCTTCTCCCGTTCTCTCCTTCACGGCGGCCAGCGGCGGCGACGGACGGCGGCGGTTATCTATACAGATCTATACAAATTTACAAGATCTTTAACATAATCCATTTATGTTTTTATCTATACAGATTTACAAGATTTATAACCCTAAATCTATTTTGCATGCAGGTTTCCGATTCTAGGGTTTAGGGTATGCAGATCTCCGATTCTAAGGATTTGAAGGTCGTCGAGGTAGATGTTCATTTCAGATCTGATAAACAGTTATGTTCATGTTTACATTTTCTTCATTTCAAAACCTGTTCATATTTCGTTCATATTTGGTTCATATTTGGTTCATATTTGTTCATATTTGTGGGTTCATATTTGTTATTTGGTTCATATTTGACCATTTCGTTAAGTGTGGTTCATTAATGGGTTTTGCATATAATTTTGGATCATATGAGTTCCGTTTCAGGGAAGATTCGCTAAGGACTTACCGTTTCGCTAAGTGCTTAGCGTTTCGCTAAGTGGCTTAGCGTTTCGCTAAGTGCTTAGCATTTCGCTAAGTGCTCGCTAAGTGCTAAGCACTTAGCGAAACGGATCTTGTCTGTCTTCATCACCGGTGAGACTGAGCTCAGGATTCCTAAAGGCTCCAGTTAGAGCCATGAATCCCAGTTAGAGCCATGAATCCTTTGATGGTTGCAAAAGCCTTAGGTGGAAAGCTTACATGGTATGTATCATGTATGTATGTATGTAATGTAAGAAAATAAGAGTATAATTGAAATTTGTTTGTTTGATTGATTGTAGTTTCGAGAGGGATTGGCTACGGAAAGATCTGAACGTGATTGGGTTTGGGTTGATCGGATGGTTAGCACCTTCCAGTATTCCGGCGATCAACGGACTCTTTCCAGCATTGGGACTGAGCAATTAAAATATATTTCTGTTTCTTTCTAATATTAATATACATAAACAAGTAAACAAACAGGTTAGGCTGGTTACTTGACACTTGAGATTGTTCTTGGCATTGACTTTTGGACAAATTGGATTCAAGGGCAGGACTGAAGATTACTTCAGTAAATAAATAAATTAATTCTAATTAAGAAAATAATAATATGTAAAAAGTGAACTATTTTCTTTGGTATTTGTTAATGAATGTTTAAGTTGCTTTTGGTATTTGTTAATGAATGTTTAAGCTGATTTTGTTTCATTTATTTCTATACCATTTCATTTATGCATCAAACTAAAACATAACCATTTCTCTACAAATGAACATTTGATTTATGCAAAAGTAAAAAAAACAAACAAACAAACATTTTCTATACCATTTCATTTATGCATCAAATTAAAACATAACCATAACAAATATTTTCTATACCATTTCATTTATGTATCAAATTAAAAATAATTATTTCTCTACAAATGAGCATTTGATTTATGCAAAAGTAAAAAAAAAAAAAAACTATAAAAACACCATCTGTGGGAATTGAACCCACAACCACATGGTTAAAAGCCACGCAGTCTACCAGCTAAGCTAAAACAACTCATGTTAAAATATTTAGCGAAACGATAAGTCCTTAGCAAAACGGGAAGTCCTTAGCGAAACGGTAAGTCCTTAGCGAAACGGGAAGTAAACCCTAAACAACAGTGATTCGAAAATGCATAAACCAAACATCAATAAACTTGAAATATCATAAGATAAACGTACCAAGTGGAACAGTGCTCGTGCTCGTCGTGAAACTCATTGTCGTTTCGCCGCCGATCGCCGCCACCCAGTTTAGAGAGAAGGTGGAGAAGAACGGGAAGAGAGAGAAGGAGAAGAAAAGAAATGAAAAAAAATGAGGGAAGTTATATTAAATAGTAAGGGTAATTTGGACATTTCACACATTTTCACTTCGCGAAACGCTAAGTGACTTAGCGTTTCGCGACAAGGGCAAAATCGTCAAAAAAAAATAAAATCACCACGAGCGCAATTAAATTATCAAATTACCACCAGGTCAAATAACCCAATCTTTAAGGTCATTTCGTCAAATTTCCCCTCTACCTCTAGGCCATAGGGCTGCCCCAACCTCTATTATAATGCCCTTAATTATTTTTTTATTTCAATTATTCTTTTGTTAAATTTAAAAAAAAATGTATATAGAGAAGAACGTGGTGACCTATATCATAAGTCGTTGTCTAATTGGAGGGCAGTTAGCCAACTGCCCCAAGATTCTGGACCTTATTAAGACCCCATGATTATGATGCTATTTTTGTCATTAAATATTATTTTAATTTGTTCTAACTATTAGAAATACACAAAATAATTTCACAAACATTAGAAAATATAAGTCAAATGTTGTCTATGAACTTGATGCCATGAAAAATATGATACTAATTAAAAGCTTAACATTCAATTTATTTAATTATACTCATCATTATTGGCACAAAGATTATGAATTTTAGCTATTCCAGGGGCGGAGTCAAGTACAAGCCGGCCCGAGCTGTAGCTCGGGCAGCCCTAAATATGTATTTATCAATAACAACGGTAAATTACCGTCGTTATTGATTATTTCCTGTCGCTAAAAGACACTAGTAACAGTAAACTTAGTTTATTTTGTTTGTTTATTTGATATTATTTTAAAATTAGCCCGAATAGATTTTTTTTATAAAAAATTAGTTCAGATAGGTTTCAAATCCTGGCTCCACCCCTGCTGAGGGCGCAAAATACGAAACTCCATTGAACGTTGATTGAGATAGTCGATGGAATAAGTAAATACAGATTTATGGAGAATTTTGAAAATTAAAAAAATTAATATATCTTGTAAATTTATTAGTAGTAAAAAAACAGGTTGTGCAACCTGATTTTGAAACAAATAATATTTGTACACTTAAAAGTTCAAACACTATAGAAACATAACTAAAAGTGTCATTAATGCTTTAGTGTGTTTATTATTCTTTATTTTGAGCAATTATTTTTGCAAGAATAAACTTGCAACTAAAAGAGTTTCTATAATAATCTCGATGATAGTGTCGAAGAGAATACAATAAAATACAAACTACAATAAACCTTTAATGAACTACAAATAAAATACAAACTACGAATAACCTTTAATGAACTACAAATAAATATTTGAATGACCTTAATATTTGAAGAGACTAAACGATATGATCAATATTACAATAGATAAATCTCTAAGTGACCGTACCATAGAGTCATCCACCAAAGCTGAAGTTTACGAAAAGACACATGCCTAATTGTGCATCTACTAGGTTCTTAAGAGGGTATGGAATCAAGACACATATCTAATTGTGTATCTAGAATGTTCTTAAGATAATATGGAGTCATGAAAATTGACAGATCTAGAATTCAGAATTTGAGTGGGCTTTATAAAATTTGGATAAACTTAAAAAATAACGAGAAAATTTTGGATAAAACGAGTGAATAAAAGGTAAGTTTTACAATTTTTTTATAATTAGATAAACATATCGTGAATTATTTTGAAAATTTCTTTGTTTATAAAATGAGCTTAAGAACATATTTTTTTGTTGTTTTAAATTTTAGAGGTATGGAAATAGTACATGTGTTCTAATCCGCATACTAGACATGAAGTCCACAATTAAGGACTGTCGATTTAGGCTAGCAACCCTCGTTCATCAATAGTTTGAAGCTTTTGCTGTTAAAGTTTTGAGTTAACTCTTAAAAGGTTAACGAGTTTGTAATTTTTAAATAAGTAAATTTTTACGATTTTAAATTTATTATAATAAGATTTTACGAGTTGATAAATAATTTCGATTTTACTATTTTTTTTACGATTTTACGTTTACAAAAACTAATTTATATTTAAAAATAAAAATACAGTTATTATTAATTTAAATAAATAATTAATATAATTAATTCTGTAAGTATAATTTTATTTATTTATTATTATTTTTTAATTAATTTTATATTTAAATATTTAAATTTGCTAAGTATAAAATACTTAATTATATATATAAATAAGAGTAATGATATATATATACATCACC
Organism: Impatiens glandulifera; assembly: GCF_907164915.1. Classification (NCBI taxonomy): domain Eukaryota; kingdom Viridiplantae; phylum Streptophyta; class Magnoliopsida; order Ericales; family Balsaminaceae; genus Impatiens; species Impatiens glandulifera. The sequence continues at coordinate 12,773,823 of NC_061869.1, read as the reverse complement.
TTCGTACAACACTACCTCATTTGGAAATAAAGAAAAAATATATCTTAAAAAATATAAGAGATAGAGAAAAATATTTTATCTTTCTTTCCAAATGAAATGAGTTAGGTACGGTATGAAGGTGATGTATAAAAATGTTGTATATATTATTACTCTATAAATAATAATATATAACTTTGAAGTAACTCTAAATTTTACGAATCTATAATTAGACAACGATTTTACATAAATTCTCGATTTTAACTGCCTCGATTTGAAGTAAATATTAATATATTTAAGTTGTGAAAAATAATTAAGACGAAAGAAAATACTTAAAATTGAAAAAGTTCCTATTTAGAAAAAGTAAATAGGTTAAAAATATATTTGATAAAATAATTATAAATTCAGAGTTGAATGTTACGTTGATTATAAAACTCAAATACACATTCTTTTTCTTCTACAAGTTACATTTTTTTTAATGTAAATCGTCTATTTATTTTATAAATAAATAATAATAAAAGAAAATCAGGTTTTTGTAATTGGGCCTTAATATAGTTTTATTTTCTGCTTTGAAGATAAAGTCAAAATTAAATGAAGCCCGCCCATGACCCAATGACCCATCAATCAAACAAAGCCTAATTAATATTTCATTTCATTTACTCCAATCTGCCAACAAAGAACACCCTTTTTCTGGAGCTTCAAATAAGGACTATTAATATATTATATATATATATATATTTATCAGCTAATATTACAGTATAATTATCATAAAAAAAATTTCTATACAAAAATCTCATTACCTATTCAATAACCTTTGTAACATCGGAGGGGTGACTCATTTCTATTATTATTATTTAGATTTGAGTTAGTATCGTATTTGGTTCGATTCGATTCAACATCTTATTTAGTTGAATTAGATTTTTCATCTAAATTTTTATAATCCGAATAACATTTACAGCTGGTTGGTGGGTCGTTGCTGCTCATATCCTTCAATTGTCTTGGTGATCATTTCTCGAGTCTGTGTCTGTTCCATTTTTAACAACAAAAGAGATAAAATTACCAAATCTAGAGTTATTTTTTATTTTTTCAATTAAGAGTTACAGATCTTTCAATTCAATTACAGGACTTTTTATAGATATCCACTCATTAGTTTTATAGGTTTCTCACTTTTTTTTAACTATATAGGTAGATGATTATGTATCATTTCGTATAACTTTTTTGGTGTTTTTTATCGACCATCAGTCAATGACAATTTTTCATGCCGCTCAAAATATTTGGTAAGGATTATTCTGACACCGTTGAATGATTTATTTGATTTTCTCTACTTCATCGCTCATCGTTACGGATCTTTGGAGTCACTTTGAAGAAATTACAAAATTATTCGATCTTTTTATTAACTTTTTTTTAGAGCGGTGGTATAATGCACTCGTCCATAAAAACTTCTCTTTCAATGTCGTCGTCTATGGCCAGTCTCCCCTTGTTCACATGCCATACATGGTTGGCCATTTCTCAGTTGATATTGTCGATCATAGCCTGTAAACGCGACAAGAAGCCTTGTTGTTCCTGAAATTTCATCTTCCTCGGGCACAAAATATAATGAAACAACAACACGATAAGAAACGTATCAACTGGGTATTGCCTTAGACATGAAAGAAGCAAATTAAAGACATGTAACAATTTTATATTCCTTATTTTTTCTCTGTATCTTGCTATACTACATTGTACAAGGAAGCCTGGATTGTGTTAAGTTTCGGAATACTAATTATGACCTTAATTTTCAGGTATTTGTACCAAGTGGTTGTAGTCCATTTTTTCTATTTGAAAAACTTTTTGTTTGTTAATCTACATCTGAATCAGGATCCAAATGTGAAAAGAAGATATATAGCATTTTTAATATTTTAAATGATAATTAGAATAATTTTAAAAAAGTGGTGATATTACTTTATTTAATTTTATATTAAAAGGAATTACACTTGAAGCAAGATTTTGTGACTTTTTCATTGATCTTAAAATTATAATATATACTACTAACATTAACTTTTGACTGCAATACTCTGGTGGTGTTAGGTGGTCGGTTGCTATTGATTTTGGACTAATACTATAGAAACTTAGATAAATAGTTTGACCGGTTATTAGATGATATATATTCTTAAATTTAAACGAAAATTGGAGTAGAAAAATTACAATTATTATAACAATTAATTAATTAGACTAATTTCTTTTTACAAAAATATTATATTTAATTTGTTTGACATAAAATATATTTAATAAAATAAAAAATAAAATCATATTTTTTTCATTTATAGGACCCAAATTTAATGCGACACTTAATTTGAGATTAATTATATACTAATTGGTTTATGTGTTTTTGTCAAGATATCGAAAAAACTTATAATCACTTGAAGAGTTAGTTTTGTTTGATGTAATGGATATAATGAGAATGCGTGCGAAATTAATTGGTTGTATTAGATTTTGTCTTTCGATAATTAAATTTTATGTCATTGTTAATGGGAGTTCATGAATATTTTGAGAGCTCTAGAGGGATCATGCATGGTGATCCATTCTTCATTCTTGTTCATTATTGTTATGGAAGTCCTCTAAAAAATGATGTTTTCGCAGAAAACTCGGGACTCATCCATGAAGTGAATTGTGGGTCAAGAATATATCATTTTTCCATATCACATTTGATTTTTGCTGATGACACGCTCTACATGGTTCAGATTACCTACAAAAATTTTAAATACCTTGAGAATATTTTATGGTTATTTGGTGCATGCTCTGGTTTTCGAGTTAATCTTAATAAATTTGACATATTTTTTCTCAGAATCTGTTTTAAATAGAAGAAGGGTGAAGTTGACAAATGTGTTGGAGTTCAGAATTGACGGTCTTCCGTCAACATATCTTGGTATGCTATTGAGTGCTAAATTACGATTCAATGTCTTTTGGGACCTGCTTATCACTAAAATGAAATGTAAACTATATATATGGAAAATTAAATAATTTTGCCTCATTAAGAGTGTGTTGTCATATATATATATATAATGTCTTTATTCATTCTTCCCAATAGTGTGACGGTGAAAATTAAAAAAACAATATGTAAATTTTTATGGAGATCTTCTAACTAATCGTTTTATAATCTAGTTAGTTGAGATAAAGTTAAATGTTTAAAAATCAACGAAGTTTAGATATGTGAGATCTTATTTCCTTTAACTATATATCATAATGGTGTAGTAAATTTGCAACGGAGTCGAATAGTCTTTGGATATCGATGATCATATGTAAGTATGATCATGATTGGTCTAGTTGATTCACCAAAATATCTAATTATCCAACATGATGTGACATTTGGAAGAGAAATTATTTTATGTGAAAAAGTTTTCGTGAATAATCTAGATTCATTGTGGGGTATGATTCTTTGATCAGTTTTTGGGACGATATTTGGTGTAGTGTCAAAAGTCTAGCTACAACATATCATGAGCTTGCTTCCATTGCTATATGTAGAAATCATACAGTTAAGGACATGTTTGATCCACAGTCTAGTAGTTTTGCTATCCAAATTAGACATAGAAGAAGATTAAACATTAAGTAAAGTGCATCTCATAATAGAGTTTTACTTTTGGTAAGACACAAACAAGTGTCCCCCTCTAAACAAAATGTTATGCGTTGGCAAGACATAAATAGTTTTCATGTGAGGGATTTGCTACAAGTTGTTCGCTAAAATGATTTCATATAATTTTTGTTGGGAGAAACTTTGAAAGTCAAAGATTTCATCCAAAACTTTGTTATTTGGATGGAGCTTTATTCACGGTGGATATCTTACAAATGATATGTGCATGAAAGAAATGTTGTATTATAGTTAGTCGTATGTGTAACGAGGATGTGGAATCAACAACTCAATTACTTTTGTATTGTCGAAGGGTGACTAGTATCTGAAATATTTTTTGGAGTATTATTGGAATTAATTGGGTGATGCCTAAGTCTTTGGATAGTTGCTGAGAAGTTTGGATTATTGCGGATGATATCACAGACCTACATATTTGAGTTACCATCTAAGTTATTTTTTGATAGACTATCTAGTTGGAGAGAAATCGTTGAACTTTCAATGATCATAGTCGTCAGATGCATATCATTCATAATGTTATTATTATTATGTTTTTTATACTCGTTCCGAAAAGTCAGTAGAGTCCGTCGGGAAGTTAATCAATCTTTTATAGGATTTAAGAGCTCGATAACTTATTGAGTAACATTTTATATTTTATATTTTATGTAAGATTTTTGATAATTTTTAATATACATGTAACTTTTTCCGAAAAAAAATAAAAATTATATATATATATATATGCATCATAATAATAACAATGAAATTCTCTTATCTTAGCTGGCTATCTTGAGCATGATACATAATTCTACATTTCAGCTAACTCAAATAATTCTAAAGGAAATTCTCTGTAAATGTTGAAATTTGAAATCCCAATTTATAGAGAAATGAGTGTACAATGATATATATTATTTTTCTTATGATTTATTTATTTTATTTCTTCTAAATATTATGTATTTTAATTCCACATCATTATGACTCTACAGAAAATACTTTGATTTCATAAACCTTTTTATATTCTTTTGTTATTCTAATTTAATTTTGGGGCTAGTATTACCACCCATCACTCATATGATCATTTCATTTTTTTCTGATTATTTTGATATTTAAAAAGACTTTTGTGTTTCATTGACTCTTTTTTAGAGAGGAAAAAAAGTCAGTGGATGGTTAAAAAGTGAAATTTTTAGAGAAAGTGAGAAATAAAGTAGACCCCTTATTAATTATGACAAAGAAAAGTAAGAAGACATATTTAATAGTAACAGCCTTGCACTACAAAAAAAAAAAAGAAAAGAAAAATAATAATAACCCATTCATATATAATTGATATTTTTTATTAAATAAATGAAAATGATAACAACCTTACATTTGGTAAGCTCACAACCTCTTCAAATTCAAATGCAATAGCTCAACAATTTTGCTAACTAAAAATAATGTCTTGTTTGGATGTCACTATCTCCTCCACCATTCAATGCTTCTACATCGTTCCCAATTTTCCATCATGAATAATAATTCTCCATCATACCCTCCACACAAATATTTTATAAAATATTGTACATAAATTAATAATAAAATATCAATAAATGGTCAAAAATGTTGATTTGAACTTCTTCTTCTAAACTTTAAAATTTGGGCTATATATTGGTAAATTTATATAAAATAAGTTTTTTTTAACGATTTTAAACTCTGTTAACGTATTATTTATATGAAATTTATAAATAAATATTCACGTAACTAATTTAACTACCGAATTTTAACGAATCGATAGTTCTGACTATCAATTTTTTGAAATTTAGTTAGTCAAAATCATCGATTCGTTAAAATTTGATAGTTAAATTAGTGACATTAATTTTATTTTTTTTATTAATAAATGTCGCGTAGATAAGTTAGCTATGTTTGAAACTCTTAATATAAAATCTCGAAATTTAATCCATAATAAGAGACTCAATAGGATAATTAACCATTCATCAATGCAACCCCATTTAATGTAGGCTACAAATATTAGGTGAGCCCTTCCTTCAAATGTGTCCTTTGTAAGTAAAGGAAAGTGTTCCACTGTTTCAGAAGTATAACATTGATGCAAGATATATCCTAATTAAGTTAAAATACTGATTTTTTAAAATAATATAACTTTTACGATTTTAACGAAAAAACTAACAAATTAGATTTTAACTCTTAAAACTAGCTCATTTATTATGATTTTAAATTTATGATAATCATCTTTTATAAATCTATAAATTTATAAATTATTTCAATTTTAAAATTTCATAAATTTATATGTAAATAAAGTGAATTTATATTTACAATATAAAAATAAATTATTATTTATTCAAATAAATGATTTTATAATTATACTTATTTTTTTAGTCTAAAATTGAACTTTCTATTTTACAAATTTATAAATTGTTAACAATTTGAATAATTTTTTAATTTTTTTCGACTTAGTACTAATTAAGGAAAAAAAGTTTTTGAGAGTTTTCGAACAGGGAATAGTTACTTATCTTTGTAGTATTCTAGTTCAACAATATCATTGCAAACAATTCAACTAAGATTTTCATGAAGGTTTAAAGTACAAAAACTATTAAGAGATCCAACTTCGTATTTGTAAGTATTATATTGTGTTTAGTAAAATCAAACTTAAAATTTATTCTTTGTGTGGAAAGTTAAAGGAATTAAACACAATACATGAGACAAAACAATGATAGATCATCACTGAAATTTAGTCAGATTAAAAAAAAAACTTGAAAACTAAACTTAATAGAATGAACTATCTCCTCAAGGATAGTTTCACCTTTGACTAATTTAGTCAGATTATAATTTTTTCAAATTCCAACAGCTTCTAGTTATGCCTTTATAGAAAGAAAAAAACAAGGAAGCAATAAAAGTTTCATTACTATGTCACAATTTACTTTTATTTAACAGTCACGAGACCGCTTTTATTTTGTGTCGTCCAGAATTTGACGAGGCAACCTGATTGTGGGAGTGTTTCGAAGGTCATTGATTTACGATATTGATTTACCCAACATTAAACTCTATTTTTCTTGTTTTCTAAGCGTCACTCATTTCGTCACTTTTAAATATTCCAACACACATTGAAAATCTCCTCTACTTTAAGATTGTCATTTCTTCCTTCTTTTTTTTACTCAAATATTTTCGATGTACATCTCTTTTTTATTATTATTATTATGATTGCTTGTCTTCTTTACAATAACTATTAGTGGTCATCTTCTCTCAATCCGGTTGTCTACTTGTGTCTTCTATCCGACCATAAGATATAAAACCGTTTTAACAAGAACATGGAGTAAATACCGGTTAATAAAACTACGTAATAAAAAAAAACACAACATTTTCGCGACAATTATTTGTTAACTGTACATAATATGTTCATCCAAATATTTTTATTTTTTGTAAAAGGTCATTAAATCAATTCCAACACTGAGTTACTTTTCATTCAAACAATTTCAGAAAACACGTTAATCAATTTCTTAAAGCACTGAAAACATATTTATTTATGAAGATTCAAAAAAGAAAATAAGTGTTATTCGAAATCATTTAAAAATTGTAGAGATTAAAAGATGCAACTATTGCTTTAAAAATGCTAGGACCCAAGTGAATGAGACAATGAAATCAATAATCTAAATAATCACTTTAATTGTTGTTCAAGAGGACCCAAACATCCTGGTAGTGTATGAAATTTTTTGAAAAATAATTTGTCAAAAGATGATAAATGATCTATTGAAAATTACAAATATTATCAAAATGTTGTTTGAAGAGAAGTGATAGACATTATGCATGGATATCCAATACTTTCCATGGTAGATCATATCATTATTGGTTGATTAATAAGTTTTTACTGTTATTATTTAAGGTTACATCTTTCGAATTTTATTAATTTTTATTTGTTTGTCTTGCCAGAGCGAAAAGGAAAGTGATTATAGGCCAAGAGAGAAAAAAAATTATGAATTTGATTTTATTAAAAAATAAATAAATTAAAGAGCTTGTTTAATATTGAGTTATTTTTTTTATTTTTTATCCAAAATTTAATATTTTCTTCCTTCCTTTTATTTCATCTGATCATCACTCATTTTATTCATTCAAATACTAAAATACTATTTATTTAATATATTCTCGATCATTTATCTATCTCATTTTTAAATGGTAAAATGATCCTTGAACTTTTAAAAACTAATTTTAAAAAAATAAATATTTTATTTAAACCCAATTTTTTTAAAAATAAAACCCAAAACTCAAATAAGCTCTAAGATGAAGTTCGGTCATAAATGTCTTGAATTATAATGCTTAATATTGATTTTAAATTCTAATTTAGTTAATATTGATTTTAAATTCTAATTTAGTTACGAAAAAATAATACTATTTTTTATATTTTAATTTATTAAATATATAATTAAAATAATATTATATAAAAAGAATAGATTGACAAATAAAAAATGGAAATTTAAAAAATATATAAAAAGGAAATAATAATAATAAAAAATGTAATTAAACATTAAAAAAAAAACAGAAAAAAATTATTTTTATATACAAAATTATTTTTTATTATATTTATTCGCCATATAAAACATAGTTTATACAATATTATAGGTCGAAACAAACTAGTTTTTAATTTATTATTTTAATGAATTATTTAAGTTTTTAATAGGTTGAATGTTTTTTACATTTAAAATTTCTAAATAAAATAAAATATTTTAATTACTAAAATAATTAATAAAATTATTAAAAAAAATATAATTGGAAAGGTAAATGTTTTGTTTAGAAAAATTAATATCAAAGAGCTCAAATAAAGCATAGCCACAAGATTGTCTTTGTAACAACTGCCTTGGTGTATGGGGCCTACCCTAATTACTAAGGTCCTTTCCTGTTTTGTTTGTTTGGCTATAAATATATCCTATTTAATTAATTAAGATCTTTATCTTTTTGAATTCCAATATTTTGATTTTATTTTACACAAAATAAGTATATCCACATATGTTATTTTGATCAAAATCAAATGTTGTTACAAAATGAGATGTTTTATAAACCATTTTATATTTGTATACCCTTAGTATATATATTTGGTTGTGACTATATCATCTAAACCGTACATTTTTTATTCTAAAATGAGAGAAAAAACATTTAAAAGTTAAACATTTGATCAAACATAATTTGTTTCAGTTTGTCACTTAATTTAATTAACAAAAACTCATATTTTTAACTATTGAAATGAATGTTAAGCAAAAATTAATGAATATGTAAGTTTGATACGATAGTTTAATATCAACAATTCGTATCTGGTTAATCAAACCATGATATTTTTTTAAATAAGTGATTAATAAATACGTTTCTATTATTAATTTTTTTAGTAAGTGTGAGAACATCTTTCGCAACTCTCTCACTTTTTAATTTTGTATTTTAAAAGATGATCAACTCTCAATTTTAATAACTTATTTTAATTTTATATGATACTCACTAATTTTTTTTAAAGCCTCAATAATCAGGACTAACAACGTTTAATTGTCACACATATTGTAACAACTCATTTGCGACACATTTCACTTTTCCAATTTACTATTATACCCGGTGCGCTACAACTAGCAGCCCCATTTAGATGTAAACCAAAAGGTTAGTTTCAAAAAAATGTTATTTTTCTTGTTATGAGTAAGTTTGTGTCCGACATATACTCGTTCTTACTGAAACAGTCAAATCTAGAATATAAAAATACGTTGTACTCATCATTTTCGGATGAACATATCACAAAAGGGCGTGATTACATTAATATATAACTAGTTTTAGTTTGTAGGGATATCAATCTTAAGAATACCAATTCTTACTCTTCACTAGCTCATATGAATTGTTGGATGAATCACCCTTTTACCCCCAAAAAATAAGATCTTGTGAACAAGAAGTTAAGATTTCAAAGTTCATAAAAAGTGATTCTTGAATATTTTTATAAATTAAAATTATATTTATTCAGCTCCCAACTCTCTCTGTCAAATTGAATGCTCCTATTTAATGAGAGTTAGATGACCTGCTCTATTCACAATAAGAAGAAAAAGTTAATGGCAGCCTAATTCAAAAATTAGGGCAGCCAAATTAGATTACTTATTATGTGCATTAAGACCCAGACATGGAGGAACGATTGATTCAATTAGCAAAAGTTTGTTTCATAGTCAAAGGGAAAATAATAATAAGAAGAAAACACCTTCTCTTCCTTTTTCTCTTTAATTTTTTTTTCTTTATTATTTTGAGAAAATTGTTTTCTTGTTTTTGAAGTTAAATTTGTTCTTATTCCATTCCTAACATGTTTTGAGAATCAAGGAATTTCTTAGAATTTGCTTGAGGAAGTGATTTTATTCAGTTTTTTTTTTCTAAGAAAACCTTATTTGATAAATAAATAAAAACTACTTTATTGGGGTTAAAATACAAAAATACATATTTATGTTTATTGGGTCGATTGAATCGGGTGAAAATGAGATAATTTCAATTCAATAAGAATTGACATTGAATTATAATTTAATTCTTATATTTGAAAATGATATAGAATTGTAATTTAATTCTAATTCTTATGTTTAAAAAAATACAATAAAAATAATTCAAATAAATATTATATATATTATTAAAATATTTGTTTGACACAATTTATTAGGATAGCTCAAATATTAAGAGTTTTTATTTAGAGGTCGATTCTCATGAAGATAAAAAAAATATTAGTTCGGCATGTTAATTATTAAAATAAAAAAAAATCGGTTATGCAGGTTAACTTCCTAAATTAAAAAAAAATATCGGTTCGACATTTAACCTCCTAAATTAAAAAAAAATATTAGTTAACTTACCAAATTAAAAAAAAATATCGATTCCAAATTTTAACTTTCTAAATTAAAAAAATATTAATTTAACACATTTACCATGTTTTAATGATAAAATAATAATATATATTTGTTTAGAAAACATAAAAGAAAAAAATTATAATTATAATTATGAATTAAAAAACGTAAATTTAGAATTATAAAAACACACTAGTTTAAATTTTATTGAAATTATAATTTCAATACTTAATCTTAAATGCTTTATCGAGCCTAAAATTGGAATCGAATCTCCAATTCCATAATTATCAAACATACTCTTATATTTTTCTCTATTTTTTAATTAAGAAAAAAAAAGTGATATTGATGAAGTGATAATTAAATTTTAGGTAAAAATTCTTAAATTAACCCAAAGATCAAACAAACTTTTAAGTAATGCTAAGTGACACATTTACTTGTATTAGAAGTTCTTGGAGTGCCAAATACATAGTAACGTAGCATTTTTTGGCTATCAATTAAATACATTTTTTAATTAAAATTTTAATCGATAATTACATAAAAATACTAAAAAGCACAATTACTAAATTATTCTTGTCCATGAGTCAGTACAAAAGAAGACAAAAATATCTTCATTACGTTGACTATACCAATCAATCAATTCAAGAAAATTTCCTTTATTTGATGAACTACTTGACTCATCATGTCCTCGAAAAGGTAATCCCTGCCTCAATAGAAAGCGTGTTACATCAAATATTGTCGTTAAATGGGTGTGATAATTTATTTTTATATCACGACCATGTGTACGTAAAACGTTTCTCACGTTATATCTTTGATCTTAAAATGATTCAAATTAAATTCTAGCTTCATTATGACAACTATTTGAAGTTCTCATATGACAATTGAATATTTCAAATGCTCTTTTCCAATTTTTGTACTCATCTCCTATAAATGTATCATCTACGTTTTCTCTATTTAAAGGTTTGAAAAGATAACACCAAAAACAAAATGATGCATCTTTTGATATGCTATATTCTAACCATGTATATTTGATCATTAACATTAGACTCATTAGTAGGCTCATTAATTGATTGAGAAGACTCATGCTGGTCATGTGATGTAGAAGTACAAATTCGTTTATAAAACATCTCCATTATTCTACATCCTACATAAAATAAATAATTAAAAATAAATATGTGTCACAACCCCTAAATAAAATCTAACAAATACATTTATTTGTTGAAATAATTTAAAATTAATTTAAAATTAATAAATATAAAATAATATTTTAACCTTATATTTATATAAATGGTTCTTTTACCCTTATATTTTTAAGTAATTTGTATTATTAATTATATTAAAATTAATAATATATATATATATAAATTATAATATAAATGTAGTTTTAAAATAAATAATAATATTATATGATTTTCATTATTTTATATATAATTCTTTATATTTTAACTTATATAAATAAATGTTATTTATATATTAACTAAAATTTATGTATTATTATAAATATTGTATTTTAGAAAATAATTTTTTTATAAAATAAAATATTAATAATAGTTACTTTAATAAAATTATATTTGAAATTAGAATAATATAATTATGAATTAGTTTTTTATTTATTAATTTTTATAAAAGAAAGAGTTTGTTTATTATAAATATTAGAAAATATTGTTTCCGGGTTTGATCAACTTTGATCAACTGACCTCTACTATAAATTTCAGCTCCAAAACCAGTACGGCAAAGCCTTATTTGGTAAACATATATATAATATCTTAAAAGTTTTACCATGGTTGGGGAGGCCTGGCCCCAGGCCCCCTTGTAGGTCCGCCACTAATTAGAACCATTTAGGGGTTTATCAAAGTAGTAAAATTGTGTAAGTAATTATAATTGAGTAGTGCATGCTTAGATTTATTAAGACGGATAAGTGACCATTTGTGGTGATATTGATGAAGATTTTTTTTCCGAAAGTTTGAGAGTATTTTTTTCAAAATAGTACTCAAATGTGAATGTGACACCAACCTAGGGGAATTAAATATTAGTTAATAATATGTCACAATTAAAGATGACAATGGGGCGGTTCGGGGAATGCCAATATCATTCATGCACCGAATTTACCCACCCCGATTCCCAACTTGGTTTTTAAATATAGATCATCCCCGCCCCGATTGAGGACGAGTTTTTCCCGCGGCGCACCGAAACCGAATAAAATTTTAAATTTTAAATATAAATAAATAAATAAAATAAATAAAATAATCTATATGTATATATAATGATGCTTAATTTTTAAAGTGTCCGGATTATCGGGTCGAAAGTTGTGGTTAATTTGGATATATATGTGAGAGTAAATGGATACTTGAGTCGGATTGTGGGTTGATCCGCCCATAAACTTAAAACGGTTAAAAATAAAATTAAAAAAAAACTATATGTATGGTTTGAACTTGCAACCTAACAAAAATAAGTACAACCATTAAACCAACTAAGCTAATAACACTTCATATTTTCAATTCAACACCAAATTTGATGAACGCGAGACATTTTAACAATATAAGTTCAATATATATATATAATGATGTTTAATTTTTAAAGTGTCTGGATTGCCGGGTCGAGAGCTGTGGTTAATTTGGATATATATATATGTGAGAGTAAATGAATACTTCGGTCGGATTATGGGTTGACCCGCCCATAAACTTAAAACGGTTAAAAATGAAATTAAAAAAACTATATGTATGGTTCGGACTTGCACCTTAACAAAACAAGTACAACTCTTAAACCAACTAGACTAATAACACTTTATATTTTAAATTCAACACCAAATTTGATGAACGCGGGACATTTTAATAATATAAGTTCAATTTTTTAACTAACTAATATATATATATATATATATAAATAAAATGATGCTTAATTTTTAAAGTGTCCGGATTGCCGGGTCGAGAGCTGTGGTTAATTTGGATATATATGTGAGAGTAAAATGGTACTTAGGTCGGATTGTGGGTTGACCCGCCCATAAACTTAAAACGGTTAAAAATAAAATTAAAAATGCTATCACATTTTTACCGTAATATATTTTTCACAATTTTTTATATCATTACTCGTGCAAATGCACGAAAAAAATAAATTAAAATAATTCATATAGTTAAAGTTATAAATTATCAAAATATTAAATACCTAACAAAAACAACATTTAATAATAATAATTTTAAAGTATTAAATACCAAAACAAATAAATTTCCAATAATAATAATGTTTCAAAAATAACATAAACTCTAATAAATTATTAAAAAATATTAATAAATAAAAATAAGTATTATTATATATTTAATTATACCTATTAAATAAAAAAATCTAATTTTTTTTCTTATTTTAATTGTCTCAACATTTTCAAGATTTAAGAGAAAATCATAAAAAAAAAGATGTAACTAAAATTATAATAAATCCTGAAGAGAGAGAAAATATAATGAGAAAGATGAAAAATAAAAAATAAAAAAATAAAAAATAATTTAGAGATAACGTGTAAAGGTAAGGAAGATAAATATATTTTCAATAAAAAAATAGAAAGTAATGATGGCATTAAATAATGATTTCATTAAGTAATATATTTTTCTTTAAATAAATATAATTATATTTTATCAGTTCGGTTCGGTGCATGTAAATACTATCCCCGCCCCGAACCCCAGTCAGCATATTTAGGGTTTTCACTGATCTGCCCTGATTTCCAGTCAAAGCGGGGAAAAACTATACCAATCGGTTCGACTCGATTTCAGCGGTGCGGTTTTAAATTATCATCCCTAGTCACTACCGTTCTCATAAAACTCAAATTTATTATAGACTGACATGTCACAAATAATAGGGGCAACATGTTCATGCTTAGTCTTTTTAACTTTGATTTAATTTTATCAAGATAAAAGATAAGAGTGGTTTAATAGACAAAATGTCATATGTTTGATAAAAACATCCTAAACCTAAAATTTAGGTGAGCTCACTACATAAATAAAAAAAAAAAAAAATCAATTTTGGTTTTGTTTTGTCAAAAAATTGATGGAATAAACTAAATGCATAACTGCAAATTAAAATTTGTAGCGCCAAAAATCAAACTTTTCCGAGAAGGGGTATTCGTTATCCGGTAGTCACGTCACATAACTCACATTCTTTTCGGTTTCCGAGTAAGACGAATAACCCAAATGGTAGGCTTGACTAGAGTCGTCACCTAATTTATACTAGTTTTGATTTTTTTAGAGTCGTCATCTAATTTATTATTCGAGAAATTAGAAAAAAAAAACATTTTTTGCGTGTTCAAATGTATTTTAGAGATTATATTCTTATTCGGTGTTTAATTACACATTAGAAAGAGTTTTCACGCTATGTCTCACGTGTCTGTCACATTATAGTCTCTATTTTAAACTTTTGACCATTTAAAAAAAATATTATTTTACACCTTATTTGTCTAATCCTATGACATGTATTTAAAGGTAAATCTAAATTTAAACATGTGTCTAATTTTGTATTATTATGTTCTTAGAACATTTATTTATGTCATGAGTCCTAAATATAAAATAAAATTTGTTAGTACATCAAAACGAATTAGTCTAAAAATAAAATTAAAATGAGATTTAAGAAATGAGGAGTGATAGAGAGAGGGAATTTGAATGAGGGAATAAGAGAGGGAATGACTTGGCATCACCTCATTGGTTGGAAAAATGGTAAAGTATGAGGAAATAGAGAAGAGAGAGAAATTATTTAATTTTTTCAGCCAATTATATTGCCATCACGTCATTCCCTCACCAATTTTCCTCTCCTAATCATTTCTCTTAAGAAATATATTTATGTATTTTTTTTATTATAATAAATAAACATTTTAAATTATTGAAAGGTAGAATGATGATATTATGACTATTTTAACGTGTATATCACATGTTTATATATATTAATAGTTGTAATTTGTTTTTGTTTAAAAAAATAATAGAAGTATAGATATATAAATGAGGAATATGTAAAAAATAAAAGAAAAAGTCGGTGTTCTGATACTACTCATGTTGACGTTCACACCTACCCACGCCTACCAGTTCACTTATTAGTTATTACCTTTTCCACCGTCTATATCTCATTAATATATATATATATATATATATATATATATATATATATATATATATATATATATATAATTTAATATTTTTTGTTTTTATTTATTTACATCATAAGGAAAAATAACAAAACAAAATTTGATATAAAGCACAAACAAAATATAAAACACGATGGATCTACTATAGTCCATATTTCAGTCTCATGTCATTTCCATCTTAATCCCAAAATATATATAAATAAAGAGTAAAGCAATAAAGAAGACCAAATGAAACAAATATTAATAAACAACTATGAGTTGTTTTTTTTTAGTTTTTTATTCACAAATAATAGTAATAAATAAATTAAATAATAAACAGTAAAGTTTCTAGTTATTAATGATTCGCTATAATAATAGATTTAGGTTCAGTAATTCATTGTATCACTAGTGAAACAATCGAAAATAGATCTAAAAGAAACATGACTGCTCACTCTTTATCATTGTTTGTGAGTGTCTTGTCCGAAAAAACGAAGAGACCACTCATATGTTATTCCTTGTCCCTGTGCTTCGCCCAAAGGTGAATAAGGCACCTCTCTACTATCAAGTCCGGAGGCACAAGTGAAGGTGAGGCGTATGGCTAGCGATGGAGGAGAGGGCACGCCTGGTTCAGATCCCTTTTCTATTCTTCTTCTCCTCCTTTTGTTCCACAAATCTGGTCCAAAAAAACCTTTCAGAGCTCTGGAACGGGAGAATCAAACATTAGCCAAAAATAAAAGCACGCCTTACGCATGGCTGAAGTCCTAGGCCCCGTTCATATGATTTTTTTTTTCTGCAAAATGAAACAACACAAAGAACGATAAATTGTAAGATAAATATTCATTTTAAGATTGTTTGATTTATACAATTTTTTTAATAAGTCCAAATTTTAATTATAAATAGGGTGTAAAATTAGGGTGTCTATCAAATTTATGGTCAAGTTTTGTTTTTTTGTGGAAAACGGTTAAAACCATTTCAATAAAATCCCCAAAGTGGGAGGGTCAAAGATCAAAGTTAGACAAATCATTGATATGATTAAAAGATGACAATCAAACGACCTTAAAAAACCTGATTAATAGCAATCAAACATACAAACAGAGATTACAAAAAACTATTATAAACTGTATCAAATCTTAATCATCCCAATCAGGATTTTTATTTCCATACTAACCTATTGTATCAACAGGTTGTCTTCCTCTTCCCATTCCCCTTGTAATGAAAAATGAATGAACTGAAAAGGTTGATGAATACTACCTATTCTCATTTTAATTATTTTCTTTATATGAACTCGTTCTGATTTGATAAAAAAAAAATTCAGGATTTTTGAGCTCTTCAACTTGTTGTTCTCAACTTAAATTTCTAGATCATTCTCTTCATTTCTTCAGCTTCAGCTTTGGAATTCTCAACAAATTTGATTCCTCTGTATCAACCTTGGAATTTTCTTCCTCCTCTTAATTAGTCTGAGTATCTCTTCTCTGTTTTTATCAGCAAACACTTCAACTTGATCTGATTGCGATTACTCAACTATCTCTTCAACATGATTAGGTTGAGGTTCCACCTCCTTCTTCGTACTGCATTCTTCTTGTACATAATTTTTTTTTTATCTTTTGCTTCCTGTTCTTTAACCACATTTCTATTTGATTATATGTACATCTGTTTCTTTTTCTTGCATATTTACTTTCCGACCTTTATGAATTTTCTGATATTCTTTCTTAACCAAATCACATTTTGGACTTGCATGTTGGAAGGTATTGCAGAAAGAGCATCTGTCTGACCTCCACTCATAAGTGATTTCTATGCCAGTAGGTTTTCCTTTTTAGTCTACTATTGTCATATTTTTCAGCAATGTGCTTCTAGAATGCACCTCAATGCTAATTCTAGCAAATTATAGATACTCTACTCATTTAGTAATTGAGTCCATGTATAATGGTATACCCAATAAACTTGCAAAATGACTAAGTGCTTGAGAATTTTACAAATGTGCAAGTATATTTCAGAGTTTGAACCATATCTATGCAGTTTCTTTTGTTTACTCAATAGGTTCAAGTCTTCAGACCATTTTTTCAATTTCATACAGTTGGATCCTATATATGTATGCCCATTTTTTAGAATTTTATCCAAATTAGATCCTTCTTGAATTTAAGGAAACATAAATTATGGACATTTACTGGAATCTTCTTCAGCACTTTTACTTCCCATTGCTTCAACAATGCCTCTTTAGTAATTGGAAATGATACTCTGTTTTTTCCCTATGTAGTTTTCCATAACTACATTTTTCCATTTTTTTAATACATTTTTCCTTTATTCAAATGGCGAATTCAATACCTCCACTTTTGTTTGTGTATTGCCAGGTAGATTTTCCCTTTATAGGCATGATCTTTCGACTTTTTTGCATTGTTGTTCTTATAGATTTTATTAGTTTTTCATGTCGAGTTTCTTCTTATAGTATATGACTTATATTTGGAAGGCTTCATCAACTCATTCATTGTAGCAACTGACCATTTAACAATTTCTTTATATTCTTCTTTTTTCAGCAGATTCCAGTCTGAAGATAGTAGATGTTGAGTTGAATTATAATTTGGTGTGCTTTCTCCTTATTAATGACAATTTCTCCCCTTTTGGCATGCATAAGGAGCTTTATAATATGATTTTTGAGCCCAAATATATTAGCTCTTTTATTATAGCGTATCTTCCAAGCTTCTTCATTATTCCTCTGTTTTCCTGCATTATTTTCAACAAGAATTTTTCTAACAGTAGTTGGAGCAGATTGCTTATTTGTGTTGGTATCCTGCTATTCTTTGATGACTTCTTCAATAATTCTTTTAATTTCTTTGATTGCAGCTTCCTTAATTCCTTATAGCACAAAATCCCCAACTTCTTTAGATTTATTATTTTTGTTATTCCTCTTTCCCATAATGGTAGAAACAGAGTAATTGTAGAAATCTTAAGAGATGATCACAAATAAACCGCAATGGAAGGCAAATTCCAGTGGTGCTTAAAAATGCAAAAGAAATCATAGACTAGCGAAACTTAATGAACGACGCAAGACAATACTGGGTCGCCCGTGCCGATCGTGTCGTGCCTCATCTGTCTATCGTGCCGCCTGTGCCGCTTGGTGATTCCGGCGCCGATTTGATGACTTACGGTGTAGGGTAATATCTTGTCGTCCGTACCACCGATCATATTTATTTTGATTAATATTTTTTTTTTCTCTTCCGGTTAAGTTTTATTTTGCTATTCATTTGGGGTAATTTTTATTATTAATTTATACAAACTATTATTTTACTAATACAAACCCTATAATTATAACATTCACTTCAATTTAAACAATTTAATTAAGGTGTTCGAGGTTTTTACTAATACGACCCTATAAGTATAACATTCACTTCAATTCGATGTAAGAATCGAACTCGTAATCTGTAACTTATTTTGAACAAAGCTATAAATATTTCAATACCAAAAATACTAATTAAGATTAAACAGTTCTCACAATAGGAAAGTACATGTTAAAATTTCCACCATTCTAGAACACAACAACTAAAAAATATTCCTCTTTCAATTACAAAAACAATTTAAAGTTCCGATCACAAAATCTTTTAATCAACCCTAAAAAAGTTGTTTTAAGGAAGGATTGAATTCAACTAGCCTTTAATTGAATAAAATCTTCAATTAAAATTCTTGGTTGTAAATGTCAGTTTAATTAAGCATTTACGCATTTACAACCATTTGGAAACATTATCACACTGGTAAAAAAAGGACCTTTACCGACAGTTTTTCCCGAAGGTTTTGTAAACCTCTCCTAAATACTCCCGAGAGGAACAAATCTTTCGCTATTAAAAATAGATTCCGAGAGGGGTGTAAAACTTTCGGGTTTCTTCATTATTACCGAAAGTTTTACAAAGAACTTTCGGTTTTTACCTTCCCAAAAAACCCAAAAAAATTCTAAGTGTTGGATGTGGGTTATTTGCGAAGGTTTTGGGAAAAACCTTCGGTTTTAAAATCCCTTGGTTTTTTAATTGCGAAGGTTATTCAAAGACCCTTCGGGTTTGCCTTTTTTGAAAATTTCATTTCCGAAAGTTTTACAAAGAACCTTCTGTTTTGCTCATTAAAAAAAATTCTAATTTTCTAAATTGGTTTTTCCGAAGGTTTTTTAATAAACCCTCGGTTTTGACTAATATCAAAACCGAAAGTTTTATGAAAACTTTCGGCCACAACCTCTATAAATACAAACCCTAACCCTTCTCTTTTTCATTCCGCTCATCTCTCCTTTCTCTCTCTTCCGCCGCCGCCGCCTGCCTCCTCCAAGCCGCGGGTTCTTCTCCTCTCTTCCGGTAATTTGTTTGATTTGGTTTTTTTGTTTTGTTTATTGTAAGATTTAGATATCTTAATTAGTTAATTTATATATATATATATATATATGCATATTATATGTAGATCTAGATTTATGTTAGTTTACGTTATTTTGTTTGATTAATATATATATATATATACATATATCTGAAATGCATTTAGGATATGGGTGATTCGACATGGAAGAGACTTCGGCGTACACTGGAGAAACTGCATCCGTGTTACCAGAATCTGATAACACAATCAGAAATTGCGGCACGTGAGGAAGAGATCAGAAAGATGACGCTGGAAATGGAACAAATCCGATTAAGGGATGCCGAAAGAGGTCGTTTGCTCAGTGAAATCAAAGCGGACCGGGCCGAAATGTCTCAGAGATTAGAGAATCTTGAACAGGAACTTGTCTTGTTGAGGAGTCGACTGAATCAACCACCCCCTCCTTCCACCCCATCTAATAATTAATTTCTAGATTTATTATGGATTTATTATGGGATTATGACAGTTATGTTTTAATTTTTATGAATTATTGTTATTATGTTTGTTTGGTTGAATATGTTTTAAATAATTATGTTTTTGTTGACTTTTCACCTTTTTTTTTAAAAAAAAACCGCATCGCCAAAACCGAAGGTTTATTTGAAAACCTTCGGTTTTTACCCATTTTTTCTTTTAATCTTGAGGTTTTTACCCATTTTTTTTAAATGTTGAGGTAAAAACCGAAGGTTTTCAAATAAACCTTCGGTTTTGACCCCTCATTAAAAAAATCTGATTTTTTTCTAAGTATGGGGAAGGGTAAAAACCGAAGGTTTTCAAATAAACCTTCGGTTTTTACCCCTCATTAAAAAAATCTGATTTTTTTCTAAGTATGGGGAAGGGTAAAAACCGAAGGTTTTCAAATAAACCTTCGGGTTTGACCCCTCATTAAAATAATCTGATTTTTTTCTAAGTATGGGGTCGGGTAAAAACCGAAGGTTTTCAAATAAACCTTCGGGTTCGACCCCTCATTAAAAAAATCTGATTTTTTTCTAAGTATGGGGTCGGGTAAAAATCGAAGGTTTTCAAATAAACCTTCGGTTTTTACACCTCATTAAAAAAATCTGATTTTTTTCTAAGTATGGGGTAGGGTAAAAACCGAAGGTTTTCAAATAAACCTTCGGGTTTGACCCTCCATTAAAAAAATCTGATTTTTTTCTAAGTATGGGGAAGGGTAAAAACCGAAGGTTTTCAAATAAACCTTCGGTTTTGACCCCTCATTAAAAAAATCTGATTTTTTTCTAAGTATGGGGAAGGGTAAAAACCGAAGGTTTTCAAATAAACCTTCGGTTTTTAACAATTCCCAAAAAACATTCTGATCAAGGTCAAGACCGAGAGGTATATTTAAAACCTTCACAAATACACATCAAAACCGAAAGTTAATTTTATAACTTTCGGTTTTAACACTACCTAGTTTGTTAAATTTTTTTGTTTTTAACCCACTAATCTTAACTTCTAACTAATATAATCAATTTTGTGTTGTATTTTAAAAATTAATATTGTGTTTCATGTTCAAATATTTATGATTGTGTTTGATTATTATAGAGAAGTCTATATGAATGTTCATGTTTGATTATCTTATGAATGTATGCAATGTTTGATCATATGGATTGTGCAATATTTTAAAGACATCAAATGTGTTAAATTAATGTTGTAAAAGGTCATTAGAAGGTAGAAAACCAAAGAATTTAACAATTTTTCAAGTGCTAATTCTGAAAGTTATATAATTAACTTTCGGAAATAACCATAAAAACCGAAAGTTTTATATAAACTTTCGGGTTTTACATTTCTCAAGAACGAGGGTTTTATATAAACCCTTCGGTTTTGATGGATATTTCCGAAAGTTAATTATATAACTTTTGGAATTAGCACTTGAAAAATTGTTAAATTCTTTGGTTTTCTACCTTCCAATCTAGACTCCTAAGTAATATAATCAAGTGTGTGTTTTTATTTTAAAAATTTAGATTGTCTTTAATGTTAAAATGTTTATGAATGTGTTTGATTATATATAGAAGTGTATATGAATGTTTATGTTTGATTATCCTATGTATTTGTGTAATGTTTGATCATATGAATTGGGAAATGTTTTAAGGATATCAAATGTGTTAAATTAATGTTGTTCAACGTTATTAGAAAGTGAGAAACCAAATAATTTAATAATTTGTGATGTTGTAAAACCGAAAGTTAAATATATAACTTTCGGAAATATGCATAAAAAACGACAGATTTACCAAAGCCTCTCGGTTTTTATAAATTATAAAAATATAAAAACCGAGAGTTTAATATACAACTCTCGGTTTTGGGCAATTAAATTTTATTGTAAAAAATATAAAAAAAAAACGAGAGTTTAATATACAACTCTCGGTTTTGGGCATTTAAATTTAATTGTAAACAATATAAAAAAATAAAAACCGAGAGTTTAATATACAACTCTCGGTTTTGGGCATTTAAATTTAATTGTAAAAAACAAAAAAAAAAACCGAGAGGTTTAGTATAAACTCTCGGAATTCAAACAATCAAAAACCGAGAGTTTTCAATTAACTCTCGGAATTTAATTGAATAAAAACCGAGAGGTTTTGGTATAACTCTCGGGAATCACGTTTTAAATAAAGAAAAACCTTCTTTTCTTCCCCGTTTCCTCTTCTCTCTCCCCGCTCTCATCTCTCCGGCCGCTTCTTCCTCCGCGCCGTCCCTCCCGCGCCGTCCTATTCCGCGCCTATTGAAGACCGTCCTTCCGCGCCGCCCACTATCCAGCCGAAGACGACGAGGATCCCGCGGCTTGAAGACCGATTGAAGACCGCCGCTGCCGCTGTTCGAAGACCGCCGCTGCCGCTGTTCGAAGACCGCCGCTTTCCGCCGAAGTTTGAAGACCGCCGCCGGAGACTTCCGCTATTAGAAGGTTAGTTATTGAAGTTATATATATATTAGTTTGAATTTAGGTTAGATTGGATTTTAGGTTAGATTAGTTAGATTTTAGGATTGAATCTATTAGATTTTAGATTAGGTCAGATTGGATTTGAGTTAAATTAATTTAATTGAAATTATGTTAGATATTTGATTTAGAATTGAATTGGATTTGATTTTAGAAATTTGTATGATTTGGATTGAATTTAGAATTTGATTTTTTGGGAATTTGTTAGAATTGGAATGAAATTAGAATTGAATTGGATTTGATTGGAATTGGTATGAATTGGATTGAATTTAGAATTGAATTGGATTTGATTTTAGAAATTTGTATGTTTTGGATTGAATTTAGAATTGGATTTTTTGGGAATTTGTATGAATTGGATTGGAATTGGTATGAATTTGATTGAATTTAGAATTGAATTGGATTTTAGGTTAGTATTGATTTATGTTAGACTTGAATTGGTTTTTTGGGAATTGGTATGAATTGGATTGAAATTTGTTTGAATTGGATTTTTAGATTTGGTTTTGGATTGAGATTTGGATTAGGTTTTTCAAATTGGTTGTTGGATTTTGTTTTTGCTTCGATTATGTTGGATTATTGTTAGATTAGGTTTATATTTTTGTTAAAAAAGTTTAGAAATTGTTTTGGATTGTGTTATTTGTTTGATTTTGGTTGCTTTGATTTGGGTTAAATATTTGAGTTTTGATTTAGGTTTAATTGATGTTTGATTTAGGTTTTGGTTTGATTGTGATTTGGTTTGATTGTTTGTTGGTTTGATTGGTTTGATTGTTTGTTGGTTTGAATGTTGGTTAGATTAAGTAATGATATGTTATATATTAGGTTATTTTGATTTGATTCATGAATATTTGGTTATATTAATGTTGGTTATTGTTATTAGGTTTGGATTGGGAATTTCAGCCGCCCGCTGCCCGCTCGTCGATCTACATCCACTGATCTTGTTCGTCGCTCTGTTTGTGCAAGGTTAGTTCTTGTTGGTTTATTATATGATTATGTTAGTTTCATGTTAGATTTATGTTAGATTTTCATGTTAGATTTAAGTCGAGATTTATGTTTGATTTGAAGTATGTTAGATTAGGTATTATGTTTGATTTATGTTAGATTATGTTAGATTAGGTTTGAAATGTGTATGAATGAAATAATGTTGAATTATAATTTAAATAGGTTTTGAAATGTGTATGAATGAAATAATGTAGAATATATGTATGTTAGATTGAAGTTAAATTTATGTTAGGTTTTATTATTGTTTGTTTATGTGTAATTTTGGTTATAATATTTGATTAAATTGAATTTTGGTTGGATAATGATAGAATAGGTAGAAATTATGTTAGCATTATGTAAGCCTAATTAATTTAGACAAATTTAAGTTAATAATAATGCGGGTTGTTTTCCATTTTATTAGAAATATGGAAGTACCCGATAAAAGCTGAATGACCTTACGTCGAGATCATCCAGATTACGAGGAAGGTGTTGACAAATTCCTCGAGTATGCTGTTAGGAATACATCCCGACAAACCGTGAAATGTCCCTGCGTGAAATGCTTGAACACGCCGTTTATGGAAATAGACGAAGTGAAGACTCACCTCATCGTTTATGGAATAAATATTCATTATGAGTATTGGTATTTTCATGGAGAAAAGAGACGTACTACTCAAGTGGTTAATGAAGATGTCGATGAAGATGCCGATGACTACGATGGTGATGACGACGATGATCAGTCGGAGGATGCCGTGCCGGAATTCAACGATCCGATACAGGAGATGAATAATACAGTTAATGAACAGGTCAACGAAGAACGTTATATGCACGAATTTATAAACGATATGTTCCCCAACGTTAATGAATATGCCTAGTTTTTTTATTATAGAAATGATATTTTATTTGAATTGTGCAGGCTGAGATGGAGGAGGTTGTTAGTAACGAACCGGGAATATCTGATTTTGAATTGACGGAGAGGGTGTTCGGACAACAAAAACACGGGGTAGTCTTCGGAATGGGATCAGGCGTCCGGCCCACA
The DNA here is from genome assembly GCF_907164915.1 of Impatiens glandulifera. Lineage (NCBI taxonomy): Eukaryota > Viridiplantae > Streptophyta > Magnoliopsida > Ericales > Balsaminaceae > Impatiens > Impatiens glandulifera. The sequence goes on along the minus strand of NC_061869.1, from coordinate 12,749,022 downwards.
CACTTTCGTGAGGATCGTCGTAGTGGAAACAGTTCACAGCGAAACAATGAGCGATTGTTAGAAGAGAATCAAATGATGAAGCTCAAGCTGGAGGAACTAGAGAAGAGGGATGAAGAAAGAAGGCGCAGAATGGATGAAATGCAAGCGGAAAATGAAGAAATTGTGGAAAGAATGGAGAGGGAGAAGTCAGAGATGAACGCAAGAATGGAAAGAATCGAATTGTATATGAGGCAAGGACCACCTCCTCCCCCTACAAGCTAAGGTTGTTTCGATTCAAAACATTTTTTCATTAGTGGTTGAATTTAGAACAGATTGTTCGGAATATTAGTTTGGTGTCGAATTTTGTAATGTTCATGATCAATTAATGTGATCGTTTAATGTACGTTGCATTTCTTTTATCATTGATATATTGGTTTGGCTGAACAGGTTTTGGTTGCGAACAAAATAATCCGCACATTTTTAAAAATTTACAGGAAAAAACCGAAAGTAAAAATGAAATCTCTCGGGTTTTCTCTTTGTAGAAAAACCGAGAGATATTAGAAAACTCTCGGTTTTTAGCCGAAGAGAAAACCGAGAGTTATATGAAAAACCCTCGGTTTTTACCCAAAAGAGGAAAAACCGAGAGTTTTCATATAACTTTCGGTTTTTTCCCTGTTTGTGGGAAAACCGAAAGTTTTGTAATATCTCTCGGTTTTTCCACAAAGAGAAAACCCGAAAGTTGTTTGCAAAACCCTCGGTTTTTCCACACAGAGAAAAACCGAAAGTTATTTGTAAAACCCTCGGTTTTTCCACAAAGAGAAAAACCGAAAGTTGTTTGCAAAACCCTCGGTTTTTCCACACAGAGAAAAACCGAAAGTTATATGAAAACTCTCGGTTTTTCCACAATGAGAAAAACCGAAAGTTGTTTGCAAAACCCTCGGTTTTTCCACACAGAGAAAAACCGAAAGTTATTTGTACAACCCTCGGTTTTTTCAAAAAGAGAAAAACCGAAAGGTCTTTGTAAAACCCTCGGTTTTTCCAAAAGAGAAAAATCCAAAAGTTTTCATATAACTCTCGGTTTTTCTCTTTGTGGAAATCCCGAGAGAGTCAATACCGAGGGATGGCGAGAGTTACTAAAACCTTCGGTAAGGTCTCTTTACCGAGAGTTATAGGGTCAAAACCGATAGTTTTAACTCTCGGTTTTGACCACTTTTTCACCAGTGTCAATTTTTATAATTCATCTATCAATCTTGTTTTTTTATGAGCTAATATTCCACTCCAATTTCAAAATATATACAGTAGACAAGACAACCAAAACTTTTTCACTATATCTTATAAAAAAATCTTTATTAATTAAGTTAAATTATATTTATTAATCTTAATATTAAACTATTATATATTTTCAATTTTTCTTAGTGGCTTAGAGTACCAAACCGACAATTAGTGTATAGATTTTTATCAAATTAGAAAAATCATAATAATATTAATTAGAATGGCGAAAGGTTAAGGAAAGTAAGTCTCATCCACGTGTTGTCGTTTTATTATCAATCATAAGAAGAAAAAAACATTTTAGAATAAAAACAATATTTATAGAATATAGTCACACATTTCAACGTGTTTTAGGTATGCTGACCCTATAAAAAGAATTCTTAAAAAAACAAAGACCAAATAATTAATTATGTGGTGTCTTGCTATATATGTGACGATTGATTCCGACTTGAAAAAGTTGAAAGGGAAATTATAGAAAAATGGTGGATGAATATTCAACGTCGATTTTGTAAGATAGTAAGGAGGTTTAATCTCATCTCAATCCTAAAGTAATCCGCCATTAACGACTCAACTATAACGTAGATCTGCCATTAAAGACGGATATATTCTTCAGCTTGATTGATCCTGAGTTATTTTTAAAATAATTTAATTGTGAATTTGAAATTTTGTTTGATAAAAACGTAAATTTTTTTTTATTTTATAAAATTTATACATTAGTTAATGAATGAATTGATTTAAATGTTAAAATTTTAAAAAAAAATGTTATGATAAAGATGATTTTGATCCAATAACATAATATCCAACAAATATTTATATATATAAGTGTTTTCCAATAAAAATATTATTATTTAAATGGAGTCAATTATCAAAAGATAAGAATGATACTTATAAACAATTATCATTCAGTGGTTTTAATCAAAGATGTCTGGTTGTTTTGTTTGGTTTATTTGGAATTATTTGAGATTCCTCTATTAATAGTTTAAATATTAAATGGTCTTAGTCATTAAATCTATAAATAATCAAAACATAAGAAAAACAAATCTAAATAACCTCAATCATGCATGCCCCAACTTAAAATTTTAAATTATGTTTTATAAGATTATTGTGACTCTTTGAAATTTTGATTTATTATTTATAAAATAGTCATATTACTATTGATTATTATATCATTCATAAAATATATTAAACCAAATAATTAAATAATAATAACATATCTTCTTGTAATTAATGTTTAAGTTAAAGTATAAAAATTATAAAAACCATTGACCTGTTTATAATTTGTGTTTGATATTAATATAAGATGTATTATAATTATTAAAGATAAAAAGCTAGTTTTATCATTTTAATTTAAGTGATAGTTATTTGATTAAATAGACTTGAAAGAAGGAATTTCCGTAATTTAATTGAATAATAATAATAATAATAATAATAATAATAATAATAATAATGCCTTTCTTCTCAAACTCTATTTTTTCCGACAAATAATATGTAAACTATAATAATTCTTTCTATATCTATTTTCCACTTTCCAGTACTGCTGATAAATTGTTGTTTTCTTATTTCTTTATTATTCATTTACTAATTTTATTAATACAAGTATATAACTAAAAATATTATTTGATTTCTATTCAACATGATTGAACTGAAATTACATAACTTTTGTACTTATATTAATAAAATTATTAAATGAATAATAAAAATAAGAAAACAACAATTTAACAAGATTCCTTCAAATTTGAAGTGCTAATTATAAACCATACAAAAGTCTGACTTGTTTGATATGAATTAGAAGTCAAAATTACATGATTTTTTTTTTTTTTTGGTTAGGTGTCAAAATAGAAATTTGGGAAGAGAATATGCAAGTATGATGTGTCACCATGTTATTGGATGAAAAAATAAAAAAATGTAAAAATAGAGTAATTTTTTTTTATTATTTTTTTAATCATTCTCTCTTTTACTTCCTCCTTCAATAATTTTTTTTTATTAGTTATTATCATCAAGATAATAATATAAACTTGTAAAACAAACCAAACAGTCTAAAAAGTCAAAACAATCAAGACCTAATAAAAAAGATAAACACATCTACACTAAAAAATTAATTAAAACTACATTCTTAAGAATTTGAGAGACAATCTAACTTCTCAATTCTTGGAAACTGGTACAAAAATGACCTTTTCTGCTGTATTATTCTTTGAATATTATTATTATTTTTTTGGGATTTTTTTTAATATTATTATTGAAATGTACTAAAACAAAACTATTCTTAAATAAGGATTTTTTTGATAGATTCATATTATTTTATATGCAGACAAATTTTGAAATAGACCATTTTTGTATACATTTGTTAAAACTTGATATCAAGACCCCTAAATAAAAGGCTGACTCATGATTTGAAATCTATCGAGCTAAATTGGTTCTCGGATATTTATCAGGATCTTCCAATAAACATATAATAAATATATTACAATTCTATGAAAAAATAAAACTTATAATAAGAGTAAGACAATTGTTTTTTACGGATCCGAATAAGTTCTAAGAAACACGAAACCTCACCTAAAATCGATTTTCACATATCCTTAGACAATTGAGAGAACTAGACGAGAGAATCAAAAGTTTTAAATGATTTGAGTGGCGTTGAAGATGACGAGGATGCATGGTACTACACCAGATCTACAATCCGACATGAGACAACTTATGAGGAAGGGATCCTAGCCTCCTAGGGTTATTACGGTTAGAGGTTTATCACATTTTGGGCAAGTGGGCCGCTCAGGCTACAACCTAGCTTAATACGTAAATCCGTCATTCTCCATAGTCGTTATCTCTATTTCAACATAAGACATTTAGATTTTAAAATTTAAGACATTCTAAGTGGAAATCAAACTCGTAGTCTTTAGTCTCTTATGAATTAAGTGGTTCTTAATAGACTAAAAATTTCGAATTTAATTTTTACTTAAAACGTCTTAAGTTAAAATTAAAGTATGTATTATGGTTGTAGGTCATACTAGCATCCTACGTTTAAAGAAATAAATAAATGAATTAGAACAAAATTAACTTTATAGTTCAACCTCTCCTCAAATTATTTATATTTACAACTCATAATTTAAATTGAGACAGTGAATTCAACGTGATTGACACGTGCAAACCATATCAGATGAGAGAGAAAATAAAAATAATAAAATAGTGAAGCGTTTCAAATGAAGATGTAAACATTTTATATGAAAGTGACAATCGTTTTACCTGAAGTAATGAATTGCTTTACATAACACTGTTAAACGATTTACATAAAAATTTATTGTATAAATTCAAATTTTCAAACATTAAAAGTCGTATAAACAAACATGCTACATGATTATAATAACTTTTAACCTTAAAACAAATCATTCACAATAGAGTGAAACACTTCAAATGAAGGTGTGGAATATTTTACATGAAAGTGAAATCGTTTTACATGAAGATAGAAACACTTTAAATGTCACATTTCGGGACCCGAAATAGAATATTTCGGGATTTTTCTTCCGAAATTGGAAATTTTGTTTTTCTGACCGAGTTTTTCTTATTTTCAGTTATACTTATTTTTAGTTCAAAATGACAAATTTGGAATGAACTTTTTCGTAGTAAAATTCTCAATGTTGGAATGACATTTTCCTCCAAATATGAACTTCTTGATTTTTACAAATCATATGCCCACTTAACTGGATTCGACATTAACAAGTTAGGGAACAAAAATGTAGGTGGTAAGAGAAAATACTTCAGCATTAGTTGTGCCAAGAGTTGTATGAAAGAATCGAGGGCCAAAATAAATTTTATCAACCTAGACCTATAAGTAAGACAAATTGTAAAGTTAAGATTAATGCAGTTGTTCGAAATGAAGGGAAATATGTGATAACAAATATTTGTCTTGATCACAACCATACATTAAGCTATAAGGGGATACGTCATATTAGATCCTACAAAGTAATAGACGGAAATGCAAAAAAGAGATTAAATACAAATAATGAAGCTCGAATAACTGTGGACAAAACATTTAATCCCTCGAAAGCGTTCACCATCGCTTCTACATCCGATTCCTCTATGTGTCAACTCCGTTTCCAACCTAACCTTCAACTTACTGTCATTCCAACATGACAATATAGGAAAATCGGTGCTCATCAATTTGAAGTTTAGGGTTGCTGACCCTATACAAGTAACTCATCTGAAAACATACATATATAGATTGAATAAATATGTTAAAAACATTTACATTTGAAAATACTAAAATAAAGTAGTGATGACAAAGATTACTTACGATGAGAAATGTCTGTGGTCCTTGAAAATGTCGATATTCGTTCAGCTTCCATTTTTCGCATGAATGAACTAATCCGTCAAATACAAATTTGTACCAATTAAACTTTGAAATTTTATTAACATCTGAAATATATTTTAGAATTCTAAACCTGTAAGTACAAAAACAGATTTGAGGATTATTAACAATGTATATACCTACATGTAAGCTTTGTGATATACTGGGATAGTTGACCCTAGTGCGATGTCTAGAGAAAGATGCTGACAATATATAATAGGAAGTCTATATTGAAATTATTGTCAGCAGCTTTGTTCTCCAAGATTTTCTTTGGCATATCTGTCACTATAGGACCACCACCTGCCATTTTAACCCACTGAGTCCTAAAAACTGTCAACTTCGTATCGGTCTTGTTTCCATCGTATTGTACAATCTCCAATTCCCCTCTAGGGATGCCTAATACGATTTGGACATCATCTTCTTTGATTTTTACTTTCTCGTCACTATGTAGTTTGAACGCACATTTAATATAGTCAAAATTTATGACGAGATAACGAGAGATTTCGCCGGGGCATTTTGAAATGAATAGTGTCAGAAAATATTCGAAGCCTATGGCCTTCACAACCTCTTTTTGTTGATCAAACAGTAGTTGAAGAAGATTGAAAATATCAAAAGACGAGGTTCTCATTAAAAATATGTTGTGGACTGCTTTGTTGTTTTTTTTTGCGAGGGTTCAGGTAAATTCTCTTCTTGGGCCACCTTTCTTTTATTTTTATTCGCTTTACAAAAACAAAAGAAACAAACGAACAAAAAATTAAAAGAACCATGAACAAACAGACAACTAAACAGATAAATACGTATACAGATAAAGGGATAAATAGTTATACAAATGTGTTTAGAAATGTCCCAAAAGGTCCTAAAATGTCTATTTCGGGACGTTATTGTACTGAAATGTGCACCTAAACCCTAATCGCTAAACATAAAATTATTATAAAAAACGTTTCTACGCTAAACCCTAATCGCTAAAATATCAAAAATCGTTTCTACACCATAATCCATCAAATATTGTATGTTAAAAAGATGGTGTAGGAATTTTACCTTGGAGTTCTTGGAGTTTTGCGGGACGATGAACCTGGACCAGACTGAAAAGAAGAGAAGAAGTAATGATTCATTTACCATTTTCGAAACGAAGGAAAGATAAATGAAGGAAAGAGAAAAGACTAACCATTTTCGATCGGACGATGATAAAGAGAAGACGAAAAAGACCGCTGAAGTCGCTAAAGCCGGAGAGCAAAAAATCGCCAAAAAAGAAAAAAGAAATAACGAATGACCGCCGAAGAATGAAGAGGGAGATTGAGCAAGAAAAATAAGAAACGTTTTTTCTATATTATATTTTTTTTTTCTTTTTTAATACTGGCGTGGGAAATATGAAACGTTTTTTTTCTATATTATATATATTTTTTCTTTTATAATACTGGTGTGGGGGCGACGTGATAGGCCACGTATGATTCGTGGCTTACTTTCGCTGTCCATTGGTTGAAAATATCGTTTTTTTATTTGATTATTTATGTTTTTTTTTTTTAATAAAACCCAGTTGAAATTAATTTGAGAGACTATTCAATTTTTATATATATATTAATTATTAAAATAAATAAATTAAAAAAATATATTTTTTTTTGTGGGGAGAGGCTGTACTACTGCTGTAGTGAGTCTACACAAATACCATATATTCATTCTTCTCTTCTTCTTCTTCCTCTCGCCAGATACACATTCTCAAAGCTCTTCTGCAACTCTTCCATGGAGCTTTTCGAGACGCAGACCTTTCGTACCTTCGATCATCCATCCGAGATACCTTTCCCATACCCTCTCAACAATGGAAACAGCGATACCTGGGACTTCCCAGAGATTCAAAATTCCGAATCCTCAACTATCCTCACTCCAACTAACATAGAAGATGAATGCAGCTCTCCAGTGGTTACAGCAGACTCCAACAACTCCCATTTTGAAGGAAAAAGATGCGCCTCCAGCGCAGCTGTGAAGCTTCAAAAGTTTTATCGTAGTTACCGTACCAGGCGTATGTTAGCTGACTCCGCCGTAGTAGCAGAGGAACTTTGGTGGCTTGCGATCGACTTTGCTCGATTAAACCACAGTACTATATCTTTTTTTAATTTCTCAAAACCTGAATCAGCCGCATCTCGTTGGAATCGAGTCAGTTTGAACGCTTCCAAGGCACGATTTTTTTCAACCATTTGATTGATTCTATCAACAGTTTTAGATCGATCATCATCGGTTGAGAAAACCCCTTTTGTTTTTATTTCTCTTTCAGGTTGGAAAAGGGTTATCTAAAGATGCAAAAGCGCAGAAACTAGCTTTTCAACACTGGATTGAAGCTGTAAGTTTATACCTGCTCATCATTTTCTACCTTACAGTCCTCTGTTTATAATTATACTATTGCTTGAGCTGCTGCAGATCGATCCTAGACACAGATATGGGCATAATTTGCATTTGTATTATGAGGAATGGTGTAAAACTGATGCTGGTCAGCCATTCTTTTACTGGTATAAAGAGATCTTTTACTTCTGTAGACTGTAGACACTTGGATTTTGTTTTTATCTGTCTGTCCTTATTTGAAAACAAATTGCATCTAGATCTAGTTTGTAGATCTCTTCAAACCTGTTTCCTTTTGATTCTCAATCGAATCTGTTTCTTTTTGTTTGAAAAAAAACAGAATTATTTGTCTGGAATGATCAAATATCATGGAATAGTTCTTATGCATCTCAATTGCAGGTTAGATATTGGTGATGGAAAAGGGATTGATCTAAAAGAATGTCCAAGGTCAAAGCTTAAGCAACAATGCATCAGATACCTTGGACCTGTAAGTAGACATCTTGGTTTGAAATGATTTGATAGCTTATTTTTCTTATGGGTTGGTATTGTTTCACCATTCAGCAAGAGAGGGAACACTATGAATACATTATTGACGAAGGGAAAATTGTTCATCTACAAAGTGGAAGGTTTCTGAACACGAATGAAGAATCGGGAAGGAAGAAATGGATATTTGTAATGAGTACATCTAAGAAATTATATGCTGGACAGGTATACTTTGAAGAACACTTTAAAATATTCTTCTTTCTGTTGGAATTTACAATATTGACTTTAATAGAGAGATGGAATTAATTTTTTCAGAAACAAAAAGGAAGATTTCATCATTCTAGTTTTCTGGCTGGAGGATCTACTTTAGCTGCTGGAAGGCTTGAGGTTGAAGATGGATCTCTTAAGGTATACCTACTTAAGTAAGCATAACTAGCTCTTATATATGCCTTGTTTTGTGTTTGCAATTGAAAAGAGTAAGATAAATGATAATTTTACATAATTTGATTCTAAGTGGCTAGGACAAATGAATGTATTCCTTACATCCACTTGATCTTTGACACATCTTTTCAGACTTATTTGAAACTATCAATGAATCACTTTGGTATGTTGATTTTCTGATTGAGAAGCTATGAATGAAGTTCTATTTCAACATTTTTGCAGGTCTCTTTGAATCAAATTCTTTTAAACCTTTTCCAAGCCCAACATCACACTGTCTTTTCCTGAAATTGTAATTCTATTGTACCCATGTTGGATTTGGACAGTACTAAGTTCAAACACATCCGAATCCACACCCCAAATGAGAAAATCGTCTCAAAATGAATCCATTACTTTATCCTCTCAACCCTTGAAGATTCAATTCCTAATTACTTTTGTTTTCAATGTGGAAGAAAGTTAAGAAAATATAAATAAAAAGTAAAAAGTTCTAAATGTCCTTAAAGTGGTCCTAATGTTTGGTTCTATTATTTGTTTAATTTCAGTCCATATCTCCTTACAGTGGGCACTACCGTCCGACCGAAGAAAGGCTCCAAAGCTTTTTGTCCTTTCTCAAGGAAAATGGAGTCAACCTTGATCAAGTTGATGTAAGCATAGACAATTAATTGTGATCTTATTCTTGTCTTAAATATAGATTCCTATTGTTTTCTTCTGTCACACTAATTTCTTTTCAAATAAACCACTCTTTCGAGAAACCTACAATTTCTACTTACTAATCTTCAGGTCCAGAAGTCAAATGAGGAATACGAGTACGATGAGGGGAAATTGTTCAAGGAAGAAGTCGCAGTCCCATTATCTGTCACTGCTAGCGAAACTGAAGAAAGTATTGAAGTTTCTGAACCAACCATAACTGATACTCAAGCTGTAACAAGGATCAACAGCTATAAGAGAACTTTTTCAGGTGGTCTGGAGAGTCCAAGAGCGGATGTGCCTAGAAAAGCTATATTAGAAAGGATAAACTCGAAGAAAGTAGCAAAGTCATATCAGCTCGGGCATCAACTGTCGATGAAATGGTCAACTGGAACAGGTCCGAGGATCGGTTGCATTGCTGATTATCCTATGGAATTGAGAGTCCAAGCGATGGAATTGACAAATCTTTCTCCAAGGATTTCTCATATGCCCTTGGCTTTCAATCTCTTATCGCCCACAGCTGCTAATGGGAACGCCGAAGTATCGCGTGAATGAATCGTTAGTTTTATTCAAATGGATTTGAGTTAAGGTTTTAAGGGTTAAAGTTGTAAGATTAACTTCTGTTTTATGTTGTTTATAAGGCCAGACAGCCTTAAGGCCAAACTAAATAATGTGATAACAAACTTTGTCATGTCTGTTTCTTATTGTAATCCAGTAAGTTTTAAGGAAAATAATCTGTTTTTAAAATATGATCTTTTGTTTATATATATTAATTTATTTATTTTTGAGAAAATATTTTACTACATTTAGTGGAGGTTATGCCTTATTAAATATAGTTATTTGTTGGGTTCTTACCAAATTATCACAATGCTAGTTAGAAATGACATTAATCCACATTAAGCATATAAAGTTTATGATAATAAATTATATTCAAAAAATAATAATTTGATTGTAAAGGCTTGGACAATGATGAGATTTAGGATGTTTTTATGTTGGTAGTACATAAGACTATAATTAATTATTTATGTAGATGAGGAGAGCTTGGAAAGTTATGGGTTGATTTCTGCATCATGATTGATTGGATGTGGGACATTGAATTTTATGATAATCTTTACTAATTAACCTTGTCACAATAATTTATTAAGAAGACAAATGACAAATGTTTTGGTATATCATGGGAAATAGTATAGTTTTGTTTTTGAATTTTGAAACATAATTATCGTATTTTAATTTTTGTAAGTAAAAATTGAACATGTAAATTTTGATCTTTTAAACACTAACTTTTACTTAATGTACCCTAATGAGTTAGTTCTTTAATAATAATAATAATAATATTCAAAATGATGGATAAAAAATTTGTAACATGGAGTCCGGTCATTAAATTACACATCAATAATGTTATTTGTCAATTGACTTAGAAATCACGAAACGTCAAAGTTGAACATCTATTGAAATGCGAGATGGATAGAAATCAACCAAGGTTTTAAAATAGTTTGGACTAAGATAGGACTAAACTCTATAGCACATTAATAATGTAACGTTTATTTGTCGTTGGTGTTTATTTTATAAATATGTTGATGTTAGATGTATATTCCTTAGCCGTGATTACAAAGAAATCGATTCCCCCGATAACTTTGAATGAGCTTAACATTCAACAAATTTAAACTCGACTTCTCACTGACTTCATGTTTTTTAAGAAATTTGAGCGAGTTGTTGACGAATATGATTTTTGACAATCTAACTCGACTGATAGAATATATATCCGAGTGAGAGTTTTCTTGTTTTTTTTCTCTCATCTATTCTTTTTTAAGTTTGTTTATTTTAAGAATTTTGATACATTTTATTTTTACTAAATTAAAAATTAATTCTCCTTAAATCAAATAAAGAGTTACAAATAAAACATTAATTTGTAATAATAAAAAATAACATATACTAAATAATAAAGATTTACAAAATATTAAAATTCTAAAGAAAATCTTCTAACAATCATACAATTTTCAAGGTGACTCCAAAAACGAATTAATGTGAGTCCATAACAATGAGTAATAAAGTAAAGCAAGTCGAACAAACCAATGAAGTGATGTCGGAAAAATCTCTACTCAAAATTCTAAGCGACAATTAAATTTGTCTTTGTCCAAGGGTCGGTAAACAACCGTGAAAAAAATATGGTCAAATGATATCATCTACAAGTATGGTCAAATTAACGAGAAACTCATAGAAATTATTAAAAGATACATGTAAAAAGAGCATCTAGACCCACTAAAGATTGAGAGTATTATTCGAATTACAAAAATTCGAGACGATAAAACCAATTCGACCAAATAAAATATCGTACCGAACAAAACATAATATCAATTCAAATTTAAGCGGTAAAAAAAAACGAGTCACCATCCAATACTAAAAAAAATGCCCAAGGAGAATTCATTAAAGGGAATGACTTTTCAATTTCTTTTAAAATAAATTATATAGAGAAAAAATACTTAATTGAATTAGAACCAACCAATACAACATAGAAAATTATATAAACACAATAACAAAGATATATTCATCACCCAAAAATATATAACTTATCAAAAAGAGTACTATTCAGGACAATTACAAAACGAATAAACAAGACTATTTATCAAAAAGACTAACTTGAAGTATTTTAGAACAAAAATAGTGGATATCGAATAACACAATACGCCATAATAATTCTTTATGTCGAGTACTATTCGGGATGATGCCTCTGGTTAAATGAAATATGTTAATGCACCATATTAGTTTCTTATGCCGAACTCATTTGTTCAAGGTTTAAGTTCTTTTCAGAATTCTCTATAATTTTATTGAGTAAAAATTATAAAGAAAAGAAATGAGAAAAAAAGCATTTTAAATAAAATCATCATGTTTATAACAAGACCAAAACATAATAAAAGTATAAAAGTATAAATATGCATTTTTTATTTTTATTATATTTAAATTTAAAAAATATATATTTTAATAATTAAATTAATTAAAAATTCAAATAACTTTTTCTTATTGATTATTTTCAAATAAATAAATTAAATAAAAACTCAAATAATTTTTTTTATGACATGGGTTATTTTCTGATTGGATCAACATTCTCTAAATGAACTAATCTATATATATATTTATTTATTATTTTCATGTGTAAATATTTCAAAATAAATAAATAAAAGATAAAATATGTGCAAAATTTTAAAATTAGGAGGATTCATGTAATCTTGAAATCATCCAAATAAATAAATAAAATTTCAGCTATCAAAATTTAAACACTCTCATTAATGGTATCAAGGGCATAAAACCATACATAAGTATCATTTCAAAATAGTACAATCAGGACTTCTTAAGCATGATTTCATATTAATCAAACAATAAACATAACTAGATAAATATTTTTTATGAAGTTCATTTCAAACAAATCATTTTTCTTCATAACATCATCGAATGGCTCATCAAATTCATTTTATTCATTTTCAAATCTTCATCCCTCAAATTATCATCAATAATCCTCCTCGATCAATTTGATTTCATTCAAATATTCGTCACTCAAAGTAATTATCAATTATCTTCCTCTAAGTATATTTCATTTAAATCATTTTCAAAACAATTATATAATCTATCATCTTAAATTAAATACTAATTTGATATCCACATGAATCTAAATTAAGAATTAATTGTAACCATGGATAACAATCCAATCTAAAAGTTCATATTCACGCCTTTCTTGAAATTTAGTAATTCAAAACTTAAAACCGAGGACAGGAAAATTGTAATAGTTTTCGACCGAGAACCATAAGTTTGATCACATTCTTTTCAACCCCAAATTGGGGTCTTTCCTGAAATTCGGTGGTAAGAGCATGTTTTAAAACTTTTATTTAGCTCTAAATTTCCAGTTCTCAGCCATTCGAAATCTAATTTGTGGGACATAGAATGTATTTCATACTAAACTAAATGTATTTTGATAATTATCTTTAGAGTTTGAAATAATTTTATGAGATTTTTAATACAAATGCTATATGTTGAGTATATATAGCTTTTAAGAAATCTTTCAGCAGAACCTAACTTTGAGGTGTTGCCATTATAATCAATAAGTCTGTTATTTCAAATTCACACATCTTGCCCATACAAAACCTTTTTAAGCTTATAAACTTTATATTCCTCTCATTTCTTTTCAAAACTATTTGTTTGCTCAACTTATACCAAAACACATCCATTTGATCTATATAAGTCAAATATAATTTATTGAATGTTCTTGAACCGTAACCCTTTAACAACCAACCTCGCCTTTTACTTATCTACTTTATCAAGTTCATTTAATTATTTTTTATTGAACTTCATAAGTTTTCATGTTTCATTTCTTACCATTGACTTGATCTCTTATTGTATTGCCTCTTTCCACCTTAATCTGTTAATTGCCTCATCATATATTATAGTATTCAACTCAACATACATTGCTAGATCTTAGCCAGCTAGGCACTTAAACATAAGTTTTTTTTCTCCTGCTAAACTCTTTTGAATTTTGAGATAATTAATATATATCTTTTTTAAAGAAGGATATCATATCATTTTCATTTATATCAGCATTTTTTTAAATCAAATATTATGAGTGATAATTGATTTTTTTAGTGGACGGTTGATAATCAACGCTAAAAAATAATTAATTGACCATTTACATATATGGACGAAATAATAAAAAATACAAATAATGAGAAAATACTTATAAGAGTAAATCCATATGAAAGATCAAATCAAATAACTTTTTATTAAAAATATAAAAAATAACTCGAGATCTAATAATTTCTTCTTATTTGCCGATAAAAAGAAGACAAACATGGACTCGAAAAAAAATATCACCAAAACTAAAAATATACTTTATCAAACAAAATACAAACTCAAATTTGAATGGTAAATAAAGAAACAGTATATCCTATAATGCCAGAAAAGTGGTTAAGGTCAAAAGAATAAATATTTTTTCAAAACATTTTTTTAGAGTAAGAAAAGAAAAGAGAAGTAAATATTAAAATTATATATATATGATTTGGAATAAAATTATAATATGTGTTATTTAAAAATAATTATTGGTGATAATTTTAAAGAAGTATATAATATCTTTGATAAAAATATTAAAAAGTACTAATATATATTAATGATAAAATAATAAATAATATTTTAAAATATAAAATATTTTAATATTTTGTTTAATGGTGTGATAGAGATTAGATAATAATTTTTTTTTAATTTAATTTATTTAAATAACTCAAACAAAAAAATTAAAAAAATTCAAATAGAATAGAGAACCTAACTATGTTCTCATCCAATGATTCTAAAAGAAGGGAAATATGGTTCATGTAACTAGTCGTGGTATATTTGTTTCCTGTAAAAAAAAATTAAAAAAAAAGAAAAAAGAAAAAGTGACAATTATAAATCACCATTTCACTGAAAAGTTGCAGAACAAGTGTCTCCATATGATGATTGTACACATCAATCACAAATAAAATACTATAAATTATTCTAATTAAAGTTGTTTTATTTTAAAATTTAATTAATCAAATTGTACTAAATTGTGACATGTCCCAAAACTATTTTTCATAATACAATTAACCATGAGAGTCGGTTTGATAGTATTGGTATAATTTTGGGTTTTTACTCAAAATTTAATATTTTTTTGTTTCACTTTATCTATTATATATAAAAAAAGTTATTTACATACTTTTCCATCTTTCTAATCTCATCTATTTTGATAAAATAATTATTAAACTTATTTATAAAAAAATTAAATCAAACAAAAAATTTACTCTAAACTCAGGTAAAAAAGTATGTATTTAACTTATTTAAATAAAGCCAAGATTTATTCAAATAAATAGTTTTGAAACTTGTTCGTTAAAATTTTAAAAAAATCAAATATAATTCAATAACATTTAATTCAGCATTTATCAATCACAATATTTAATTTATTATTTAAAATATTAAAATAATTATTTTTATCATTATATAATAATTTTAAATTTTTCTCAAAATTATCATTATTCAAGATTTTTCAAATAATTCATAGATTATTAAAAAATAATAGTATATGGAACAATATAGATCTTTTAAAATTAGATTTTTTGAGTGAAAGACTTTACAAATATCAATATTTAATGATTTTTTTTCTTAAAATATAAAATAGAAGTTATTTTTATATTTTAATTAATGAATTTGATGTTATGACGGATTAGAGAATGGATAAAATTATGTTAATTTTTTTTTTTAAGATTATTTAAAAAAACACAACCAAACAAGCCCAAGCCTCACAACTAATTAAATAACCTTGATGAATAAAAATATGATAGAAAAAAAAATATGATACACCAAATAAACATTAATTTATTTATTAAATAATTTTAAAATAAGCGATAGAACTTCATATATATTAAAAATAATATATATAACTTAAAGCTTAATTAAAAATAGTATTAGCTAAATAAAATGTGTCCATTTTATTTATAATTAAAATCATTTTAAATTGAGTGAAATTCGTATTAACTTTCTAAGATATATAGATAAATAAATATATTATATTTATTAATTAGGGGAGGATTAAAGTATTTCAGTTATAATTAAATTCTAGATTCATTTTCAAGTCAAAAACCCCTTAAAAATTAAACTAAACTAAGTGAGTAAAAGTAATATATATTGTCTAATAATTCCAAATAATAACCACCCAAAATACAAATAACTATTGAAATTAAATAATATATCTTGATTTATTAAAACACCTAATTAAAATGTAACAAGTCATGCTAGGTTTTATATTAATATATATATATATATATATATATATATATATATATATATATATATATATAATATAAATAGTAAAGAGAGAATTTAGGATAGGTAAAAAATGACCTATCGTAATTTAATTCGCTGAAAAAAACTAAATTTTTTTTATATTTTATCTGTCCTCAAACTTTATTTTTCACCAAAAATATGTCAAAAATAATGTTTAACACATTGAACTTGAAAAATAAAAAATATTATATCTAACTCAAATCAAAACTTGGAATTTTTGACTAAAAAACAAAGTGATGGGAATGATTGATACTATGAACCTTTCAATCCTTCAATAAAGTCACATGGCCATAGGCTTGTGATATTATAAATAAGCTTAATTGTATAAATATCAACAATTTCTTTTTAAATAATCAGAACAGACTCAATTTTTTTTAAAACAAATTTCAATATATCCTCTAGTCTAAAATATTCTGAAAAATTATAAAATGTTTTGTTTTAATTTCTTCTCATTTATATATAGTTAATAAATTTAAAAAAAATATAATAGGATGACATTTTCAAATAACTTTATGATCTAATGATATGATGGAAAGATACTAATCAAAGACAATACAGTTCATGTCGTTCCTCAAATAGAACTATTCTAGTTCAATTCATTTACCTCTTCAATTGGTAAAAACCGGTACATAATTAATTAATAATCCCAAATTCCACACATAATAGAGTTCAATTTTTATTACTTTTTTTTCTCATTTCAGCGTTTTCTAGCTGCGGTTTCCCTTTGAGCATTGAAGAATACTGCGGCAACAGGAGCTCCAAGGCAATTTTCCGAAGCAAACCGTCGAGTATTAAAGTTGTCTCTAGACTCGGGTTTTCGGTTAACAGATTGTCTACTATTCTGCTTGAAAATCACAAACACGAACCGGTGAATTCCTATAATAGGCCTTGGCATTTCATACTGCACCATTTCCTTTCCTAAATTAAATTTACATATGAAAAAAATGAGTTAGTAAGTGGAAAGAATTTATGATTATTGATATTTAATAATAATTAATTTTTAAAAACTATTTTAATTGATAAATTTATTTAATTTAGTTAATACTCATTTAAATGTAAAATTGTGAGTTATTTAAAGATTTAGTTCAACACTAGGAACTTGTTTGATGTTGATTTTTTATATAATTTTGATGGGTTTTGAAGTTAGTTATTTGAGATAGGTTTAAGATAAATTATTTAAATATTTTTTTGTATTTAAAATATAAATTTAATAAAAAAAAAAAGATCAAATGAGCATATACAATATTAGAAATATAGAGATAAAAACTTACCAAATGAGGAATCTGTGGTGCCAGGTATATCTGTGACAATCCTGATAAATTCTCAACCATAAAATTATTAGTCAAGAGTACATTTTTATCTTTTCTGTATGAATAAAGAATCTTTACAGTATTATATTCTAGAATGTCTTTAAAATAAATCTAAATATTATCTTATCCAATTTATTCATCAAATACTAAAATATTATCATTTTTTATATTTTTTAAATCTTTTTATTAAAAAGAAAACTAAATCTACTCAAAATCTACAATTCTTTAAATTAATTAAAATTTTAAAAAAAAATCCACTAGCACCTAACAAACTCTTGTACTTCAAGTATCCAACTCTCAATCTCATGAGAACATGAACTTGTTATTTGAGTTTATTTGGAATTAATTCACTTTTATCACATTTATTTAATTTTTAATCAAATCACTTAATTATAAACCAATAAAATATTTTAATCATTTTTTACAGAGTTAAACACACCTACTATATATATATATTGTCAATTTATACTTAAATAACTCACTTTTTAATAAGGGTATATATAATCCCTAGGAGAGGCTAGCAAAACATTCAACCGCCATGAATCTAATCGGTATTTTCAATACAAATGAAACATGTAAACCCTAACCAAAATGAAACCAAACTCAATAAGCTATAACCAGTTGGTTATTGATTGTTGGTTATGGTTATCCAAATAAGCCATAAATGAACTTAGTGTTTGTATATATACCAGTGTAAGTGCTCCCTTAGATAAGGGTCACTAGGGCCAGGAACATCTGGGTCAGTCATCACCTACAAGAAGATTAGCATAAATAATTTTTAGGGTTTTGATTGAAAGAATGATATAAAGAGAATAATGGGTACTTACCAAGGTAAAGAAGGTTCTAAGATCACCATCATGGATTTCAACCCTAGGTTTGGAAGAGAGTTGGGAAGGATAAAGTTCATGTCCATTGTTGACTTGCTTGTTGTTGTAGGTAACCGATGTTTCTATTGTGGGAATGAAGGGATCAAGTATGTCCCCTATCACTCTCCCAACTGTCAGAGGCCCAACCCTAAATGCCATAACAAACAAAGAAAGCTAAGAGAGAACAATAAAGGATTCAATGGAATGACTTCCCCTATCTAGCTAGACCTCCTATATATACTATCTCTTAGCATAAACGAATTCAGAAAGTAAAATTACGGTGAACTTGAAAAAAAATGAAGCAGAAATTGTGAATTAAATGGTCGGATCAATGTGAGTTTTTAAACAAGTAATGATTTAAATTAAAAAAAAACAAGAAATTAGGAGTTCATGAGTGTGTTTAAGTCCATTTCAGCCTTAACCCCAATAACGTAACTGAAATGACAAGAATGGTTTCTATAAAACCAAATATCAAGATTCGATTCACACTTAAAATAACTTAAGTGTTGAAGTGAATATCAATATAAAAAAAATTACTTCAACCAGGAGTGTTAAATCTGCAATATTTCTTAGCAATTTTATAATAATATTTGGTAAAAAAAATCGTTTTAAAATAGTCTATTACATAATATCCAATTACTTTATATAAAAACAATACTCAATTTAAAAAATATATGTCCAAAACGTCTCTAAATATAATATAATTTAAAAATGTGACAAATTAATTTTAAACGAAAATGATAAATTAAAATAAGATGACAAACATTTTTGTTCATTTGGAAAAAGTCTTAAATAACTAAATTTTTGATAATTCGATCCTCATATGAAAATGACCCAAATTAGAGTTTTAAATAGCAATTGAGACTATTAAAAAATAATAAAAATCGTTTAAGTATAATGACAAAATATTAAATGAGAAAATAAAAAAAATTATAAAATAAAAAAGATGAGAAAATACAAACACGTTACCCAACAAGTTATCGAGTTCGTAAATTTTCAAGAAAAACAATTAACTCTTCGTTCGACTCTAGTGATTTTCTAGAACGAATCTAAAAAAATATCACAATAATAACATTACGTATGATACACATCAAACAACTAAAATATTGAAGATTCGATGATTTCTTTCCAATTAAATAGTTTATCATAAAATAACCGAGATTGTAACAAAAATATATAGGAATTGTTGGGAAAACACCTAATAACAACGAAAAAATAGTTGTTATTTCCCTATTTGTATACCACAATGAGACAATCAAGAGAATCAAAATAAATAGCAAACAACAAAACTAAGAACACAAAGACACGTCAATTTTAAAGTGAAAATCCAACAAGGATAAAAAACTACGGGAAACGTAGGCCTCTTAAAAAACTTATTCCCTAAACTAAAGTTTTCATTGGATTCACATCAAATTAAATTTACAACAATAGAATGATGAAGTTGTCATCTAAGTACTTTTTAGTAAACACGTAGTGATCTGATGTAGTTTTACTATATCCACGACTCATCATAAACGAGTCAAATTTCTTGTACCACTATCTCGGAGCTTGTTTGAGTTCATACAATCCTTATCTCTGAATTTGAATCTCTCAAGTTGCTCCATATAAATCTCTTCTTCTGATTCACCATGAAGAAAGTAATTTTCACATCAAATTGTTCCACTTCTAGGTTCAAGCGTGCAACCAACCCTAGTGCAAGTTGGATTGAGCAATTCTTTACCATCGGAGATAATATTTCTTTAAAGTTGATTCCTTTCTTTTGACCAAAACCCTTCACATCTAACCAATCATTGGACCTAAGTTGTGAGATTTTTGGTCTTCAACATGTACACCCACTTATTCTTCAGTGCTTTCTTTTCTTGCGGTAGTTTTTTCAAGTCTACGTGTGGTTATCATGTAGGGACTGCATCTCTTTTGGCAGGGCTTTAAACCACTCATTCTTGTCATCTATTTTGGCTGGTTCTTGGTAAATTTCTAGTTCTCCTCCATTAGTGAGAAATATATACTCATTGGAAGGATAACTAACAGAGGGTTGATGCTCCCTATGAGATATTCTCATAGGTTGTTCTATTGGTGTTGATATAATTTCTTCCTCAATGTGTTCAATTGACTCGTCATTGTTAACATCATTACCGTCGCCTTCCTTAGTATCTCCCCCATGATCAGGACTCATGGCAGGTGGAGTTGTATACAAACTAACACGAATTTTAGTAGAGAGACTTGCTTCTTCAATATTGTCACTATCACCTGTAACTTGGTCTTTTAGAAACACAACATCTATAATTCTCACGATCTTCTTCGTCATCGGATCTCATAACATGTACCTGAACTCTTCGTGGCCGTACCCCATGAAGACACATGGTTTCTCTTTATTGTGAAGCTTCGATCTTTCATCTTTTAGGATATGAACGTACGCCATGCAACCAAAGACTCTCAAATGCTTATAAGATACGTCTTTTCCTATCCAAATCATATTTGTGAAGTAATTGTTCAATGTTATTGCAGGAGAAATGTTTATCAAGTCAACTATGGTTCTTGCTGCCTCCCCCAAAATTACTTGGGTAACTTTGAATGAGACAATATACACCACACTCTTTCTTTAATCACCTGGTTCATTCTTTCATCCACACCGTTGTAATAAGATATCTTTGAAGGTGTCTTCTCCAATATGATACCTATAACTAGAAGAGAAATGATTGAGATAGAGAATTTGAGATATGAAATGAGTGAGGGAATGACGTGGCGCAATCTAATTGGCTTAAAAAATAATTTTTTTTATCTCTCTTCTTACTCTTTGTCATTTTTTCAATCAGTGATATAGTGATACATCATTCACTCCATCATTTTCTTTTTCAAATTCTCTCCCTTATCACTTCTTTAACTAGAATTTGGTATAAATATTGGACATAAAAGGATAGAAAAGTTATGTTGAGACGAGGAATGAAGAATTGATGAAGGGATATAGATACTTAACTAATAAGGATAATACAATAAGGAAGAGAGAAAAATTCTAACAAGAGAATTCAACTAAAATTTTTCATATCTATTCTTAACAATTATTATTATATTTATACTACTCTATCAATAACTGTCACTTCCACCATAGTGTAATAATCCTAATATTCTTTCCTCTTGTATCACTACCCTCACATTCACTTCATTCGTCCACGAACGACAATAGTCGAAGATTCCGTTGAAAATCTAAGATATCCAGTGGCTCTTTGAACCATATGAATAACCGAAATTGTTTCTTTAGACTATCAGGTGGTTCCTCAAACCATATGAAGTATTTGTAACTCATCAACGAATTATGACAAAATTATTCGAATATAAATTTTATCATTTTGGTGGTTCTTCAAACCAAAAAAAATATCCAACTTTTGTCTTAAATTATGAAATAATTGAAATTGAGGATCGTTGACCAAGATTCGTATTTGAGACTCTCAAATGAATCAATTATCAAAGAAAATTGAGCTATGCCTTGATCAACTTGATCACAATCATATGTATCAATATATTTCGATTGCTTTCCTGTTTGTTAATCACTTTTAGTGGCATATTATTTTCCAAGACTAATTTTGGTACTTACAAGGAAATAATCGATAATTTTGAAGTACCGCATATCTCTTCTTTAAACTCAAAATTTTCGTATTTTGTCTCATATTCCACTTGAGTCTCCACTTTTTCTTCATCATCACTTGTTTGTTGGGCCACTTGAGGAACCGACTTGAGGTCTTCAATCCGTCAATATAGTTATATTTTTTCTCTAAAACATCCATCGATATTTTAAGTGTTTCACCCTTAACATTTTTTTTCTAATTGCATAATCACTTTTTGCATTGAGGTCAACATTTCTTCCATTCAGTCGAGTTGCTTATCATTTCGATCTAATCTCTTATCACTTTTCTAGAGCTTTAAACACATCTTTTAGCTCGTTTTTCATTTTGAGTTCCTTCATTCAGACAAATTTAGTTTGGGAAACTTGTCTTTCAAAAGAGGCCTTCTCTCAACAAGTGCACATGTCTGTTATTATTTCAAATAACTTAAGCTTGTTTCTTCCCTAGCAATCCTTTCTACTACTTCCACTTAAATTCATTGATAGAATTTTCAACAGAAATGCAACAAATACACAATAGAAGCACACTTATTCGATGCCTATAACATCTCAAGCCGAACCAATTCCACCTTCATCTGACTTCCATGCAATAATTAGAAATCTCAAACTAGTTCAGACCATAAATTTTCAAAATAATATTGTTTTCTAGTTCGGCCTTGAAATCCACATATACACAGTAGAAACATAACAATATATCACAGAACACACAAGTGACACCCTATCTAATAATAGTTTATATGCTCATATTTTGTTCTGCTATTCATGGTTCACCATTGCTTAAAGTATCTATTCAAAATCAATCATTATTTTCGATAAAAATTAATTGCAAATCTAGTGACATTAACTTCACACTGAGTCAATTCTTAGGGTTGAAGATTTATAGGCTTTATGATTGACAAAAAGGCACGATGATATTCCGATTAGAACTAGATTTTTACAACCGGAGTCAGACCAGTCAGACATTGATTGAGCTTCAGAACAGTTCAAACCAATTCAAAGAAGATAAGTTCAGCCGCTTGGTTAATTCTTCGCGATCGATGCGATATCATAAAATGATCGTAATGCCGTGATTTTTCTAATTATTTGTGATCGCGCGACTTACGCTGTTTTTTGCTAATTGTTCCGTCTTCTTCGTTGCTTCTTCTTCATCAATTGTTGATTCTCTTCTTATGTTATTTACTCAACGATCTCATAATTGCTTTTACTCTGATTAGAATATGCAAATTTTATTGTCCTTTGAATTGCAACAATTCAAATTTCGGATGAACTCGTCAGTATTAATCCAAGAACGATGTTTTGATATTAATGTTACTGATAGAGATTAATCCCATGGTTATTATTGATAAACAATGTTACAATATATACTAGTCAAAAGACTCTTAATAAGGTAAACCACTAATCTAGGAATCTAAACAAGGTAACCCACTAATCTAGGAATCTAAACAAGGTAACAAGATATATACAATATACTAATACACCCCCGCAGTCGAAACGGGAGATTCTCGGACGCTGAGACTGTCTCTGAAATCTTCAAATAGTATGCGCGGAAGTCCTTTGGTGAATATGTCAGCGATTTGAAAACGAGAAGGCATATGAAGAATGCGAACTTTACCTCTATCTACTTTTTCCCTTACAAAGTGTATGTCCATTTCGATGTGTTTGGTACGTTGATGTTGGACCGGATTTTGGGAGAGATAAATCGCACTTATGTTGTCGCAGTAGACCAGTGTGGCTTTGTCCAATGAGATACGAAGTTCTAACAATAAATTGCGAAGCCAACAGGATTCGGAGACAACATTGGCAACTCCTCTATATTCAGCTTCAGCACTAGAACGAGAAAGTGTGGATTGCCGTTTTGACGACCAAGACAGAAGATTATCGCCTAGGAAGACGCAATAGCCAGATGTAGAGCGACGGGTATCTGGACATCCTCCCCAGTCTGCATCAGTATATGAAACGAGTGTAGACAGTGAGGATTTGTAAAGATGAAGGCCATAGTGCTTTGTACCCTGTAAGTATCGAATGATTCTGTGTAAGGCAGCCAAGTGAGCCTCTTTCGGATCATGCATGTGGAGGCAAATTTGCTGGACTGCATATGAAATATCAGGACGTGTGAAAGTAAGATACTGTAGTGCTCCGGCTAAACTTCTGTAATGAGTGGGGTCAGAGACTGGTGGACTAGTTGATTTTCCAAGTTTGCAATTTGTATCGACCGGCGTTTGTGTTGATTTGCAAGTAGACATTCCAGCACGATCAATAATTTCTTCAGCATATTTCTTCTGACTAAGACAAAGTCCATCCTTAGTATACGATACAGCAACTCCCAAGAAATAGCTTAATTTACCTAAATCCTTCATAGCAAATTCTGCGCCTAAGCTTTTCATGAGAGTCTGACGTAACTGATCAGACGAAGCCGTAATGATAATGTCATCAACATACAAGAGTAGATAGGCAATTTCGGACCCATGTTGATAGATAAAAAGCGAATGATCAGTCGTGCTGTGTGTAAAACCGATTGTAGAGACAAAATCTGCAAATCTTTGATACCAAGCACGAGGAGCTTGTTTTAAGCCGTATAAAGATTTGCGCAATAAACAAACATGGTCGGGAAAGATTTTGTCTCTAAAACCGAAAGGCTGATGCATGTAAACTGTTTCGTTGAGATTACCATGTAAAAATGCATTCTTGACGTCCATTTGGTGAATGGACCAAGACTTCGATAAAGCAATGCTCAGAACAGTTCGTATGGTGGCTGGTTTGACAACAGGACTAAAGGTTTCTTCACAATTGATTCCAATCTGCTGAGACCTGCCATCACCAACAAGA
Organism: Impatiens glandulifera; assembly: GCF_907164915.1. Classification (NCBI taxonomy): domain Eukaryota; kingdom Viridiplantae; phylum Streptophyta; class Magnoliopsida; order Ericales; family Balsaminaceae; genus Impatiens; species Impatiens glandulifera. Next base: position 12,724,044 of record NC_061869.1, on the reverse strand, counting down.
CGGGCTTTATGCCTCTCAAAAGAGCCGTCAGAGTTAGTTTTATGCTTAAAAATCCACATGCATCGTATAATATCAACACCCTGAGGACGCGGAACCAAGTCCCAAGTCTTATTACTAATTAAAGCGTTAAACTCATCGTCCATGGCGGCTTTCCAATTCGGGTCTGATAAAGCTAACTTTGGGTTTTTGGGAATAGGCGATGGAGATGTGAGTGTGTTTAGATTGAAAATGCGTTTTGGACAGACAATCCCATCCATTGCGCGGGTTCGTATTGTCCGTGTTGGATTGATGATGGTTGGTGAATGATTTGGACGGTTTGGTCTTGTGGACGGGCTGGTCGTGTTTGGGTTTGGGCCTGGTGAAGTGGTGATGGGTGATGGTGGGTTTGGTGGAGTGTGTTGAGTTGATAATGGGCTCGGTAATGGAGTGTTGTTTGGTGGGGAAATGGACTCGGTGATGGGCGGGGTTTGGATGTGTATTGGGATGGTTATTGGTTCGGATTGAGATGGGTGAGTTGAGTTTGGGTTTTGGACAAGAGAAAAGGGAAATTTTGTTTCGTCAAAAATGACGTGACGAGAGATGATAAATCTTTTTGAGGCTGGGTCGTAGCATTTGTAGCCGCGATGATTAGAGGGGTATCCTAAAAAGACACAAGGGGTAGAGCGTTTATGAAGTTTGTGAATAGTGGTTGGAGGAAGAAGAGGATAGCAAAGACAACCGAAAATTTTTAGGTGAGAGTAAGAAGGAGTTCGGTTATATAGAAGTTGAGTGGGTGAGAAATTTCGAATTTGTTTATTTGGAAGAATATTTAGGAGATAAGTGGTCATTTCGAGGGCGTGATGCCAAAAATTTAACGGGAGAGAAGCATGAGTAAGCAATGTTCGAATCATGTTATTTATGGTGCGTATTTTTCTTTCTGCTTTACCATTTTGAGGAGAAGTATAGGGGCAAGAGAGGCGAAATTGTAGACCATTTTTGTCACAAAATGTACGAAATTGACTGTTGTTATATTCAGTTCCGTTGTCACATTGGATTGTTTTAATGGGCTTTTGAAATTGTGTTTGAATTTGATTTTGAAGTGTAGAGAAGACGGAGAATACTTGGGATTTGTTTCCAATTGGAAAAGTCCAAAGGAAATTTGTGTAATCATCAAGAAACAGAATATAGTATTTATGTCCATTTGTACTTAGCACAGGCGACGTCCACAAATCACTATGAATAATATCGAATGGGGAAGTAGTATAAGAGACAGAATTGGTAAATGGTAACTTAACTTGTTTACCAAAGATGCAAGACTCACAGAGTTTAGACCCTAAAACGGGCTTACAAGAAATAGAATTTGATTTATTGAGAGAATGCAAAATATCGACACCGGGGTGTCCTAATCTATTATGCCATAAATTTGACGAAATTGCAGTAAACGAAGAATTAGTTGGGGGTTTTTGGCTTTGGCTCGACAGAGAGAGTGGGTAGAGATCCCCCGAGCTATTGTTCCTCATGATAACCTTCCCCGTCTGGAAATCCTTTACAGAAAAACCAAGTGAGTCAAATTCTACAGAGACGTTGTTATCACGAGTAAACCGACGAATAGATATAAGATTTTTAATGAGTTTGGGAGCATGTAGAACATTGTTCAGAAGTAAGGGTGGTAAGGGTGGTTTTAAGTTAGTTTTACCAATACCGCGAATCGGGATTTCCTGTCCACTCCCAACAATGATATTTTTAACACAATTTAAATTAGAATAAGGCGAGAGACTACCTGAGTTGGGTGTCATGTGTGAAGTTGCTCCCGAATCCATGTACCAAGTATCGTCAGGCGGAGTAAGGGATAAAGTGTGCATCGCCTGATTGATATCGGTTGCAACGTAACTTTGGGGCTGCTGCTGGCTCGTCTCAGCCATGTAGGCCTGCTGTGGCCGAGAACCGAGTACGCCTGCTCCTGCTGTCCGAGTGTGTTGCTGCTGATAGCCAGAACCGCGCCAGGAGGCGCCTTGTTGCTGTTGACCAGATGCGTGCCAGGGGGCGCTTTGCTGCTGCGGCCAGATCTGTTGTGTCGGGTAGGGACAAGGGGGTGCTGTCCAGCCCGCAGGCGCCCACTGTGCCCATTGCTGTTGGCCAGGAGGTGCCCAGAATTGCTGCTGCTGGTGGTATGTGCGGCTGGTGTTGCGACCGCGTCCTCTGCCGCGCTGGCTGCGTCCTCGGCCCTGGCCGGCCTGTTCCTGCGCGCTAGAGGTGCCCTGCTGCTGCTGCTGGCCGGTAGCACGGGCTGATTGGCTAGAGTTGTTTCCGCGGCCTTGGCTACGATCGTCCGAGGCAATAAAAGAGGTGTTTGTGTGGACGAATTCATCCTTCCTTGTTTCAACAAGGAGCAAATCAGATCTAGCATCGTAGAAAGATGGGAGAGGCTTCTTTTGACCTATTATGGTGGCGATTGTTTCGTAGTTTTCATTCAAACCCCCAAGTAGACGCAACACCAGTCGATTTTCAGAAACGGGGCAATCAACATTAGCAAGTTGATCCGCAATCATCTTCAATTCAGTGCAATAAGCACTCATGTTTGGGAAATCATTGAGACGAATTTGAGAAAACCTATTTTCAAGATACATAGCGCGAGAACCTGTGTTATCTTGAAATATATTCGCTAAACGTTCCCAAGCCTGAGCAGCCGTCATACCAGGTTTTTGGATCGTGTTTAGTAGATCCTTGGATATTGTTCCAAATATCCATTGCTTGACAAGGGCGTCAAGGCGTTTCCACAGAAGAGAGTCGGTCTCGGAAGATGTTGAAGGTGTTTCGGAGGCGTTGGGAGTTTTTGGTTTGAGATGTTCGTAAACATTGTGAATCAAGCAGTGGTTTTCGAGAAGGTCTGCCCAAGAGAGATATTCCTCGCTACCCATCTCTAGGGTGATAGGAATTATGGAGCGGAGATTGTTAACAGAGAAAGCAGAGTGGTATTGAGAAACAGACATGGTGGTGGGCGTCTGACTTTGATTGGAGGAGGAGTCTGAATTAGTAGGTGGGACAGACATTAGAAGTTTGTGCGTGAGGCAGCAAGGTGGGAGGAAGAGAAAAAAAAAAAAATTCGATTGATGATCTTGAGAGGATCTTTACTCTGATACCATGATAGAGATTAATCCCATGGTTATTATTGATAAACAATGTTACAATATATACTAGTCAAAAGACTCTTAATAAGGTAAACCACTAATCTAGGAATCTAAACAAGGTAACCCACTAATCTAGGAATCTAAACAAGGTAACAAGATATATACAATATACTAATAGTTACACTTATAACTAATATTAGGTATAAATCTTAAACATAAAAGATATAAGAATTACGTTGAGATGATGAGTGAAGAATTAATGAAGGGACAAAAACTGTAACTGATAGGGAGAGTACAATAAAGAAGAGAGAGAAATTCTAACAAGAGAATTCAACTTAAATCATTCCATATATATTCTTAACAACCAATATTATATTTATACTACTCTATCAATAACTATCACTTTCATCATTGTGTAATAGCCCTAATATTCTTTCCCTCCTGTATCATATACACCACACTCTTTCTTCAATCTCTTGGTCCATTCTTTCAGCCACACCGTTGTGCTGAGTTATCTTTGAAGGTGTCTTCTCTAATATGATACTGTAATCTTTATAATATCGTTCAAATTTACTTCTATATTCACCATTGTTGTTTGATTTCACTCATCGCAATTTCTTACATATTTTTCTCTCAACTCTGGAATGAAAATCTTTAAAGACCTCTAACACCTTATCTTTAGTTTTTAGAGCATAAAACCAAAGTTTTTTGGAGTGATCATCAATAAAGGTTACAAAATAATATACTCCACTAAGAGATTTTTCTTGCATACACAAACATCAATATGAATTAAATCGAGAACATTTGATTTTCTATGCGGATGAAGTGTATGAAATGCAACACTACGTGTTTTTCTAACTAAACAAACAACACATATTTTTAGATATGTACCTTGTAAATCGGGAATGAATTATTTCCTAGCGAGAGATTGAAGTCCCTTCTTAGTAGAGTGGCTGAGTCTCTTGTGTCACAAATTGATAGGATCGGCGTAATCGATAGAGACTAGGGTCTAACTATTGATGACGACTTAGGATAAACGGTTTGATAGAAATCATGTTAGGAATTTAAATCACTTTCTATTCTTCACAAACCCTTGCAAACTCTTGAACAATTCAAGTGCGGAAATGTTTGCTCAAGTTTGAAGCTAAGAACTAAAGAATGAGAAGATGACAGAATGTAAATAACACAACAATATGTTTATGGATGTTCAGAGCAAACTCTCATACGTCACACATTCTTTCATCCACCGGAAGGATTCACTACACGTTACTTAGAATCAAATACAGTTGCACGACTAGCTCACTGTTGAATAGAACAGACTCTGTTCAACTTACAGTAACTTGAAGAATATCACTCAGCTAGACAATACTTTAATTCTAACTCTCTCTTGATAAACACACAGTAAAGCAAGAAAGCAGTTCTTATGATTGTAAATTTAGTAGATCTCTCGTATGCGTATTTCTCAGAGTATCGATGGATCGACGATTCATCCGTTGTCCTTGAGGATCTTTAAATAGAGAGCAGGTACAAACGGTCAAATCTTCTATAATGACATGTGGTTAACTTTCATTGGAACGCCTCCATAGCACACAACAGACTCTGAGCACCAGAATCGTGGCCGTACCAATCTGGTAGTGCGCCAAATATTTTCTAGGATATTTCTACAAGAAACAAGTAGTGGGAAGAATATTTTCTTACGTGGCATTAGATGATTGGTTACAACTGGCTGTCGTACTGATCTGCACTGGAAAATGGAGCAGGAGTAGCATACAGCTAGTTGATCGTGGGTAGACGGATACTAGCTTCAAACAACTTCTTAAGCATGGCATCAGACGTTTTTCACTTAGACTGACAAGTCTAATGAAATTAGACGCCCACGTCTAATAATAGGATCCATTAGACCAACTGGTCTAATGGGATTAGATGACACGTCTAACTACGGTTCCCTTCAGACTAATCTGAAAGAGTTAGACTGCATGTCTAACTCTCATCTGTTAGACGACACGTCTAACTACGGTTCCCTTCAGACTAATATGAAGGAGTTAGACTGCACATCTAACTCTCATCTGTTAGACAACACGTCTAACTACGGTTCCGTTAGACTGCACGTCTAACTACGTCTGTTAGACTACACGTCTAACTACGCATCTATTAGAGTGCACGTCTAACTACGTATCCGTTAAACTACACGTCTAACTACGTGTCCGTTAGACTGCACGTCTAACTACGTCTGTTAGACTGCACGTCTAACTACGTATTAGTTAGACTGCACGTCTAACTACATCTGTTAGACTGCACGTCTAACTACGTCTCCGTTAGACTGCACGCTAACTACGTCTCCGTTAGACTGCACGCTAACTACGTCTGTTAGACTGCACATCTAACTACGTCTGTTAGACTACATGTCTAACTACGTATTTGTTAGACTGTACATCTAATTACATATCTGTTAGACTGTACGTTTAACTACGTCTGTTAAACTGCACATCTAATTATGTATCTGTTAGACTGAACGTCTAACTATGTATCCGTTAGACTGCACGTCTAACTACGTGTCTGTTAGACTACACGTCTAAGTACGTATCCGTTAGACTGCACGTCTAACTACGTATCCGTTAGACTGCACGTCTAACTCAATGCATCTAATGGCCAATCAGTCTAATTAACCTCATTCAGACTTAGTCTAATATAACATGTTTTCGATACACCTGCACCAAAAACAATTAGACGGCTTAAATTAAGTTTTATACCAACACATTATCAAAATTCCATTAGTCAAAATACTTTGACCCTTAGTCAAAATAATTTGACCCAACACAAATTAATGTCCACATCTTTCTATATTAATTTTATCTCTCCCTTGTATAATTTAGCTTGCATCACATTATCACATATAACATGTTCATCTTCGTCCCTCTAGTCATCACGATCAAACATTTGGTGAGCTTCCACTTATCTTCACCAAATAATTCTCGAACCCTTCGTCGTAGAGTTTGTCCGAAGAAATCAAGTTGAGTTGAATGTTTGGAACATGCCTCACATCTATAAGTATCAATTTGTAACTGAATCTAGTCTCTAAAAAAATTCATCAACACTCGTTATCTTCGATGAACCGAAATTACCCATTCAGAGATTGACAAAATCTCCTCTCAAATAAGTAGAGACAAAATCTCCATGAGAACTAACGTGAAAAGAAGCATCGAAATCAATCACCTAGTCTTTATCATGACTTATGATATTAATGCAACCATCCTCACACACGATGATAACGTCACCCTTTATAACCACAATGGTTTATTTTTCACCCTTCTAACCTTAATTCTGTTCTCGTTTCAATATCCAACATTCTCTCTTCATGTGCCCTAGTTTATTACAGTGATAACACTTAAGACTACGACGAGACTTTGATCTTCCTTTGTGTAAGTCATTCTTTTCTTTCTGACGTGTGGAGATCTGTTTTAACTACTTCCACGCGACTAAAAAGTTTCACCTACTAGGTCTTATGAAACTAATTCACCATTCTCTCTTCTTCTAGCCTCTTCGTTAAAAAGACTATCTTTAATCATGACAATTGTTATAATATAATTTTTTGCTGAATTTCTCAACGAAATCACTAACATTTCCCAAATGTCCGTTAATGAGCTGAGAAGTAGTAGAGGCTCTAGCTCTTCATCGAGAGTCATCTTCATCAATATCATCTAATTCACCAAGCCAATAAACTTGTTAGTATGCTTTTTCATACACCCACTATCTTTGCACTTCAACTTCACGAGTTGTCGAATTATCATCGCCTTGTTTCTTGAAGATCCCTTCTCGAACATCGACTCCAACTTCTTCTAAGTGTTTGCGCATCGTTCTCTTTTGCAATATTGGAAAATATTTTGGTCAACCCATTGCCAAATCTTAACAACTACTTCCCAATTCAAAATTTTACAATCTCTATCACTCATCGCGATTGGCTTTGTACATGCCTAAACAAATCTATATAAATCAGAAAAATCAGCAACTTGCGTTTCCACACCGATTTTTTTTCAAGGTTAGCTTTATCATCCCGATTGAATTTTGCTTCTCCATTGGACACACAAGAAATTTGATCAGTCCAACCAAATTCTTTGATACCACTTGTTAGAAAATCCTTTTTTATATATAAATGCGGAATAATTGTTCTTTTCTTCTTTGTATGACTCAATGAGAACAAAAAATTAAACTAAATAGAAAACAACAAAACTAACCACACAGAAACACATCAATTTTAGTGTTGAAAATCTAATAAGGATAAAATTAACGTGAGTTACACCAAAATCTTCTATAGTACCCTAGTGGTTCAATACTACAAAATTTTCACCCTTATTTTTGGATTACAAGAACACTGACAAGAAAAAAATCTCACCGAAGTAGAATACTCAATCGAGTATCTGAGAGAAGTCTAAACCAAGATTTGGACTAGTTAGATTGTAGAGAACTCTATGAGAATTCACAACTTGTGATTCGAGTCAAAATCGACACCGTTCGAATGCTCGATCGTCTCGCCAAAACTCTAAATATCCTTGTTTATTTTTGTTTAGAGGAGTGATAGAGGGAGAGAATTTGGAAGAGGGAATGGAGAGAAAATAACGTGTTATCACCTCATTAGTTGGAAAAAGTGTGAGGAAAGAGAGATAATTTTTTAAAATTTTTTTTCAGCCAATCAGATTGCGAAACGTCATTGCATCTCTCATTCCCTCACTCAAATTCCCCCCTAATCATTTAGAGAACTTTTTGAGGATTCACCACCTATGATTCGATTCAAAACTGACATCGTTCGAATACTCGATTGTCTCGCTGAAACTTTGAATATCTTAACTCTACTTTTGTTAATTGTCTATGTCTGATTTTTTTTGTCTTCCTTTTATATATAACTAAAATCCTTACTCTTATTATATAGTATAGAATAATATAAAATAAAAGAATATAATATATAATCATATAATATAATACATAAAAAAAAAAATACTGATATGTTATATATTAATCCAATCTTATTGGGTTGGTTATCTCATCATCCATCACATGAGTATAATATGAATGTAATCTCAACTGTTTCAATCCAAACATTTCTTATATTTAATTATGATTAAAACTTGTACGAAGATATAACATCTTGATTTGTATTTGGTTATATGATTGTGCCCCAATTATTGAAGCCGTTGATCAATATAAAAGAAATTTAAAAGAAATCCAAAAGTGACTATTTATAATAATTTTTTTTTTTTACCTTTAAGGTCCTATCACTTAAAGTTTTTTTTTGAGCCCCGTAAATATTCTATTTGTTTAAACACATAAAAAGGCAAATATATTGATTGTCCTTGTATCAAATAATAATAATAAAAAGGCTAAAGAGAATATATATATGTAGTTAGAATTGACTACATTCTTATAGTTAATATCTATGTTTAGGATGTGAAACAATTTTTATCAAACAGACCTAGGTTTTCAGATTTGTAATGTTTACAATCTCTAGATAATTATATTATCAATTTCTTTTCAATTAATGTTTAAGATCTTTAAAATTTAAACAATTAAAAAATAATAATAAAATGAACGTTATTAAAATTGTGATTAAAGAAATCCTTAACTATGGGATCATGATATCCATCCACAAAATAAATCCCGATATTTTTTTTTTAAATCGAACTTGTAATATTTGATCTTTTAAGTAAATAAAAACTAAAAAAGAAGAAATTAATAAAAAACAACAGTTTTTTCCGCGGTTGATATTGAGATTGTAAAACAAACCGTTGGAAAAACGGTTGATATAAAAGTCTGTCTATACAAAATGGTCAATATCGACCACTTAAAATTGTTGTTATTGACCCATTTATATCTAACGGTTTTTAAAACGGTTGTTGTTGACTCTCTTTGTATAATGAAACCGTTTTTTTAACTAGTGAAATGTCATTATTACGAAAATTGTGCTAGTTTTTTAAATTAAAAAATTTATTCAACAATATTGTAAATAGGATATAACCATGTGAACTAGACGAATTTTCTACTATTCCCCGCAAGAAAAAACAATTTTATTAAATATTTATCAAAACGTCGAAAACAATAGCAACAACTACCATGGAATTATGATGCAGATATTCGAGATCGCTAATGACCTCTAACGATAGTATTGCTAGCAACAACGCTATTCTCCAACATATGTTAATATCTTATTGAGATAATAGCGACGAATAGTTCTGTCCTCGCTAATTCTTTTGCAATTGCATATTTTATACTAGTGAAATACTTATCTGATAATACTCTTAGAAATGCAATTAGTTGAGAAGATAATATTCTATATTTAAAACAAACATATATTTGATATTATATTAATTTGTCATATTATGATAAATTTATTAAAAAATATTTAGCTTGAATTAATTTTTTTTCTTTTCTAAATTAGAGGATTTAATTCATTCTCCTAACTTTTCTAGCGACTAAGATTTATTATTTTTCATAATTTCATTAGAGTAAGAATCAAACCACAAAAACCAGAGACATTAAAGACGGGAATTGAGACTCACTCCTGAAAAAAAATCCATAAGTACAGATGATACTTGACCATATAAGTAATATACAACTACACGACAGATCGAATATTCATGAATGAAAAGTTAAGGACAATGGGGAGCTGGTATCGAAGAAAATATGGGAGGTAACCCGGGAAAAAGCGTAGAAAGTAGAATGAGCTTCTCTTGTATGGTCAACGAAGATTATCCCTAGACACCAGTTCATCTTATGGCTCGCCTTCTGGGAAAGACTCAGCACTCGTGATCGTATCAGCGAGCATCCTAGACACGAGCTGTCTTCTATGTAGAGGAAATGAAGAAACCATAGATCACCTATTCGGGAGCTGCTGTATTGATTTAGAGTTTTGGGACAGATTCTATAAAATCTTGGAGTTGATCAATTTCCCGAGCGAATGGAATGAAATCAAAGATGCAGCACTACTCAAAGCCAAGAAAAATAGATTTGCAACAAGCGTGTTCAAGTGCGACTTTGGAGCAGTGGTGTATAACATTTGGCAAGAACGGAATGCAATGTTATATGGCAGAACCCACATGAGCGTTGAAGGGTTATGGAAAGATATTGTACCAGATTGCAGCGTTCTCGCGGGAACGTGTACAAGAATTCCAAACACGAAGCAGAACTGGAATATCTGTAAGAACTGAAATTTACCGTTTTTTAAACTCACTAGAATTGTAAACATTGTAATCAGATAATTCATTTACGTTTTTAGCTTTTTAACTTTTATTTAAAATGTTACGACTTCAAAATCATTTTAGGCCTGTCTAGAATAATCTCTTAAACTCGTGATTTTTTTTTCCATTTTTAGAAATTTTGAATGAAATAACGTTAAGTCGTTCAAAAAAAAACCCAAAAAAACCAACCATGAGTCATATATTATAAGCAAATTACCCAATATGTTAACTAATACGGCACTTAATCTCATATATAAGAACTTATTCTTTGTTTGATATTCAGTCAAAAAAATCTTAGTATAATATAATTGTATTTTGTAGTGCAATTTTTTAAAAATCAAGTGGATCTTATTTATGAAAAATTTCATTTATTGGATCTTATTAATAATATTTTGTTTATATACATTACAATAAGTATTGATTTTATTGATATTTTTTAAATATATAATCAATCATTAGAAAGCTGGTTTGGTCTTGTTCTTTTTTTTCTAATTTTTTTAAAAATTCTTTCACTATTATATCAATATTATTATAATTATCAAATCATTTAATTAAAATATCAAAATACTCTTATTTTATTTTTATTAAATTTTAATTTTAAATCAAAAATATGTTTTATTAATTTATTTTAAATAAACTCAAATAACATATATTCTTAGATAAAACTTATAAAAATCCTAAAAAAATCAAAATCAAAATCAAACTGCAATCTTCAATCAATCAAAATTTTCCAAATTAAAAGTATAATTTTTCTAAGGATTGGGATAAGTTGGGTAGGTATGGTAGTACAAATTTATAATACATTTAATCATACGATCGAAAGCATTGAAAGGTCGATTTGAAACATAGTATGGTCTTTGTTTCACTGAACCCTAATCTCTTCTCGCCCGGCCCCCACTCTTTTCATTTTTCAAGTTTAAACTTTTCATGTGTCCAATAAATCATCGAAACAACTACTCACTCACATCTAGCTCTTCTTCGATGAAAGGATTTGTGTTTTTTTATCCGGATTTGTTTCGGATTGACTAGCACGACTTCCACCGTCATGACCCTCTTTAATTAATTTGTATTATGAATCTAATATGAAATTTGTTTGTCTACATTGCGATTTGAATTATATACTCCGCTTAGTTATTATGATAATTATTTCAAAATAGCATTTTCCAAGTGTAGATTATTAAAAATGTGGATTATTAATTGGGTTTAATTTAGATTAAATTCAATTAACTAATATTGATTCAATGCCTTGTTGTTAATTTTAACATGTCATCAAATTTAGTTGCTTATAAAAAGGATGTGGTTTATTTTCAAATAAACTAATAATATATTACCTACAATCACTTTTTTTTTGTTTCATCTCATTAACTATTTAATTTATTTTTAAGAGATTAACACTTATATAGTATTAAAAATTATAGTATTAAAAATTAATTAATAATCATCCAAAACAAAATTTTATTTAAAAAATAATATTAAAACTAGTTCAAATTTACTCGGTCCCATATCAAACACTTCTGTGATGTAATCATATTTTTTTGGATAAATTATATATTATTTGAAATTTTAATTTGTTAAATTACTATAATCCATGTGTTTTATGATTAAAATGTTAATAATATTATTAAGGGAGAAATATAAAATATTAGGTAAAGTAAAAAAAACAAATCTAGAAAAAACCCATATCAAACAAACTTATGAAGATATTACTATAAAATTTTAAAATTTCAAAGAAATAATAATTTATTAATTTCCTACCAAGACAAAACTTTCAGTCTTGTGTGACCTATTATTTAAAAAGTATGGTTTCTGAAGTTTTGTTGAATAAATCAGTTGAAATGATCACACAATGAATACTTTATAATTAATTATACATGTGCTGATAAGTCACTTCATTTTCATCTGCTTTCCCAAATATAATACAATATATATTATATATTATACTATTCACAACTGTTCCATATTTGGAAAAAAAGTTTAATTAAATTTTTTTCAATATTTGTACATTCCAGAAGATGCACAATATTCATGTTCTTTTTCTGTATTTAAATAATTCAAATATAAACAAAGATATTCAAAAAACATAAAATGAATGTATATAGATAGATGGCTGATATTTAGGTTTATTCGGATTTAAATTATTCAAATAATTTGAGTTATTTAAAAAGTAATATGATGGAGATTTTGAGAAAAAATTAAAATGTATTAATATATTATGATAAAATATATTTTATTTATTTTAAAATGGATTGTATTTGAGTATATTGGTTAATAAATTGAGTGAAGTGATGTGTACTGTAGAGGAAGTGAAATGTTATTTGATTAAGTTGAGTTATTTAAATAATTTCAATCGAAAAGACCGAATATTAAGATTTTTATGTTTGAAAAAGCCTAATATCACTAGGGAAAAAGGGTCATTACCGAGAGTAAAAATTGTCGGTATTGACCATATATATGTCGGTATAACTCAATACCGAAAGATTAAAAAATTGTCGGCATTCATTGGTATAACGACTTTCGGTAAATCTTTTTAGGTGTTTCCCGAGAGATTCGTAAATCTCTCGGTATAGCCCAAGAGAAAATACCAAAGTATTTTATAATATCTTTCGGTATATAGATTATCTCTCCGTATTTTCTCTCGTGGGCAATATCAAGAGATGATCTATTAATTCTCGATATTACCTTGAGAGAAAATACCGAGAGATAATAGATCATCTCTCGGTAATGCCCACTAGAGAAATACCAAACGTTATTCTATTATCTCTCGGTATTTCTCTCGTGTGAAATACCGAGAGATGATCTATTATCTCTCGGTATTATCCCTAAAAATGTATCAAATAGGTCGTTCCTTTTTTTACGCAAACAAACCCTATTATTAGTCAAATCAAAACATATACAATACCATTCATAAATAAAAAAATTATTATATTCCCAAAATTCTGAACCACCAAAACGTTTACAAATGTTTCAAAAAAGAACTACAATGTACAAACTAGGGGTAGGAACCTTGTCATTAGGTATGCAATTTTTGTTTATATTACTCCATTTGCGCATCCCTTTCCGCCTCCCTTCGTCGCAATTCTACATCCCTTTCCTCCTCCCTCCGTTACAATTCTGCCTCATTTTCCGCTTCCCTTTCTGCCATTTCCATTTCCCTTTTCCTTTCCGCATCTCTATGTTGGGTTTTCTATACTGTAGACCCCATCTCTCTCATTTCTGCCCGAAGATTTTCATTCTCCTCTATCAACAACTAATAAGTGACTCATTGTGAATTGTTGCCACTCCGTCAATCCTCTCGAAAGTGTGTGGGCCGCACATCGGATTCCATACCGATCACTATCCTATACAGTTGGCGTCCGAACACTTTTCCGTTAAGTCGAAGATGGAGATATCTGGTTTGTTGCTTCTCACTTCTTCCATCTCCGCGTGCATATTTTAAATTAATTTTCATTTATATAAACTATATAGTTTTATTAAATTTTCAATTATAGTAATTTAACTTACAATCTTCTTTTGTGCTCATACGTCCAGGATCGGGTTGGAGTTTTCTTTAATAGCTTCCGGGGTACGAGTCCTCTTAAAAAATTCAACGACAATGGATGTCCGTCATATTTCACTCGCCTATTGAAATAAATGATTTATCAAATTAGTAACATTCTTCATATTAAGTTATTTGAGATAATGTAAATATCAAATCTTCCTCCACATATGAAAAAGGCTTACTGCCCGTATGGTGAGGAAATTTCAATTTATTCCTGTTCTCAACATTTATACCACTGTTTTTTGTATTTAAAATAAAAAATGAAGTTAGAACTAGTGTCATCAGTTATTATTTAATTTATGAAACGTACCTTAAATTTATTAATGAAGTAATGGTGTCTACACACGAACTCCCAATTGGCTAGATCGTAGTTTGATGGGGGATTAGCTAGTACCGCTGCCTCGACTCCGTGATGAACCCGGATGTAATCCATGTTCATATTGGAGCTCCACCTATCCCATATCTGTCTGGCGTGTGCCAATTCGGTCGCTTGATGTTGATCAATATAACCATCTGTACTCTCGAATGAATCCTGAAAAATAAAACATCCGAATGTTATAAAATTTCATTTAAATGTTAAATGTAGAATTAATTTATTATCGTCATAGTACGCCAAAGTGAATCCAATTGCTTAGAACTTAATGCCTTCTACTTGAGCTAATGGTGCGAGATGGCTGCGGGGTCTCGCACCATCGACCCCAAATGTGTAGACCACAAACGTCTAGAATCACCGATTGGCGTCCTACAAATGTTTCAGTAGTGCTAATGATTTTGTTATTCGAGCACCTTCATACAAAGACCGTTTAGAATCTCTACGCATCTTCAACTAGTTCATGGTTATTTGGGACATCATTAATATTGGAGAACATATCGTGTATAAAATCTTGAATATAATATTCTTCATTGACTGTATTATTAAACTCCATTTTAGTATCGTTGAAATCTGGCACGCCATCATTCGATTGACCATCATCCAAGTCACCGACATCATCATCATCATCAACCACGTTAGTAGTAAGTCTCTTTTCTCCATGAAAATACCAGAATTCATAATTAAGATTTATTCCATAAATTATGAGGTGATTCCTCACATCGACTATTTCCTTAAAAGTCGTGTTCAAACATTTCACGCAAGAACATTTCACTTTTTATCATCTTGTACTACTCACTACAAATTTGAGGAATTTGTCAACCCCTTCCTCGTATTTTGGATGATCTCGACGTAAGCTCATTCAAGTTTTATTGGGTACTTCCATCTTTCTAATAAGATGGCAAACTAACCGCATTAATATTTACTTAACATGATCTAAATATAAATTAGACTTACATTTCTCTATTCTTCATATATATATATATAGCCTAAAATGTGTGTCGGTTCTCCATATATATACCCCAATTAATCCAGTATAATACCCTAATTAATCAAGTCAAAGAATACCACTAATACTTTAATTATACTCAACAAGTCAAACAAATTCATCAAATTAAATCAAACCCTATAATCATCATAAATGAAAGAATCAGATTCAAATCAAATCTTATACTCAATAAGTCAAACAGATTCATCAAATTAAATCAAACCCTAGAATCATCATGAATGAAGTAATCATACTCAAAATCAAAATCAAAGCCTAATTAATCTATCAGATTGAAAATCTAACCTAAATATAACAAAATCTAACATAAATCCTAACTAAATCTAACATAAATCTAACCATAATATAAACTAAACTAACTTTGTAGCAGCGACGTTGAAGAGGAGGAAGCGATGGCAGGAAGCAACGACGCGAGGAGCTCAAAGAGGCGGGGACAAGAGGAGATTGACATCGGTCGGTGGGCGTAGTCGTTCGACTTCATTGCTCGGCGTCTTCGCTCGCCTGTAGAGAGCTCGAGAGAAGAGAGGGAGGCGCAAGATCGAGTAATCGGGGAAGAAATGATTTCTCTAAATTATAAAGGTTTTTCCTAAGAGATTTAATACATCTCTCGGTATTGACCTTAATTTGTTACCGAGAGATATACACAAATCTCTCGGTATTTCTAATTTTAAGAAGAGAAATATTGTGAGATATGTGGACATCTCTCGGTAATGACTTTAACTACAGAATGCCGAAAGTATTGATATAATCTTTCGATATTTCTAGATTTTTTTCAAGTTAATTTAACACATTTCATATACTTAAAACATTAAACACATTCATCTAGTTTTAAAATTATACACAATCCCTACACATCCTTATAATCAAACTCTACACACATCATAATTATATTCAAACACAAACAAATATACATATACACTTCTTTATATAATCAAACACAATCATATACACTTATAAAATTAAACAGAATCCCTATACTTAAAAAATAACACACACTTGATTAGCTTAGGAGTTTTGACAAACTAATAAAGTAAAAAATCACTTCGATAAACAAAAAAATGAAGTGAAGAAGAATGCCAATACCGAGAGATGTTTTAAATATCTTTTGGTATTGAAGAGGAATGTCGAGAGATATACCCAATTCTCTCGATATTTCCCCTCATGCCTAGAGGTAAATACCGAGAGATATGGGTATATCTCTTTGTATTCCCTTTCAATACTGAAAGATATTTAAAACATCTCTCGGTATTGGCCTTCTTTGTTTGTTTATCTAAATGGTGTTTCACTTTCTTAGCTTGAACAACATTAATTATATACATTTCATATCCTTAAAACATTAAACACATTCATCTAGTTTTAAAATTATACACAATCCCTATACATCCTTATAATTAAATTCTACACACATCCTAATTATCATCAAACATAAACATATATATACACTTTTTTATATAATCAAATACAATCATATACAATTATAAAATTAAACACAATCCATATACTTAGAAAATAACAAACTTAATGTGCTTAGGAGTTTAGATAAGCTAAGAAAGTGAAAAAAGAAGGCCAATACTGAAAGATTTGGCAAATCTTCCAGTATTTACAGGGAATGTCGAGAGATGTGGACAAATCCCTCGGTAATGACCTTAACTACAAATGTTTGGGAAAGAGGAAATGTCGAAAGCAATGATATAATCTCTCGATACTTCTTATTCCAACACTTATAATTATTTTCGTATTTTTGGGATGAGTTCAATGCCGAAAGCAATGATATAATCTCTCGGTACTTCCTTTTCCAACACCTAGAATTATTTTCGTATTTTTGGGATGAGGTCAATATCGAAAGATTTATACACATCTCTCGATACTTCTTATTCCAACACTTAGAATTATTTTTGTGTTTTTGTGATGAGGTCAATGCCGAAAGCAATGATATAATCTCTCAGTACTTCCTATTCCAATACTTAAAATTATTTTCGTATTTTTGGGATGAGTTCAATACCCAAAGATTTATATACATCTCTCGGTAAAAATTCTTATTAACGAAAGGTTTAAAAACTTGTCGGGAAAAATTCTTATTAACGAAATGTTTTTTCATGTCGGGACCTTTACCGACATATATATACATCTGTCAGTATAATATATCGGTAAAGATCACATTTTCACTGGTGTATTAATTAAAATATTCATGTCTTAACTCATGGATTTGAGGTTTCAAATTCAATGTGACATTTAACTTTTTTTTTTCAATCATTTGCTTGATTGTCGCCGTCATTTTCATAGAAACGAAGAATAATAGTCCGTTTGAGCAAGTCTCGTGATTAGTATCTAAGAGGTTGATTTTATTACTTTCTTTTGTTAACTATTAATAATTTAAATTTTCAATTAAAATATTTTATTTTTTTTTATAATAATTCGATAAATTAAAAACTCAAATAACCAACATTTTCATCCAACCATTTTTTAAAATCCAATGCCCATATTTATTTCAATCATTATCTCTCAACAATCAATATTGATTATGTTTATTTGTTGCTCTTAATACAAATGAATGTGCTTTTACTTTTTTTAGTCAACAAATTATCATATCTTGATAGCTGTTACGTCTTCATTGTTGAAAGATCAGATGTAACAATTCTTTTGACACAACGATAGATGTTGTAAACTTTGTCCACTATGATTATTTTATTTATCGCACAAGTGAATTGATATAACCATCTAATGCAGTCAAATTGGCGACTTTATTTTGTTGCATGTATCTATCAATTGTGTATAAATCATAATTCATAAACCTTCCTCGTTATAATTACTTATTTATATTATTACATTATTCACTAAATTTATTTGACCCGTTCATAATATCTCATTAACTTCAATATCTTGAGTATGAGAATAAATATAAATATATATATAAATATATATATAAATATATATATATATATAAATATATTTATATAAATATATTTATATATATATATATATATATATTTATATATTTATATATATATATATATATATATATTTTGATAGTTGTGTTAAATAGGGAAAAACTAAGTTATTAATGTTTTAATATTTTCACATAAACTATTTAATTTTATTATGGGAACACAATCATTCAGATTTAATATTTTATTCTTATTTAAACTTATATAAATCATTACTTACTCTAAATTTTAGTGTAGAATGGAGTAACCAAGCAACTTGACAAAAAGTTATTTCCCACAATTTCCTATATATGAATAGTTAATTAGCCATGGATTTTTAATGAGTAATCAAATACTAGTCAAAAAGGTAAAACATTTTCCGACCATATTTCCATTATAATACTGTCCATCGCAAAAGATGTTTTACCATGAAATGTGCAACCAATTTTAGTACGTTTTTTTGAAATTTTTTTACGACGATATTTCCATCATAATTCTGTCTGTTTTATAATTTGGTACGTTCTTTATTAGTTTTTCAACGTATCATTTTATTAAGACTATTTTGTTCGTGTATTACTAAAATTATTTTTTATATATAGTTTTTTACCTAATTGTTTATTGAGACTATGGATGACAATGAGAAGTACATTTATTATTTCTTCCTCGTTTTACTTTGGTGATTTCTTTTACTATAATTTTTGTCTCGCTCGATTTCGAGAAATTCTCATAAGGTACCGTTTATATATATTCTCTAATATATATATATTAAAATAAAAAAGAGAATTTGTGATAAAAATTTATTGATGATTTGTTAAAATATTTTGACGATTTAACCTACGTAATTTGTGTCAAAACTAATAAACGTCGGAAAAAGTAATGAAAATAGAAAAATACGTAGAAAAAATTTAAGAAATTTAGGATTTTTCTCGGAATTTCTGAACAAAAGTTTTCATCGAAATTTCCTCCCAAACCTAATCTACCCCAGATAAGATATTTCAATCTTCCCTTCTTCTTTCTGGCCAATTCCATTAGTCACAAACCTAATATCGAGCTTCACTACTTCCACTTCCAAGATGTTGGTGCCTATTCTGTCCGAGGAATGCTATCACTTCCCTTAGTCTAGTATCTTCTGCTTCTTCTGTCTCTCCTCTATCCTTCGAACATCGTCTTAGTCTTCAGAACCATGCACTGAAGTTCCTTCATAATCACATCACGTCAGATAAATTTAAAACTTTTGTTACTAATTCATTTTATTTCTTTGGAAGTTGAGCTTATTGTGCACTATTTCAATGATTAATTAATTGAAAGAAGATGTATTGTGATTTGCATATGCTAGTCTTTCTTCAAATATTTCTACATACGGATATCTTTTGTGATGCTCCATTTTTAGGAACTGCAGGGCCCTCTAAAACCTAGATTATATACAGTTGGAACTCCGGGAAGATATTACGTTAAGGTGCACTATTAGGTTTAGCTTCTTCATCAGTTGCAGACTCCATATATATAGAAAATATTTCTATTTTAATTAATTGAGGTCATAGCTATTTTTTAGTCATGAAGAATCTGATATGAGGGATCATGTTCCACTCAATTTACTTTAATAATATATAAACTCTTCAATATTATAATTTTTTTAGTTCGATTTGACAAATATGAGATTCTAATTAATTGTTTTAACATCTAAATACTATTATTTTTGTTGTCATTTGTTAAAGCAGATGATTTTCAAGTAGTAAAAAATGGTACCACCAAATTCTTGATATTGAGTTTATCAGGTATACAAAAATATTTATGTTAAAAGAAACTAACTTTGTACTAACTTTGCTAGATATGCTAATTGGTATGTAGAATCATTATTTAATGAGAATGGAATATGCAGAATAAAAAATGCTAGCAATAATTCCTCATATCGACTCTTTCTCTATCTATTTAGATATGAATTAATTTATATAAATTATCTGAGTGGGTGCACATTATAAATATGAGAGAAGATCGACTTTGAATGTACAACAAAAATTTGTTAAATTTTCAAGGATTAAATGACGAGTTCATTAAAGGGATCGACGAGTTTATTCATTTTTATACACAAAATACTAAATTTATGAATGAATGACATACTTTATGCCCATATAAAAATATAAAAATCGTAAGTTTCAAGATTCAGAAACTTGTAGAAGTCATCTTTATCGAAGTGGCTTCGTTGAGAACCATTATACATGGGTATGTCATATGGGGAACCTCCAACTTGTTTTGTGCAATTTTTGGGTAGACAAGTTAATGTTGAACCAAATTTTAATGTTGATGAAACTCATTTGCATTGTGAAATGATCTTCAATACTGTTGTTAGTTGTGATCTGCCAATACAAAATGAAGATGAAAGTTCTTCCTCACACGTTCCTTTAGATGATTTTATTTTATTGAAGAAGATAAGTTGAAAAATCAAGATGAAGTGGCTAAAAGAAAAATTAAGTTGAATAAGACAAGATGAATGCAAGTTAAAGTGGCTAAAAAAACCATATTTGTCATATCTTCATATAAAGAATGATTCCAGTTGCTTTCAAGAAATTACTGCCAAATTATTGATTTCACTGACAGATTTGAGTAATGTTTTTTTATAACTTTTCTCTACAGCGTTAGGTATCTCAAATATTGAAAAATTAAAGATGATATTCTAGTGATTTTTTATAATCTAGAAAGAATATTTCCTCCGTCTTTCTTTAACTCAATGAAGCATATTTTGGTACATCCTCCTTATGAAGTCAAAGTTGGAGGTCCCGTTCATTATACATGGATGTGTCCATTTGAAAAGTAATATATATATAATATTTATATTATATATTGTTTATGATTTGAAGGTGAAAACTAAAGCAAAGTGGAAGCCTCTATTCGCAATTCTGATCTCGTTGAAGAAATATCTACATTTGCGTCACATTATTTTGAACCTCATGGATAATCAAAAAGAAAAAGATACTAAAAAAATGCAGAAAGTGAAATTAATAGATCTATACCTTCACATTCTATATTCAATTTTCTTTGACGGGTAGTTCGATGCCCATGTATTTGAATGCTGAAGAACATTGAGCCGCACATATGTATGTTCTATTAAATTGTCACGAAGTAGATCCGTACATATCTGTATTATTATTATTACTTTTATAAATATACACAATATAACATATTATAAATTTATAATTTATATGGTATATTATAATTCCCTCGATACTGGTGATGATTTTGCAAAGTGATTTTCTATATAAGAATTTAAAACTATTATATATCTAATTTCAGATTATGTCCAAAAGCCCATCAATGAGTTGTTATATATATATATATATATATATTTCATTATTAAGGATTTGTTTGGCACTATAAAATATGGATCAAACAGATCTACAATGAAGAATGGAGTATGTGTCCATGCTAATCATGATTATTATGGATTTTAAGATGAAGTTATTAAATTAGAGTATCCCGGTTCACATCTCGGGGTAGTGCTATTTAAATGTTCTTGGTTTTATCCCATTAGAGTTATCAATGTTCAAAAGAAATATATATATGTTAGTTGGCATAAATTCTACCGAACCGAACAATAAATATGAACAATTTAAATTAGCACAACAAGCAGTTTCAATATATTACTCTCCCGATCCGAGTAATAAGAAAGACAACATAGAATGGTTGGCTATTTTTAAAACAAAGACAAGAAAAAAAGTTGACAAATGTTGGAACGAAAAAGGATATCAACAAGAAGAAATGACAGTATCTTGACATTCCAATTTATGAAATCAGAGATTTGTGTGATCATGATGGTGCTCATGATGATGATGAAGCAATCAATCAGTTTGATACTAATGTAAATGAAGAATTATAGTTTATTGATAATGAAGATTGGAGTGATGAACCTGAAATATAAAATATAGGTAATTCCTTATTTGACATTAATCTAAATTGTTGTTTTTTATAATATTTTGACAATTAAAATCAATAGGTATCATAGTAAATTTATTATTAAGAATTATCAATCATGAGTCAATACATGATCCAATAAAACATCAATACATTCAAATATTGAATTGATGTAGAGTAAAATACACGAGTTTACCTAACAATATAATGAAGCAAATATATAAAATGAAACAAATCTAATAATTCACCAAGTACAAAATAAATATTTCATTCCATATTGAATTGAATTGCATTTGATCTTGAACAAAAAAAAAAATCATTTTAATGACAAATTAATAAGAAATAGTGTAAGAGTGAGTAAATATTCGCTTCACAAATTATATAAAAATAAATATTTTTTTCTTTGAAAACATAGAATATAATCAAATATTTCTTGAACTAAGTACAAATTATATACCAAGTGGTATTAATTATGTAGTTAAATACCGAGTGGTATTTATTATGTATACTAAATTGAGTAGTTAGAATGTGTTATATAAAAATTAAAAAAAATAAACAAAATAGGTTTAATTTGAGAATTGTTTACCTAACATAAAAAAAGTATAATTTTTTTTTTAACGAAACTTGAAGATAATGAATAGGGTTAAAATGATCTTGCACCGCATTCTATTTTGATTAAAAAAAAGAGGACAAAGAAATAAGGTAGAAGGGATTGTGCGCCTAAGGTTGGGCTGACAAGGCCCATGCGCATACTCCGAAGAAACCCTTACACTCTCAATCTATAAATATATGTTAAACTAGCTTACACTCAACACAATTAAGCATATTTATCCGCATTCCATTCAAGATGTTTCGTCTTCTTTATATTAAAACACTCATCATGTTGATTTCATTGATGTTTTTAGAATTACCTTACCGTGTTTCGTCATTTGTGTCATGAATTCGATTTAAATTTTGGGCATATTATATATTTTATACGAGGTTGATTCCTTCTTATTTACATTACATTTGGTTGGACCACCACTGATTTATTCAAAATGTTAAAGTTGGTGCCACCAATTTTGTATGAATAGGTTTTTGTACTTGATTTGAGTCGTGGCCTATTAGTGTACTATTCAGATCTTTATTATTTTCTTGAGAATACATTAAAATCTAAGAGTACGTATTTGAGACTAAATATAAAAATAGAGTTATTACACATTTTGTATTCATGAATAAATGTTTAAATGATGAAACTAAAAATAGCAAGGGAATTTCATGTCTGAGTATGTACATTATTTTTCACTTTAACTTCATTGGTTGGATTCAAACTCACGACAGGTTAATACTTACTGAGGTGTAATCGATATAGTATTGAGTCGGCATATGAAAGAAGTATGCGATTGAGATAATATTGAAAGATCAACAAATCTACGACCAGACATGGACATGGACATGGGAATCCAAAATATTGGTGAGTTGGTTCATGCCTATTTTAATTGAAGTTCTTTATCGCATTGATCTCGTCAAATTTAATAAGTTCTCTCATTAACATTCATAGATTGTTTTTAAGGAACCTTTATATTTTTTTAAAGGAGAACTTAACAAACAAAAATCAGCTAGGATGCATGTGTAATTTAAGTTAAAATAAAAATGTGACAACTTATATTTTCTATATAATTTAAATAGATTTTATTGTTTTAATTTTGATGCACTGAAGTTTCCAATCTTCGGGCCACACCATCTTAGATGTTATTAGGTGTTATTGTTCCAGTACCTAAGAATCTTAGGTGCTCTTTATTTCAATATCAAATGTTATGCTAACATTTTCTAAGATCACATTTTAAATTCAATTGTGGAAGGCATCCTAAAAAAATTTATATTGCATTATTTTTTAGACCATGTTTTATCGTTCAAAGAGCTTATCACAATATTATCCAATCATGGTACCTCAAATTACAAGAATCTTATTTTCGGAAAAAAAGTCATATATTTGATTTGCACTTCTGTAAGGGCGTACTTCACAATATTCAACCAGCGCAAACCCTTCAGTTCAATATTCTTAGTGGGAAATAAAATTGAAATCCTCTCTTCATACATGATTATCGTGATCAAAGCAAAGAGATGTGGGATAACGAGCATGTTTTCGAACACTGAATGCGCAAGTTTAAGTGAGATTGAGCTGTACGAGATGATTAAATGAAGAGGGATTGGAGTTGTGAAGATGGTTGTGAGTTATCGATTGTTGAAGAAGAGCTTGAAATTGATGGAAGAATCATTTCACATGTAGGAGGGCTTGAAACCGATATCAAAATAAGGTTTTGTTGGCATTTCAAACAACATCAAATCTTGGCTATGATGGGAGAGGAGTACCTTATTATGAGAGTCAACAATTGTTTCATTTCTTGCCAACTAAGAAACAACGACAAAGCTCCTTAGGGGTAGATTCGTAAATAAAAGGTTTTTTATTGGCAAAAATATTGGACAAAACATAGGCCCACTTTAATTTATATTACATATAATTTATGTGGTCAAAATACACACAAGGAATAATGAAACATTGAATATCAAGAAAAGATGGTAAAAAGTTTAATTTTGACCAGATAATAAATTAGTTTGAATTGGTCAATTTAGTTGAAATTGTTACAATAAAAGTTAGAAAATTTTTAATTTTCTATATTTGAAGATTGCCAAATCAAATTAGATTGCAATTGATGACTATGATATTTTTGAGTCAATTTTTAAAGTAATTATTTATCGAATTTTTCTTCACTATTATCTATAAATACAATTCTTATTAGTGAAGTGGAGACACATATCAAACTTCTTCAAATTTTGAGAGTGTAATGGAAAACATCCCTAGCAACGCAAGAGCAAACAAGCGTTCAAAAGGTCGTCAGAGAATTCCCATGGACCGACGCCGAGAGAGGGAAGAAGATCGACAGGTCACTTTCTCCAAACGCCGTAGTGGTTTGTACAAAAAGATCAGCGAATTGAGCCTCGTTTGTGCTATCGATTTTATTATCATGATCTTATCTCCAACGGGGAAACTCTACTCATTTGCTTCTCCGAACATGGAGTTGATTGCAATGAAACTACTCAATAACAAGAAACTCGAGAGCAATATGGAAACCAATTCTCTTATGGAGACGTCTGTTAGAGAAAATCTGGCTAGACTAACTAGCCAACTTATTGAGGTAAAGAATCTATTGGATAAGGAGAAAGAAAGAGAAAAACAAATAGATAAAATGGATAAAGCACGTAAAACGAAATCGATTATTGATACTCCTGTTTCGGATCTCAATGAGGGTGATGCTAAAATGTTAGAGAATTGGCTTAAAAAGGTTGGAAGTGATTTGCATGCAAGGATAAACCAATTTAGCGTAAACTAAAGTACGTTGTTTGTTGTGGAAGACAATTGTAATGTGTTAAGAATGAAAATGCGTTATGAATGAAACAAATATTTAAGACATTTAGTTAAATTTTCTTGTTACTAATACTTATAATTCATTTTCAATGTACATTTTATTATTGTAAAAAATATATCTTCAAATATTAATATTAATTAGCAATTCAAGTAACATAAGTTTAATTGTTTTAATTTTTACACTTAAATTGATTTTTTTACAAGTATGAAAATTAATGTATCATAAATTGATTTTTATATTTAACATTAATATAAATAAAAACTATTCAAAATATATAACTTAGCTCAATTGTCAAAATTTATAACTATAAACTTGAACTTGAAATAGTGGTAATGACTAATAACTATGTGAGTGGTCGTGTTAACTTTCAAAAATACAAAAATAAAAATAAAACAATGTTTTAATATAATATTATTATTATTTATTTATTCATTAAACTTATTATTTTTGACTTTTAATTCAATATACTTTCTTTAAATACAGAAGGTCTTTTATTAGATTTTAAGAGATTTTGGTAAACTTAAAACTTTATAAGTAGTGACTAAATAACAAATCTTAATTTCTTTTCTTTTATGAATTTACTCAATTCTCAATTGTTAGGAAATATAGTAGTTTAAGGTGAGCTTTTGGAACCTATGATCAAAACATGCTTAAAAAATACTAGTAATGCATCATATACCAGTTAAACAACACAAATAGAAACACATTATTTATGTTATTTAGAAATTAAGATGGGTAAACAAAATATTTATGATTTTTTAAGGAATTTAAATTTCAATAAATATTATTATTTGAACTTGAAAAATAAATTATTCAGATTAAATAATTATTTGAACTTATCCGATAAATATAATAAAATTCTGATTATTTGAATATTTATTTTTTATTTTTATTTTTAAATGATTATTATATAATAAAAATATAAGAATCGTTTTTTTAGAGCATAACAACAAATAATAATTTTAGAAAATAAAAATAAAAGAAATAAAAGTCAACAAACATAGAAATAAAAAATAATATGATTACGTTATTTAAGATGTTATTGAGCTTTTAGATTCTCAAGAATAACGAATATTTTCATCGGTACTAATGATGCCTAAACGCGCCAAAAGTTGGCGCCTTTTATTCGTGGGGTTTTATGGGAGTATACTGATTAGTTTTGTAACCAATCATCATTATATTCGGTACTACACCGATTGGTGTAAACCCATCTGTATTATTTACATAATTCCGATTGGTTTACAAACTAATTGCTATTATGTTAATAATTCCCATTATTGGTCTTTAAACCAATAGGTGGATATGCTTGCGATTACCCATTTTTTACTAGTGGTTAATCGTTATTCGTTAGAATTTATGAGTTCAATTTTTTTTACTATCGTGGAGGCAAATCTATATTTTGTCAAATAATTATATAGTTTTCGTTTTGGACTTTTCAGTGAGTGAAACTATGATTTTTATAAAAAAATTATCATTTGTAAGTATAATGTATGTTAATGACTTATGACTTATAAGTATTCTATGGCTAGTATGTATCTTGTTCTAGTTAAATATTTATTAATTTTTTGTTAGTTTATTTCAAATTTGAATATTTATGTATTAAGAATTATAAAAAGGTATTTATAAATGATTGTTATTTTCTTCTTAAGTCAACTAAAATCTATTAGAACTATAAATAATATATTTTTAGGGGAGCAACAATGAAATTACATTCTCACTACATCTTGAATGTCCAATTGCATGTATTGAATATATTCTTTGTTTGTTTCAGAATATTATTTATTATAAATTTATGTATTTATTTAATTACAAAAGACGTAAAATCTAACCAAATTATTGTGATTTTATATGCTTAAAATTAATTTAATTTTTTTCAAACAAAACCTCCCTAATTAAGAATTTAGAGGCATAAAAACTCACCCTCTTCTTCTAACAGAGGGGCTGGTTAGGTAGACAATGAAGGAAGGCAATTGACACTTGTGTCTACATAAGAGGAATGCCAAATTCAATAGTGAATCTTGTGTTTGATGAACATATATATTTGTATAAAAAATATATTGTTTTTACTTTATAACGTGATTTGACACTAAAAATGTTTAATAATAATTTTGATTTTTTTCTTTTGAGTTTAAATAAAACGTTTACAACTTCTAAAAATTTAATTCCTGAATTGCAATTACCACTCGATTTTTAAATTGAAAGGTATCATAGTAAATTTATTATTAAGAATTGTCAATCATGATTCAATAAATGATCCAATAAATATCAATACACTCAAATATTGAATTGATGTAGTGTAGAATACAAGAATTTACCTAACAATATAATGGAGCAAATATATAGAATGAAACAATCTAACAATTCACCAAGTACAATATAAATATTTAATTCCATATTGAATTGAATTGCATTTGATCATGAGAAAAAAAAATCATTTTAATGACAAATTAATAAGAAATAGTGTAAGAGCGTGAGTAAATTTTTGCATCACAAATCTTATATAAAAATAAATATTTTTTTCTTTGAAAACATAGAAAATAATTAAATATTTCTTGCACTAAGTACAAGTTATATACCAAGTGGTATTAATTATGTAGTTAAATACCAAGTGATATTTATTATGTATTCTAAATTGATATTTATTATGTATTCTAAATTGAGTAGTTAGAATGTGATATATAAAAATTGAAATAATAAACAAAATGGGTTTAATTCGAGAATTGTTTACCTAAAATAAAAAGTATTATATTTTTGTTTAACAAATAATGAATAGGGTTAAAATGATCATGCACCGCATTCTATTTTGTTTTAAAAAAAGAATAGAAAGAAATAAGGTAGAAGGGATTGTGTGCCTAAGGTTGGGCCTACAAGGCCCATGCGCATACTCCGAAGAAACCCTAACACTCTCAATCTATAACTATATGTTAAACCAACTTACGCTCAACACAATTAAGCATATTTATCCGCGTTCCGTTCAAGATGTTTCGTCTTCTTTATCTTAAAACACTCATAATGTTGATTGCATTGATGTTTTTAGAATTACCTAACCGTGTTTCGTCATTTATATCATGAATTCGATTTAAATTTTGGGCATATTATATATTTCATATGAAGTTGATTCCTTCTTATTTACATTACATTTGGTTGGACCACCACTGATTTATTCAAAGTGTTAAAGATGGTGCCACCAATTTTGTATGGATAGGTTTTTGTACTTGAATTGAGTCATGGTCTATTATTGTACTATCCAGATCTTTATTATTTTCTTGAGAATATATTGAAATCTAGGAGTACTTATTTGAGACTAAATAAAAAAATAGAGTTATTACGCATCTTGTATTCATGAATAAATGTTTAAATGATGAAACTAAAAATAGCTAGGGAATTTCATGTCTGAGTATGTACATTATTTTTCACTTTAACTTCATTGGTTGGATTCAAACTCGCGATAGGTTAATACTTACTGAGGTGTAATCGATATAGTATTGAGTTGGCATATGAAAGAAGTATGCGATTGAGATAATATTGAAAGATCAACAAATCTACGACCAGACATGGACATGGGAATCCAAAATATTGGTGAGTTGGATGATGCCTATTTTTATTGAAGTTCTTCTTTATCGCATTGATCTCGTCAAATTTAATAAGTTCTCTCGTTAACATGCATAGATTGTTTTTAAGGAACCTTTATATTCTTTTAAAGGAGAACTTAACAAACAAAAATCAGCTAGGATGCATGTGTAATTTAAGTTAAAATAAAAATGTGACAACTTATATTTTTTATATTATATAAATAGATTTTATTTTTTAAATTTTGATACACTGAAGTTTCCAATCTTCGGGCCACACCATCTTAGATGTTATTAGGTGTTATGTTATTAGGTGTTATTGTTCCAGTACCTAAGAATCTTACGTGTTCTTAATTTCAATATCAAATGTTATGTTAACATTTTTTAAGATCACATTTTAAATTCAATTGTGGAAGGCATCCTAAAAAAATTTATATTGCATTATTTTTTATACCAGGTTTTATCGTTGAAAGAGCTTATCACAATATTATCCTATATTGGTAGCTCAAATTACAAGAATCTTATTTTCGGAAAAAAAGTCATATATTTGATTTGCACTCCTGTAAGGGCGTACTTCACGATATTCAACCACCGCAAACCCCTCAGTTCAATATTCTTAGTGGGAAATAAAATTGAAATCCTCTCTTCATACATGATTATCGTGATCCAAGCAAAGAGATGTGGGATAACGAGCATGTTTTCGAACACTGAATGCGCAAGTTTAAGTGAGATCGAGCTGTACGAGATGATTAAATGAAGAGGGATTGGAGTTGTGAAGATGGTTGTGAGTTATCGATTGTCGAAGAAGAGCTTGAAATTGATGGGCGAATCATTTCACATGTAGGAGGGCTTGAAACCGATATCAAAATAAGGTTTTGTTGGCATTTTAAAACAACATCAAATTGTGGCTATGATGGGAGAGGAGTACCTTATTACGAGAGTCAACAGTTGTTTCATTTCTTGCCAACTAAGAAACAATGACAAAGCTCCTTAGGGGTAGATTCGTAAATAAAAGGTTTTTTATTGGCAAAAATATTGGACAAAACATAGACCCACTTTAATTTATATTACATATAAATAATATTGTATATTTTTTTAAAACTAGATAAATAATACAAATAAAGAAATATGTTATGATGTTGATGTTAGATGTGTGAGTAAATAAAAATATTATATGTGGTTCATGTCTATATTACAAGAATAACATAGTAAGATTGAAAAAAATAATAGTCAAAGAAAAACAAATACATATAATTTATGTGGTCAAAATACTCACAAGGAATAATGAAACATTGAATATCAAACAAAAGATGGTAAAAAAGTTTAATATTGACCGGATAATAAATTATTTTGAATTGGTCAATTTAGTTGAAATTGTTACAATAGAAGTTAGAAACTTTTTAATTTTCTATATTTGAAGATTGCCAAATCAAATTAGATTGAAATTGATGACTATGATATTTTTGTGTCAATTTTTAAAGTAATTATTTTCCACACTATTATCTATAAATACAATTCTTATTAGTGAAGTGGAGACACATATCAAACTTCTTCAAATTTTGAGAGTATAATGGAAAACATCCCTAGCAACGCAAGAGCAAACAAGCGTTCAAAAGGTCGTCAGAGAATTCCCATGGACCAACGCCGAGAGAGGGAAGAAGATCGACAAGTCACTTTCTCCAAACGCCGTAGTGGTTTGTACAAAAAGATCAGCGAATTGAGCCTCGTTTGTGCTATCGATTTTATTATCATGATCTTATCTCCAACGGGGAAGCTCCACTCATTTTCTTCTCCGAACATGGAGTTGATTGCAATGAAACTACTCAATAACAAGAAACTCGAGAGCAATATGGAAACCAATTCTCTTATGGAGACGTCTGTTAGAGAAAATCTGGCTAGACTAACTAGCCAACTTGTTGAGGTAAAGAATCTATTGGATAAGGAGAAAGAAAGAGAAAAACAAATAGATAAAATGGTTAAAGCACGTAAAACGAAATCGATTATTGATACTCCTGTTTCGGATCTCAATGAAGGTGATGCTAAAATGTTAGAGGATTGGCTTAAGATGGTTGGAAGTGATTTGCATGCAAGGATAAACCAACTTAGCGGAAACTAAAGTACGTTGTTTGTTGTGGAAGACAATTGTAATGTGTTAAGAATGAAAATGCGTTATGAATAAACAAATATTTAAGACATTTAGTTATATTTTCTTGTTACTAATACTTATAATTCAATGTACTTTTTATTGTAAAAAAATATATCTTGAAATGTTAATATTAATTAGCATTCAAGTAATAAGTTCAATTGTTTTAATTTTTACGCTTAAATTGATTTTTTTACAAGTATGAAAATTAATGTATCATAAATTGATTTTTATATTTAACATTAATATAAATAAAAACTATTCAAAATATATAACTTAGCTCAATTGTCAAAATTTATAACTATAAACTTGAACTTGAAATAGTGGTAATGACTAATAACTATGTGAGTGGTCGTGTTAACTTTCAAAAATACAAAAATAAAAATAAAACAATGTTTTAATATAATATTATTATTATTTATTTATTCATTAAACTTATTATTTTTGACTTTTAATTCAATATACTTTCTTTAAATACAGAAGGTCTTTTATTAGATTTTAAGAGATTTTGGTAAACTTAAAACTTTATAAGTAGTGACTAAATAACAAATCTTAATTTCTTTTCTTTTATGAATTTACTCAATTCTCAATTGTTAGGAAATATAGTAGTTTAAGGTGAGCTTTTGGAACCTATGATCAAAACATGCTTAAAAAATACTAGTAATGCATCATATACCAGTTAAACAACACAAATAGAAACACATTATTTATGTTATTTAGAAATTAAGATGGGTAAACAAAATATTTATGATTTTTTAAGGAATTTAAATTTCAGTAAATATTATTATTTGAACTTGAAAAATAAATTATTCAGATTAAATAATTATTTGAACTTATCCGATAAATATAATAAAATTCTGATTATTTGAATATTTATTTTTTATTTTTATTTTTAAATGATCATTATATAATAAAAATATAAGAATCGTTTTTTTAGAGCATAACAACAAATAATAATTTTAGAAAATAAAAATAAAAGAAATAAAAGTCAACAAACATAGAAATAAAAAATAATATGATTACGTTATTTAAGATGTTATTGAGCTTTTAGATTCTCAAGAATAACGAATATTTTCATCGGTACTAATGATGCCTAAACGCGCCAAAAGTTGGCGCCTTTTATTCGTGGGGTTTTATGGGAGTATACTGATTAGTTTTGTAACCAATCATCATTATATTCGGTACTACACCGATTGGTGTAAACCCATCTGTATTATTTACATAATTCCGATTGGTTTACAAACTAATTGCTATTATGTTAATAATTCCCATTATTGGTCTTTAAACCAATAGGTGGATATGCTTGCGATTACCCATTTTTTACTAGTGGTTAATCGTTATTCGTTAGAATTTATGAGTTCAATTTTTTTTACTATCGTGGAGGCAAATCTATATTTTGTCAAATAATTATATAGTTTTCGTTTTGGACTTTTCAGTGAGTGAAACTATGATTTTTATAAAAAAATTATCATTTGTAAGTATAATGTATGTTAATGACTTATGACTTATAAGTATTCTATGGCTAGTATGTATCTTGTTCTAGTTAAATATTTATTAATTTTTTGTTAGTTTATTTCAAATTTGAATATTTATGTATTAAGAATTATAAAAAGGTATTTATAAATGATTGTTATTTTCTTCTTAAGTCAACTAAAATCTATTAGAACTATAAATAATATATTTTTAGGGGAGCAACAATGAAATTACATTCTCACTACATCTTGAATGTCCAATTGCATGTATTGAATATATTCTTTGTTTGTTTCAGAATATTATTTATTATAAATTTATGTATTTATTTAATTACAAAAGACGTAAAATCTAACCAAATTATTGTGATTTTATATGCATAAAATTAATTTAATTTTTTTCAAACAAAACCTCCCTAATTAAGAATTTAGAGGCATAAAAACTCACCCTCTTCTTCTATCAGAGGGGCTGGTTAGGTAGACAATGAAGGAAGGCAATTGACACTTGTGTCTACATAAGAGGAATGCCAAATTCAATAGTGAATCTTGTGTTTGATGAACATATATATTTGTATAAAAAATATGTTGTTTTTACTTTATAACGTGATTTGACACTAAAAATGTTTAATAATAATTTTGATTTTTTTCTTTTGAGTTTAAATAAAACGTTTACAACTTCTAAAAATTTAATTCCTGAATTGCAATTACCACTCGATTTTTAAATTGAAAGGTATCATAGTAAATTTATTATTAAGAATTGTCAATCATGATTCAATAAATGATCCAATAAATATCAATACACTCAAATATTGAATTGATGTAGTGTAGAATACAAGAATTTACCTAACAATATAATGGAGCAAATATATAGAATGAAACAATCTAACAATTCACCAAGTACAATATAAATATTTAATTCCATATTGAATTGAATTGCATTTGATCATGAGAAAAAAAAATCATTTTAATGACAAATTAATAAGAAATAGTGTAAGAGCGTGAGTAAATTTTTGCATCACAAATCTTATATAAAAATAAATATTTTTTTCTTTGAAAACATAGAAAATAATTAAATATTTCTTGAACTAAGTACAAGTTATATACCAAGTGGTATTAATTATGTAGTTAAATACCAAGTGATATTTATTATGTATTCTAAATTGATATTTATTATGTATTCTAAATTGAGTAGTTAGAATGTGATATATAAAAATTGAAATAATAAACAAAATGGGTTTAATTCGAGAATTGTTTACCTAAAATAAAAAGTATTATATTTTTGTTTAACAAATAATGAATAGGGTTAAAATGATCATGCACCGCATTCTATTTTGTTTTAAAAAAAGAATAGAAAGAAATAAGGTAGAAGGGATTGTGTGCCTAAGGTTGGGCCTACAAGGCCCATGCGCATACTCCGAAGAAACCCTAACACTCTCAATCTATAACTATATGTTAAACCAACTTACGCTCAACACAATTAAGCATATTTATCCGCGTTCCGTTCAAGATGTTTCGTCTTCTTTATCTTAAAACACTCATAATGTTGATTGCATTGATGTTTTTAGAATTACCTAACCGTGTTTCGTCATTTATATCATGAATTCGATTTAAATTTTGGGCATATTATATATTTCATATGAAGTTGATTCCTTCTTATTTACATTACATTTGGTTGGACCACCACTGATTTATTCAAAGTGTTAAAGATGGTGCCACCAATTTTGTATGGATAGGTTTTTTAACTTGAATTGAGTCATGGTCTATTATTGTACTATCCAGATCTTTATTATTTTCTTGAGAATATATTGAAATCTAGGAGTACTTATTTGAGACTAAATAAAAAAATAGAGTTATTACGCATCTTGTATTCATGAATAAATGTTTAAATGATGAAACTAAAAATAGCTAGGGAATTTCATGTCTGAGTATGTACATTATTTTTCACTTTAACTTCATTGGTTGGATTCAAACTCGCGATAGGTTAATACTTACTGAGGTGTAATCGATATAGTATTGAGTTGGCATATGAAAGAAGTATGCGATTGAGATAATATTGAAAGATCAACAAATCTACGACCAGACATGGACATGGGAATCCAAAATATTGGTGAGTTGGATGATGCCTATTTTTATTGAAGTTCTTCTTTATCGCATTGATCTCGTCAAATTTAATAAGTTCTCTCGTTAACATGCATAGATTGTTTTTAAGGAACCTTTATATTCTTTTAAAGGAGAACTTAACAAACAAAAATCAGCTAGGATGCATGTGTAATTTAAGTTAAAATAAAAATGTGACAACTTATATTTTTTATATTATATAAATAGATTTTATTTTTTAAATTTTGATACACTGAAGTTTCCAATCTTCGGGCCACACCATCTTAGATGTTATTAGGTGTTATGTTATTAGGTGTTATTGTTCCAGTACCTAAGAATCTTACGTGTTCTTAATTTCAATATCAAATGTTATGTTAACATTTTTTAAGATCACATTTTAAATTCAATTGTGGAAGGCATCCTAAAAAAATTTATATTGCATTATTTTTTATACCAGGTTTTATCGTTGAAAGAGCTTATCACAATATTATCCTATATTGGTAGCTCAAATTACAAGAATCTTATTTTCGGAAAAAAAGTCATATATTTGATTTGCACTCCTGTAAGGGCGTACTTCACGATATTCAACCACCGCAAACCCCTCAGTTCAATATTCTTAGTGGGAAATAAAATTGAAATCCTCTCTTCATACATGATTATCGTGATCCAAGCAAAGAGATGTGGGATAACGAGCATGTTTTCGAACACTGAATGCGCAAGTTTAAGTGAGATCGAGCTGTACGAGATGATTAAATGAAGAGGGATTGGAGTTGTGAAGATGGTTGTGAGTTATCGATTGTCGAAGAAGAGCTTGAAATTGATGGGCGAATCATTTCACATGTAGGAGGGCTTGAAACCGATATCAAAATAAGGTTTTGTTGGCATTTTAAAACAACATCAAATTGTGGCTATGATGGGAGAGGAGTACCTTATTACGAGAGTCAACAGTTGTTTCATTTCTTGCCAACTAAGAAACAATGACAAAGCTCCTTAGGGGTAGATTCGTAAATAAAAGGTTTTTTATTGGCAAAAATATTGGACAAAACATAGACCCACTTTAATTTATATTACATATAAATAATATTGTATATTTTTTTAAAACTAGATAAATAATACAAATAAAGAAATATGTTATGATGTTGATGTTAGATGTGTGAGTAAATAAAAATATTATATGTGGTTCATGTCTATATTACAAGAATAACATAGTAAGATTGAAAAAAATAATAGTCAAAGAAAAACAAATACATATAATTTATGTGGTCAAAATACTCACAAGGAATAATGAAACATTGAATATCAAACAAAAGATGGTAAAAAAGTTTAATATTGACCGGATAATAAATTATTTTGAATTGGTCAATTTAGTTGAAATTGTTACAATAGAAGTTAGAAACTTTTTAATTTTCTATATTTGAAGATTGCCAAATCAAATTAGATTGAAATTGATGACTATGATATTTTTGTGTCAATTTTTAAAGTAATTATTTTCCACACTATTATCTATAAATACAATTCTTATTAGTGAAGTGGAGACACATATCAAACTTCTTCAAATTTTGAGAGTATAATGGAAAACATCCCTAGCAACGCAAGAGCAAACAAGCGTTCAAAAGGTCGTCAGAGAATTCCCATGGACCAACGCCGAGAGAGGGAAGAAGATCGACAAGTCACTTTCTCCAAACGCCGTAGTGGTTTGTACAAAAAGATCAGCGAATTGAGCCTCGTTTGTGCTATCGATTTTATTATCATGATCTTATCTCCAACGGGGAAGCTCCACTCATTTTCTTCTCCGAACATGGAGTTGATTGCAATGAAACTACTCAATAACAAGAAACTCGAGAGCAATATGGAAACCAATTCTCTTATGGAGACGTCTGTTAGAGAAAATCTGGCTAGACTAACTAGCCAACTTGTTGAGGTAAAGAATCTATTGGATAAGGAGAAAGAAAGAGAAAAACAAATAGATAAAATGGTTAAAGCACGTAAAACGAAATCGATTATTGATACTCCTGTTTCGGATCTCAATGAGGGTGATGCT
Source organism: Impatiens glandulifera (assembly GCF_907164915.1). Taxonomy (NCBI): domain Eukaryota; kingdom Viridiplantae; phylum Streptophyta; class Magnoliopsida; order Ericales; family Balsaminaceae; genus Impatiens; species Impatiens glandulifera. The sequence continues at coordinate 12,687,241 of NC_061869.1, read as the reverse complement.
AAAATGTTAGAGGATTGGCTTAAGATGGTTGGAAGTGATTTGCATGCAAGGATAAACCAACTTAGCGGAAACTAAAGTACGTTGTTTGTTGTGGAAGACAATTGTAATGTGTTAAGAATGAAAATGCGTTATGAATGAAACAAATATTTAAGACATTTAGTTATATTTTCTTGTTACTAATACTTATAATTCAATGTACTTTTTATTGTAAAAAAAATATATCTTGAAATGTTAATATTAATTAGCATTCAAGTAATAAGTTCAATTGTTTTAATTTTTACGCTTAAATTGATTTTTTTACAAGTATGAAAATTAATGTATCATAAATTGATTTTTATATTTAACATTAATATAAATAAAAACTATTCAAAATATATAACTTAGTTCAATTGTCAAAATTTATAACTATAAACTTGAACTTGAAATAGTGGTAATGACTAATAACTATGTGAGTGGTCGTGTTAACTTTCAAAAATACAAAAATAAAAATAAAACAATGTTTTAATATAATATTATTATTATTTATTTATTCATTAAACTTATTATTTTTGACTTTTAATTCAATATACTTTCTTTAAATACAGAAGGTCTTTTATTAGATTTTAAGAGATTTTGGTAAACTTAAAACTTTATAAGTAGTGACTAAATAACAAATCTTAATTTCTTTTCTTTTATGAATTTACTCAATTCTCAATTGTTAGGAAATATAGTAGTTTAAGGTGAGCTTTTGGAACCTATGATCAAAACATGCTTAAAAAATACTAGTAATGCATCATATACCAGTTAAACAACACAAATAGAAACACATTATTTATGTTATTTAGAAATTAAGATGGGTAAACAAAATATTTATGATTTTTTAAGGAATTTAAATTTCAGTAAATATTAATATTTGAAGTTGAAAAATAAATTGTTCAGATTAAATAATTATTTGAACTTATCCAATAAATATAATAAAATTCTGATTATTTGAATATTTATTTTTTATTTTTATTTTTAAATGATTATTATATAATAAAAATATAAGAATTGTTTTTTTAGAGCATAACAACAAATAATAATATTAGAAAATAAAAATAAAAGAAATAAAAGTCAACAAACATAGAAACAAAAAATAATATGATTACGTTATTTAAGATGTTATCGATTTTGTAGATTCTCAAGAATAACGAATATTTTCATCGGTACTACTGATGCCTAAACGCGCCAAAAGTTAGCGCCTTTTATTCGTGGGGTTTTATGGGAGTATACTGATTAGTTTTGTAACCAATCAGTATTATATTCGGTACTACACCGATTGGTTTAAAGACCATCTGTGTTATTTACATAATTCCGATTGCTTTACAAACTAATCGCTATTATGTTAATAATTCCCATTGGTCTTTAAACCAATCGGTGGATATGCTCGCGATTACCCATTTTTTACTAGTGGTTAATCGTTATTCTTTAGAATTTATGAGTTCAATTTTTTTTACTGTCGTGGAGGCAAATCTATATTTTGTCAAATAATTATATAGTTTTCGTTTTGGACTTTTCAGTGAGTGAAACTACGATTTTTATAAAAAAAAATTATCATTTGTAAGTATAATGTATGTTAATGACTTATGACTTATAAGTATTCTATGGCTAGTATGTATCTTGTTCTAGTTAAATATTTATTAATTTTTTGTTAGTTTATTTCAAATTTGAATATATATGTATTAAGAATTATAAAAAGGTATTTATAAATGATTGTTATTTTCTTCTTAAGTCAACTAAAATCTATTAGAGCTATAAATAATATATTTTTAGAGGAGCAACAATGAAATTACATTCTCACTACATCTTGAATGTCCAATTGCATGTATGGAATATATTCTTTGTTTGTTTCAGAATATTATTTATTATAAATTTATGTATTTATTTAATTACAAAAGACGTAAAATCTAACCAAATTATTGTGATTTTATATTCTTAAAATTAATTTAATTTTGTTTCAAACAAAACCTCCCCAGTTAAGAATTTAGAGGCATAAAACTCACCCTTTTCTTCCAACAGAGGAGCTGGTTATGTGGACAATGAAGGAAGGCAATTGACACTTGTATCTACATAATAGGAATGCCAAATTCAATAGTGAATCTTGTGTATGACGAACATATATATTATTAAAAATATTGTTTTTACTTTATAATGTGATTTGACATTAAAAATGTTTAAAAATTATTTTGATTTTTTCTTTTGAGTTTAAATAAAACGTGTACAACTTAATAAATTTAATTCCTGAATTGCTCGACTTTTAAATTGAAAGGTGTCATAGTAAATTTATTATTAAGAATTATCAATCATGATTCAATACATGATTCAATAAATATAAATACACTCAAATATTGAATTGATGTAGTCTAGAATACAAGAATTTACCTAACAATATAATGGCGCAAATATATAAAATGTAACAATTCACCAAGTAAAATATAAATATATCATTCCATATTGAATAGAATTGCATTTGATCATGAGCAAGAAATTCAATTTAATGATAAATTAATAAGAAAAAGTGTAAGAGCGTGAGTAAATTTTTTCTTCATAAATCTTATATAAAAATAAATATTTTTTTCTTTGAAAATATAGAAAATAATTAAATATTTCTTGAACTAAGTACAAGTTATATACCAAGTGGTATTAATTATGTAGTTAAATACAGAGTGATATTTATTATGTATTCTAAATTGAGTAGTTAGAATGTGATATATAAAAATTGAAATAATAAACAAAATGGGTTTAATTCGAGAATTGTTTACCTAACATAAAAAGTATTAGATTTTTGTTTAACTAAACTTGAAGATAATGAATAGGGTTAAAATGATCTTGCATCGCATTCTATTTTGTTTAAAAAAAAATAGAAAAAAATAAGGTAGAAGGGATTGTGCGCCTAAGGTTGGGCCGACAAGGCCCATGCGATACTCCGAAGAAACCCTAACACACTCAATTTATAAATGTATGTTAAACCAAATTACGCTCAACACAATTAAGCATATTTATCCGTGTTCTATTCAAGATGTTTCGTCTTCTTTATCTTAAAACACTCATCATGTTAATTGCATTGATGATTTTAGAATTACCTAACCGTGTTTCGTCATTTATATCATGAATTCGATTTAAAATTTGAGCATATTATATATTTCATATGAGGTTGATTCCTTCTTATTTACATTACATTTGGTTGGACCACCACTGATTTATTCAAAGTGTTAAATTTGGTGCCAGCAATTTTGTATGGATAGGTTTTTGTACTTGATTTGAGTCATGGTTTATTAGTGTACTATCCAGATCTTTATTGTTTTCTTGAGAATTTATTGAAATCTAAGAGTACGTATTTGAGACTAAATCAAAAAATAGAGTTATTACACATGTGTTATAATTCGAAATAAATGTTTAAATGATGAAACTAAAAATGGCTAGGGAATTTCATGTCTTAGTATAGACATTATTTTTCACTTTAACTTAATTGGTTAGAATCTAACTCACGACAGGTTAATACTTACTGAGGTGAAAATATGGTGTGTAATCGATATAGTATTGAGTCGGCTTAAGAATAAAGTATGGGATTAAGATAAAATTGAAAGATCAACAAATCTACTATGATCCATGGACATGTGAATCCAAAATATTGGTGAGTTGGTTGATGCCTATTTTAATTGAAGTTCTTCTTTCTCGTATTGATCTCGTCAAATTTAATAAGTTCTCTCATTAACCTGAATAGATTGTTTTTAAGGAACCTATACATTTTTTAAAATAAGAACTTAAAAAAATCAGCTTGGATGCATGTTTAATTTATGTTAAAATAAAAATGTGACAACTTATATTTTTTATATTATATAAATAGATTTTATTATTCTTTAATTTTGATACACGGAAGTTTTCAATCTTCAGCCCACACCATCTTAAATATTATTAGGTGTTATTATTCCAGTATCATATTAGGTGCTCTTTATTTCAATATCACATGTTGTGCTAACATTTTTTAAGATCACATTTTTAATTCAATTATGGAAGGCGTTCTAAAAAAAATTATATCGCTTTATTTTTTAAACCAGGTTTTTTCGTTGAAAGTGGTTATCACAATTACAAGAATCTTACTTTCAAAAATAAAAATCATATATTTGATTTGCATTTCTGTAAGGGCGTACTTCTCAATATTCAACCATCGCAAACCCCTCAGTTCAATATTCTTAGTAGGAATTAAAATTGATATCCTCTCTTCATACATGATTATCGTGATCCAAGCAAAGAGATTTGGGATAAAGAGCATGTTGTCGAACACTGAATGCGCAAGTTTAAGTGTGATCGAGTTGGACGAGATGATTAAATGAAGAGGGATTGGAGTTGATGAAGATGGTTGTGAGTTATCGATTGTCGAAGAAGAGCTTGAAATCGACGGGCAAATCATTTCACATGTAGGAGGGCTTAAAACGATATAAAAATAAGGTTTTTGTTGGCATTTCAAACAACATCAATTCGTGGCTATGGTGGGAGAGGAGTACCTTAATACGAGAGTCAGCAATTGTTTCTTTTCGTGCCAACTAAGAAACCGTGACAAAGCTCCTTATGGGTAGATTCGTAAATAAAATATTTTTTTATCGGCAAAAATATTGGACAAAACATAGGCCCACTTTAATTTATATTACATATAAATAATATTGTATATTTTTTTTAATTAAGTAGAAATAAATAAATAATACAAATAATAAAATCTGTTATGATGTTTATGTTAGATGTGTGAGTAAAGAAAAAATATATGTAGTTCATGTCTATATTACAATAATAACATTGTAAGATTGAAAAAAAATAATAGTCAAAGAAAAACAAATACAAATAATTTATGTGGTCAAAATACTCACAAGGAATAATGAAACATTGAATATCAAACAAAGATGGTAACAAAGTTTAATATTGACCGGATAATAAATTATTTTGAAATGATCAATTTATTTGAAATTATTACAATAGAAGTTAGAAATTTTTAATTTTCTATATTTGAAGATTGACAAATCAAATTAGATTGAAATTGATGACTATGATATTTTTGTGTCAATTTTTAAAGTAATTATTTATCGATTTTTTATTCACTATTATCTATAAATACAATTCTTATTAGTGAAGTGAAGACATATCAAACTTCTTCAAATTTTGAGAGTGTAATGGAAAATATCCCTAGCAACTCTAGAGAAAACAAGCGTTCAAAAGGCGGTCAGAGAATTCTCATGGACCGACGTCGGGAGAGGGAAGAAGATCGACAAGTCACTTTCTCCAAACGCCGTAGTGGTTTGTACAAAAAGATCAGCGAATTGAGTCTCGTTTGTGCTATCGATTTTATTATCATGATCTTATCTCCATCGGGGAAGCTCCACTCATTTGCTTCTCCGAACATGGAGTTGATTGCAATGAAACTACTCAATAACAAGAAACTCGAGAGCAATATGGAAACCAATTCTCTTATGGAGACGTCTGTTAGAGAAAATCTGGCTAGACTAACTAGCCAACTTATTGAGGTAAAGAATCTATTGGATAAGGAGAAAGAACAAATAGATAAAATGGTTAAAGCACGTAAAACGAAATCGATTATTGATACTCCTGTTTCGGATCTCAATGAGGGTGATGCTAAAATGTTAGAGGATTGACTTAAGAAGGTTGGGAGTGATTTGCATGCAAGGATAAACCAACTTAGCGAAAATTAAAGTACGTTGTTTGTTGTGGAAGACAATTGTAATGTTTTAAGAATGAAAATGCGTTATGAATGAAACAAATATTTAAGACATTTAGTTATATTTTCTAGTTACTAATACTTATAATGCATTTTCAATGAACTTTTTATTGTAAACAATATATCTTCAAATGTTAATATTAATTAGCATTCAAGTAACATAAATTAATTTTTTTTTAATTTTTGCTCTTAAATTGATATTTTTACAAGTATGAAAATTCATATATCACAAATTTATTTTCATATTTAACGTTCATATAAATAAAAACTATTCTCAATATATAACTTAGTTCAATTGTCAAAATTTATAACTATAACTTTAAGTTGAAACAGTAGTAATGACTAATAATTATGTGCGTGGTCATGTTAACTTCAAAAAATACAAAAAGAAAAAATAAAACAATGTTTTTATATATTATTATTATTATTATTATTATTATGTATTCATTCATTAAACTTACTATTTTTGACTTTTAATTCTTTATATTTTCTTTAAATATTGAATGTCTTTTATTGAATTTTAAGAGATTTTGGTAAGCTTAAAACTTTATAAGTAGTAACTAAATAATAAATCTTAACTTCTTTTCTTTTATGAATTTACTCAATTCTCAATTGTTAGGAAATATAATAGTTTAATGTGAGCTTTTGGAACATAGCATCAAAACATGCTTAAAAAATACTATTAATGCATCATATACAAGTTAAAAAAGACAAATAGAAACACATTATTTATGTTATTTGTAAATTAAGATGGGTAAACAAAATATTTATGATTTTTTAAGAAATTTAAATTTTAGTAAATATAATTATAACTTGGAAAATAAATTGTTCAGCTTAAATAATTATTTGAACTTATCCAATAAATATAATAAAATTCTGATTATTTGAATATTTATTTTTTATTTTTATTTTTAAATGATTATTATATAATAAAAATGATAAGAATGGTTTTTTTTAAAGAATTACGACAAATAATAATATTAGAAAATAAAAATAAAAGAAATAAAAGTCAACAAACATAAAAATAAGAAAATAATATAATCACGTTATTTAATATTTTATCGAGCTTATAGATTCTCAAGAATAATGAATAACTTCATCGATACTACTGATGCCTAAACGCGCCAAAAGTTGGCGCCTTTTATTCGCGGAGTTTATTGGAGTATACCGATTAGTTTTGTAACCAATCAGCGTTATATTCGGTACTACATCGATTAGTGTAAAGACCCATCTGTATTATTTACATAATACCGATTGGTTTACAAACCAATCACTATTATGTTAATAATACCGATTGTTCTTTAAACCAATCGGTGGATATGCTCGCGATTACCCATTTTTTTTACTAATGGTTAATCGTTATTCTCTAGAATTTACGAGTTAGATATGGATTGAATAATTTGGTTATATTTATTTTATTACCATTAAGTATCCATCACATTTTTTAACAAATTATCCGTGAACTCTTTTTGATCGTTTTATAGGAATCTATATATATATAATGATGCTTAATTTTTAAAGTGTCCGGATTGCCGGGTCGAGAGTTGTGGTTAATTTGGATACTTGGATCGGATTGTGGGTTGACCCGCCTTTAAATTTAAAACGGTTAAAAATAAAATTAAAAATACTAGAGATATGTTTCGAACTTGCAACCTAACAAAATAAGTACAACTCTTTAACCAACTAGGCTACTAAGACTTTATATTTTAAATACAACACCAAATTTGATAAACGCGGGACGTTTTAATATTAATATAAGTTCAACTTTTTAACTAACTAATCTATATATATATAATGATGCTTAATTTTTAAAGTATCTGAATTGCCGGGTCGAGAGCTGTGGTTAATTTGGATACTTGGGTCGGATTGTGGGTTGACCCGCCTTTAAATTTAAAACGGTTAAAAATAAAATTAAAAGTACTAGAGATATGTTTCGAACTTGCAACATAACAAAAACAAGTACAACTCTTTAATCAACTAGGCTACTAAGACTTTATATTTTAAATTCAACACCAAATTTGATAAACGCGGGACGTTTTCATATTAATATAAGTTCAACTTTTTAACTAACTAATATATAATGATGTTGAGTAAATTGATATTTGGGTCGGATTGTGAGTTGACCCACCCATAAACTTAAAACGGTTAAAAATAAAATTAAAAATGTTATCCGTAATTTTTTTCACGGTTTTTATATTATTACGCGTGCAAATGCACGGGCTAAATACTAGTTGTATTAATAGTATTTTAAAATAAAAATACATTAATAATTGAGTTACAATAAATTAACAAAATTCGTCAAATTGTTTATATTATTAATATTGTTTTTCAAATTATGTCCGATCAATTTTTTTTACTGTCGTGGAGGCAAATCTATATTTTGTCAAACAATTATATAGTTTTCGGGCTTTTCAGTGAGTGAAAGTACGATTATTATAAAAAAATTATCATTTGTAAGTATAAAGTATCGTTAATGACTTATGACTTTGAGTATTCTATGGCTAGTATGTATCTTGTTCAAGTTAAATATGTATTATTTTTTTGTTAGTTTATTTCAAATTTGAATATATGTATTAAGAATTATAAAAAGGCATTTATAAATGATTGTTATTTTCTTCTTAAGTCAACTAAAATCCATTAGAACTATAAATAATATATTTTTAGGGGAGCAACAATGAAATTACATTCTCAATACATCTTGAATATCAAATTGTATGTATTGAATATATTCTTTGTTTGTTTCAGAATATTATTTATTATAAATTTATGTATTTATTATTATAAAAGACGTAAAATCTAACCAAATTATTGTGATTTTATATGCTTAAAATTAATTTAATGTTTTCAAATAAAACCTCCCTAATTAAGAATTTAGAGGCATAAAGACTCACCCTTTTCTTCCAACAGAGGAGCTGGTTAGGTGGACAATGAAGGAAGGCAATTGACACTTGTATCTACATAAGAGGAATGACAAATTCCATATCGAATCTTGTGTTTGATGAACATATATATTTTTATAAAAAGAAATATTGTTTTTACTTTATAATGTGATTTGACACTAAAAATGTTCAAAAATAATTTTGATTTTTTCTTTTAAGTTTAAATAAAACATTTACAACTTCTAAAAATTTAATTCCCGAATTGCAATTACTACCCGACTTTTAAATTGAAAGGTATCATAGTAAATTTATTATTAAGAATTATCAATCATGATTCAATACATGATCCAATACACTCAAATATTGAATTGATGTAGTGTACAATACAAGAATTTACTTAACAATATAATGGAGCAAATATATAGAATGAAACAAATCTAACAATTCACCAAGTACAAAATAAATATTTCATTCCACATTGAATTGAATTGAATTGCATTTGATCATGTACAAAAAATTCATTTTAATGACAAATTAATAAGAAATAGTGTAGGAGCGTGAGAAAACTTTTGCTTCACAAATCTTATATAAATATAAATATTTTTTCTTTGAAAACATAAAAAATAATTAAATATTTCTTGAATACAAGTTATATACCAAATGGTATTAATTATGTAGTTAAATACCGAGTGGTATTTATTATGTATTCTAAATTGAGTTGTTAGAATGTGTTATATAAAAATTGTAACAATAAACAAAATGGGTTTAATTTGAGAATTGTTTACCTAACATAAAAAGTATTAGATTTTTGTTTAACGAAACTTGAAGATAATAAATAGGGTTATTCTATTTTGTTTAAAAAAAGTGGAGAAAGAAATAAGGTAGAAGGAATTGTGCGCCTAAGGTTGGGCCGACAAGGCCCATGCGCATACTCCGAAGAAACCCTAACACTCTCAATCTATAAATATATGTTAAACCAGCTTATGCTCAACACAATTAAACATATTTATCCGTGTTCCATTCAAGATGTTTCGTCTTCTTTATCTTAAAACACTCATCATGTTGATTGCATTGATGTTTTTAGAATTACCTAACCGTGTTTCGTCATTTATATCATGAATTCGATTTAAATTTTGGGCATATGAAAATATATTTCATATGAGGTTGATTCCTTCTTATTTACATTACATTTGGTTGGACCACCACTGATTTATTTAAAGTGTTAAAGTTGGTGCCACCAATTTCGTATGGATAGGTTTTTCTACTTGATTTGAGTCGTGGCCTATTAGTGTACTATTTTAATAAATCAAATAATATAGTTATTACACATCTTGTATCATTCTAAATAAATGATTAAATGATGAAACTAAAAATAGCTAGGGAATTTCATGTCTTAGTATGTACATTATTTTTCAGTTTAACTTCATTGGTTGGATTTAAACTCACGACAGGTTAATACTTACCGAGGTGTAATCGATATAGTATTGAGTCGGTATATGAAAGAAGTATGCGATTGATATAATATTGAAAGATCAACAAATCTACGACCAGACATGGACATGGGAATCCAAAATATTGGTGAGTTGGTTGATTCCTATTTTAATTGAAGTTCTTCTTTATCGCATTGATCTCGTCAAATTTAATAAGTTCTCTCATTAACACGCATAGATTGTTTTTAAGGAACCTTTATATTTTTGTAAAGGAGAACTTAACAAACAAAAATCAGCTAGGATGCATGTGTAATTTAAGTTAAAATAAAAATGTGACAACTTATATTTTTTATATTATATAAATAGAATATATTTTCTTAATTTTGATACACTAAAGTTTTCAATCTTCGGGCCACACCATCTTAGATGTTATTTTACCAGTACCTAAGAATCTTAGGTGCTCTTTATTTGAATATCAAATGTTATGTTAACATTTTTTAAGATCAAACTTTAAATTCAATTGTGGAAGGCATCCTAAAAAAATTTATATTACATTATTTTTTTGACCAGGTTTTATTGTTGAAAGAACTTATCACAATATTATCCTATCATGGTAGCTCAAATTACAAGAATCTTATTTTCGAAAAAAAGTCATATATTTGATTTGCACTTCTGTAAGGGCTTACTTCACAATATTCAACCACCGCAAACCCCTCAATTCAATATTCTTAGTGGGAAATAAAATTGAAATCCTCTCTTCATACATGATTATCGTGATCCAAGCAAAGAGATATGGGATAACGAGTATGTTGTCGAACACTGAATGCGCAAGTTTAAGTGTGATCGAGCTGGACGAGATGATTAAATGAAGAGGGATTGGAGTTGTGAAGATGGTTGTGAGTTATCGATTGTCGAAGAAGAGCTTGAAATTGATGGGCGAATCATTTCACATGTAGGAGACTTGAAACCGATATCAAAATAAGGTTTTGTTGGCATTTCAAACAACATCAAATCATGGCTATGATGGGAGAGGAGTACCTTATTACGAGAGTCAACAGTTGTTTCCTTTCGTGCCAACTAAGAAACCATGACAAAGCTCCTTATGTTTTTATCGGCAAAAATATTGGACAAAACATAGGCCCACTTTAATTTATATTACATATAAATAATATTGTATATTTTTTTTAATTAAGTAGAACTAAATAAATAATACAAATAATAAAATTTGTTATGATGTTTATGTTAGATGTATGAGTAAAGAAAAAATTATATGTAGTTCATGTCTATATTACAAGAATAACATTGTAAGATTGAAAAAAACTAATAGTCAAAGAAAAACAAATACTAATAATTTATGTGGTCAAAATACTCACAAGGAATAATGAAACATTGAATATCAAACAAAGATGGTAAAAAAGTTTAATATTGACCGGATAATAAATTATTTTGAATTGGTCAATTTAGTTGAAATTGTTACAATAGAAGTTAGAAATTTTTTAATTTTCTATATTTGAAGATTGAAAAATCAAATTATATTGAAATTGATGACTATGATATTTTTATGTTTAAAATTTTTTTTAAAGTAATTATTTATCGAATTTTTCTTCACTATTATCTATAAATACAATTCTTATTAGTGAAGCGGAGACATATCAAACTTCTTCAAATTTTGAGAGTGTAATGGAAAACATCCCTAATAACTCTAGAGCAATCAAGCGTTCAAAAGGCCGTCAGAGAATTCTCATGGACCGACGTCGGGAGAGGGAAGAAGATCGACAAGTCACTTTCTCCAAACGCCGTAGTGGTTTGTACAAAAAGATCAGCGAATTGAGCCTCGTTTGTGCTATCGATTTTATTATCATGATCTTATCTCCATCGGGGAAGCTCCACTCATTTGTTTCTCCGAACATGGAGTTGATTGCAATGAAACTACTCAATAACAAGAAACTCGAGAGTAATATGGAAACCAATTCTCTTATGGAGACGTCTGTTAGAGAAAATCTGGCTAAACTAACTAGCCAACTTGTTGAGGTAAAGAATCTATTGGATAAGGAGAAAGAAAGAGAAAAACAAATAGATAAAATGGTTAAAGCACGTAAAACAAAATCGATTATTGATACTCCTATTTCGGATCTCAATGAGGGTGATGCTAAAATGTTAGAGGATTGGCTTAAGAAGGTTGGGAGTGATTTGCATGCAAGGATAAATCAACTTAGCGGAAATTAAAGTACGTTGTTTGTTGTGGAAGACAACAATTGTAATGTGTTAAGAATGAAAATGCGTTATGAATGAAACAAATATTTAAGACATTTAGTTATATTTTCTTGTTACTAATACTTATAATTCATTTTCAATGTACTTTTTATTGTAAAAAATATATCTTGAAATGTTAATATTAATTATCATTCAAGTAACATAAGTTCAATTGTTGTAATTTTTACGCTTAAATTGATATTTTTACAAGTATGAAAATTAATGTATTATAAATTTATTTTCATATTTAACATTAATATAAATAAAAACTATTCACAATATATAACTTAGTTCAATTGTCAAAATTTATAACTATAAACTTTAAGTTGAAACAGTGGTAATGACTAATAACTATGTGAGTGGTCGTGTTAACTTTCAAAAATACAAAAATAAAAATAAAACAATGTTTTAATATAATATTTTTATTATTTATTTATTCATTAAACTTACTATTTTTGACTTTTAATTCAATATATTTTCTTCAAATACAGAAGGTCTTTTATTAGATTTTAAGAGATTTTGGTAAACTTAAAACTTTATAAGTTGTGACTAAATAACAAATCTTAATTTCTTTTCTTTTATGAATTTACTCAATTCTCAATTGTTAGGAAATATAGTAGTTTAAGGTGACCTTTTGGAACCTATGATCAAAACATGCTTAAAAAATAATAGTAATGCATCATATACCAATTAAACAACACAAATAGAAACACATTATTTATGTTATTTACAAATTAAGATGGGTAAACAAAATATTTATGATTTTTTAAGGAATTTAAATTTCAGTAAATATTATTATTTGAACTTGAAAAATAAATTGTTCAGATTAAATAATTATTTGAACTTATCCGATAAATATAATAAAATTCTGATTATTTGAATATTTATTTTTTATTTTTATTTTTAAATAATTATTATATAATAAAAATATAAGAATCGTTTTTTTAGAGCATAACAACAAATATTAATTTTAGAAAATAAAAATAAAAGAAATAAAAGTCAACAAACATAGAAATAAAAAATAATATGATTACGTTATTTAAGATGTTATTGAGCTTTTAGATTCTCAAGAATAACGAATATTTTCATCGGTACTAATGATGCCTAAACGCGCCAAAAGTTGGCGCCTTTTATTCGTGGGGTTTTATGGGAGTATACTGATTAGTTTTGTAACCAATCATCATTATATTCGGTACTACACCGATTGGTGTAAACTCATCTGTATTATTTACATAATTCCGATTGGTTTACAAACTAATTGCTATTATGTTAATAATTCCCATTATTGGTCTTTAAACCAATAGGTGGATATGCTCGCGATTACCCATATTTTACTAGTGGTTAATCGTTATTCGTTAGAATTTATGAGTTCAATTTTTTTTACTATCGTGGAGGCAAATCTATATTTTGTCAAATAATTATATAGTTTTCGTTTTGGACTTTTCAGTGAGTGAAACTACGATTTTTATAAAAAAATTATCATTTGTAAGTATAATGTATGTTAATGACTTATGACTTATAAGTATTCTATGGCTAGTATGTATCTTGTTCTAGTTAAATATTTATTAATTTTTTGTTAGTTTATTTCAAATTTGAATATATATGTATTAAGAATTATAAAAAGGTATTTATAAATGATTGTTATTTTCTTCTTAAGTCAACTAAAATCTATTAGAACTATAAATAATATATTTTTAGGGGAGCAACAATGAAATTACATTCTCACTACATCTTGAATGTCCAATTGCATGTATTGAATATATTCTTTGTTTGTTTCAGAATATTATTTATTATAAATTTATGTATTTATTTAATTACAAAAGACGTAAAATCTAACCAAATTATTGTGATTTTATATGCTTAAAATTAATTTAATTTTTTTCAAACAAAACCTCCCTAATTAAGAATTTAGAGGCATAAAAACTCACCCTCTTCTTCTAACAGAGGGGCTGGTTAGGTAGACAATGAAGGAAGGCAATTGACACTTGTGTCTACATAAGAGGAATGCCAAATTCAATAGTGAATCTTGTGTTTGATGAACATATATATTTGTATAAAAAATATATTGTTTTTACTTTATAACGTGATTTGACACTAAAAATGTTTAATAATAATTTTGATTTTTTTCTTTTGAGTTTAAATAAAACGTTTACAACTTCTAAAAATTTAATTCCTGAATTGCAATTACCACTCGATTTTTAAATTGAAAGGTATCATAGTAAATTTATTATTAAGAATTGTCAATCATGATTCAATAAATGGTCCAATAAATATCAATACACTCAAATATTGAATTGATGTAGTGTAGAATACAAGAATTTACCTAACAATATAATGGAGCAAATATATAGAATGAAACAATCTAACAATTCACTAAGTACAATATAAATATTTTATTCCATATTGAATTGAATTGCATTTGATCATGAGCAAAAAAAATCATTTTAATGACAAATTAATAAGAAATAGTGTAAGAGCGTGAGTAAATTTTTGCATCACAAATCTTATATAAAAATAAATATTTTTTTCTTTGAAAACATAGAAAATAATTAAATATTTCATAAACTAAGTACAAGTTATATACCAAGTGGTATTAATTATGTAGTTAAATACCAAGTGATATTTATTATGTATTCTAAATTGATATTTATTATGTATTCTAAATTGAGTAGTTAGAATGTGATATATAAAAATTGAAATAATAAACAAAATGGGTTTAATTCGAGAATTGTTTACCTAACATAAAAAGTATTATATTTTTGTTTAACAAATAATGAATAGGGTTAAAATGATCATGCACCGCATTCTATTTTG
Source organism: Impatiens glandulifera (assembly GCF_907164915.1). NCBI lineage: Eukaryota > Viridiplantae > Streptophyta > Magnoliopsida > Ericales > Balsaminaceae > Impatiens > Impatiens glandulifera. The sequence continues at coordinate 12,672,122 of NC_061869.1, read as the reverse complement.
TTTTAAAAAAAGAATAGAAAGAAATAAGGTAGAAGGGATTGTGTGCCTAAGGTTGGGCCTACAAGGCCCATGCGCATACTCCGAAGAAACCCTAACACTCTCAATCTATAACTATATGTTAAACCAACTTACGCTCAACACAATTAAGCATATTTATCCGCGTTCCGTTCAAGATGTTTCGTCTTCTTTATCTTAAAACACTCATAATGTTGATTGCATTGATGTTTTTAGAATTACCTAACCGTGTTTCGTCATTTATATCATGAATTCGATTTAAATTTTGGGCATATTATATATTTCATATGAAGTTGATTCCTTCTTATTTACATTACATTTGGTTGGACCACCACTGATTTATTCAAAGTGTTAAAGATGGTGCCACCAATTTTGTATGGATAGGTTTTTGTACTTGAATTGAGTCATGGTCTATTATTGTACTATCCAGATCTTTATTATTTTCTTGAGAATATATTGAAATCTAGGAGTACTTATTTGAGACTAAATAAAAAAATAGAGTTATTACGCATCTTGTATTCATGAATAAATGTTTAAATGATGAAACTAAAAATATCTAGGGAATTTCATGTCTGAGTATGTACATTATTTTTCACTTTAACTTCATTGGTTGGATTCAAACTCGCGATAGGTTAATACTTACTGAGGTGTAATCGATATAGTATTGAGATGGCATATGAAAGAAGTATGCGATTGAGATAATATTGAAAGATCAACAAATCTACGACCAGACATGGACATGGGAATCCAAAATATTGGTGAGTTGGATGATGCCTATTTTTATTGAAGTTCTTCTTTATCGCATTGATCTCGTCAAATTTAATAAGTTCTCTCGTTAACATGCATAGATTGTTTTTAAGGAACCTTTATATTCTTTTAAAGGAGAACTTAACAAACAAAAATCAGCTAGGATGCATGTGTAATTTAAGTTAAAATAAAAATGTGACAACTTATATTTTTTATATTATATAAATAGATTTTATTTTTTAAATTTTGATACACTGAAGTTTCCAATCTTCGGGCCACACCATCTTAGATGTTATTAGGTGTTATTGTTCCAGTACCTAAGAATCTTACGTGTTCTTAATTTCAATATCAAATGTTATGTTAACATTTTTTAAGATCACATTTTAAATTCAATTGTGGAAGGCATCCTAAAAAAATTTATATTGCATTATTTTTTATACTAGGTTTTATCGTTGAAAGAGCTTATCACAATATTATCCTATCATGGTAGCTCAAATTACAAGAATCTTATTTTCGAAAAAAAAGTCATATATTTGATTTGCACTTCTGTAAGGGCGTACTTCACAATATTCAACCACCGCAAACCCCTCAGTTCAATATTCTTAGTGGGAAATAAAATTGAAATCCTCTCTTCATACATGATTATCGTGATCCAAGCAAAGAGATGTGGGATAACGAGCATGTTTTCGAACACTGAATGCGCAAGTTTAAGTGAGATCGAGCTGTACGAGATGATTAAATGAAGAGGGATTGGAGTTGTGAAGATGGTTGTGAGTTATCGATTGTCGAAGAAGAGCTTGAAATTGATGGGCGAATCATTTCACATGTAGGAGGGCTTGAAACCGATATCAAAATAAGGTTTTGTTGGCATTTTAAAACAACATCAAATTGTGGCTATGATGGGAGAGGAGTACCTTATTACGAGAGTCAACAGTTGTTTCATTTCTTGCCAACTAAGAAACAATGACAAAGCTCCTTAGGGTTAGATTCGTAAATAAAAAGTTTTTTATTGGCAAAAATATTGGACAAAACATAGGCCCACTTTAATTTATATTACATATAAATAATATTGTATATTTTTTTAAAACTAGATAAATAATACAAATAAAGAAATATGTTATGATGTTGATGTTAGATGTGTGAGTAAATAAAAATATTATATGTGGTTCATGTCTATATTACAAGAATAACATAGTAAGATTGAAAAAAATAATAGTCAAAGAAAAACAAATACATATAATTTATGTGGTCAAAATACTCACAAGGAATAATAAACATTGAATATCAAACAAAAGATGGTAAAAATGTTTAATATTGACCGGATAATAAATTATTTTGAATTGGTCAATTTAGTTGAAATTGTTACAATAGAAGTTAGAAACTTTTTAATTTTCTATATTTGAAGATTGCCAAATCAAATTAGATTGAAATTGATGACTATGATATTTTTGTGTCAATTTTTAAAGTAATTATTTTCCACACTATTATCTATAAATACAATTCTTATTAGTGAAGTGGAGACACATATCAAACTTCTTCAAATTTTGAGAGTATAATGGAAAACATCCCTAGCAACGCAAGAGCAAAAAAGCGTTCAAAAGGTCGTCAGAGAATTCCCATGGACCAACGCCGAGAGAGGGAAGAAGATCGACAAGTCACTTTCTCCAAACGCCGTAGTGGTTTGTACAAAAAGATCAGCGAATTGAGCCTCGTTTGTGCTATCGATTTTATTATCATGATCTTATCTCCAACGGGGAAGCTCCACTCATTTTCTTCTCCGAACATGGAGTTGATTGCAATGAAACTACTCAATAATAAGAAACTCGAGAGCAATATGGAAACCAATTCTCTTATGGAGATGTCTGTTAGAGAAAATCTGGCTAGACTAACTAGCCAACTTGTTGAGGTAAAGAATCTATTGGATAAGGAGAAAGAAAGAGAAAAACAAATAGATAAAATGGTTAAAGCACGTAAAACGAAATCGATTATTGATACTCCTGTTTCGGATCTCAATGAGGGTGATGCTAAAATGTTAGAGGATTGGCTTAAGAAGGTTGGAAGTGATTTGCATGCAAGGATAAACCAACTTAGCGGAAACTAAAGTACGTTGTTTGTTGTGGAAGACAATTGTAATGTGTTAAAGAATGAAAATGCGTTATGAATGAAACAAATATTTAAGACATTTAGTTATATTTTCTTGTTACTAATACTTATAACTCATTTTCAATGTACTTTTTATTGTAAAAAATATATCTTGAAATGTTAATATTAATTAGCATTCAAGTAATATAAGTTCAATTGTTTTAATTTTTACGTTTAAATTGATATTTTTACAAGTATGAAAATTAATGTATCATAAATTTATTTTCATATTTAACATTAATATAAATAAAAAACTATTCACAATATATAACTTAGTTCAATTGTCAAAATTTATAACTATAAACTTTAAGTTGAAACAGTGGTAATGACTAATAACTATGTGAGTGGTCGTGTTAACTTTCAAAAATACAAAAATAAAAATAAAACAGTGTTTTAATATAATATTATTATTATTTATTTATACATTAAACTTACTATTTTTTACTTTGAATTCAATGTATTTTCTTTAAATACAGAAGGTCTTTTATTAGATTTTAAGAGATTTTGGTAAACTTAAAACTTTATAAGTAGTGACTAAATAACAAATCTTAATTTCTTTTCTTTTATGAATTTACTCAATTCTCAATTGTTAGGAAATATAGTAGTTTATGGTGACCTTTTGGAACCTAGGATCAAAACATGCTTAAAAAATACTAGTAATGCATCATATACCAGTTAAACAACACAAATAGAAACACATTATTTATGTTATTTACAAATTAAGATGGGTAAACAAAATATTTATTATTTTTTAAGGAATTTAAATTTTAGTAAATATTATTATTTGAACTTGAAAAATAATTTTTTCATTTTAAATAATTATTTGAACTTATCCGATAAATATAATAAAATTCTGATTATTTGAATATTTTATTTTTTATTTTTATTTTTAAATGATTATTATATAATAAAAATATAAGAATCGTTTTTTTAGAGCATAACAACAAATAATAATATTAGAAAATAAAAATAAAAGAAATAAAAGTCAACAAACATAGAAATAAAAAATAATATAATTACGTTATTTAAGATGTTATCGAGGTTGTAGATTCTAAAAAATAACGAATATTTTCATCGGTACTACTGATGCCTAAAAGCGCCAAAAGTTGGCGCCTTTTATTCGTAGGGTTTAATGGGAGTATAGTGATTAATTTTGTAACCAATCAGCATTATATTCGATACTACACCGATTGGTGTAAAGACCTATCTGTATTATTTACATAATTCCGATTGGTTTACAAACTAATCGCTATTATATTAATAATTCCCATGGGTCTTTAAACCAATAGGTGGATATGTTCGCGATTACCCATTTTTTACTAGTGGTTAATCGTTATTCTTTAAAATTTATGAGTTCAATTTTTTTACTGTCGTGGAGGCAAATATATATTTTGTCAAATAATTATATAGTTTTCATTTTGGACTTTTCAGTGTGTGAAACTACGATTTTGATAAAAAAAAAATTATCATTTGTAAGTATAATGTATGTTAATGACTTATGACTTATAAGTATTCTTTGGCTAGTATGTATCTTGTTCTAGTTAAATATTTATTAATTTTTTGTTAGTTTATTTCAAATTTGAATATATATGTATTAAGAATTATAAAAAGGTATTTATAAATGATTGTTATTTTCTTCTTAAGTCAACTAAAATCTATTAGAACTATAAATAATATATTTTTAGGGGAGCAACAATGAAATTACATTCTCACTACATCTTGAATGTCCAATTGCATGTATTGAATATATTCTTTGTTTATTTCAGAATATTATTTATTATTAATTTATGTATTTATTTAATTACAAAAGACGTAAAATCTAACCAAATTATTGTGATTTTATATGCTTAAAATTAATTTAATTTTTTTCAAACAAAACCTCCCTAGTTAAGAATTTAGAGGCATAAAGACTCACCCTTTTCTTCCAACAGAGGAGCTGGTTATGTGGACAATGAAGGAAGGCAATTGACACTTGTATCTACATAATAGGAATGCCAAATTCAATAGTGAATCTTGTGTATGATGAACATATATATTATTAAAAATATTGTTTTTACTTTCTAATGTGATTTGACACTAAAAATGTTTAAAAATTATTTTGATTTTTTCTTTTGAGTTTAAATAAAACGTTTACAACTTCAAAAAATTTAATTCCTGAATTGCAATTACCACTCGACTTTTAAATTGGAAGGTATCATAGTAAATTTATTATTAAGAATTATCAATCATGATTCAATACATGATCCAATAAATATCAATACACTCAAATATTGAATTGATGTAATGTAGAATACAAGAATTTACCTAACAATATAATGGCGCAAATATATAGAATGAAACAATCTAACAATTCACCAAGTACAATATAAATATTTCATTCCATATTGAATTGAATTGCATTTGATCATGAGCAAAAAAATCATTTTAATGACAAATTAATAAGAAATAGTGTGAGAGCGTGAGTAAATTTTTTCTTCACAAATCTTATATAAAAATAAATATTTTTTTCTTTGAAAACATAGAAAATAATTAAATTTTTCTTGAACAAAGTACAATTTATATACCAAGTTGTATTAATTATGTAGTTAAATACCAAGTGATATTTATTATGTATTCTAAATTGAGTAGTTAGAATGTGATATATAAAAATTGAAATAATAAACAAAATGGGTTTAATTCGAGAATTGTTTACCTAACATAAAAAGTATTAGATCTTTGTTTAACTAAACTTGAAGATAATGAATATGGCTAAAATGATCATGCACCGCATTCTATTTTGTTTTAAAAAAGAATAGAAAGAAATAAGGTAGAAGGGATTGTGCGCCTAAGGTTGGGTCGTCAAGGCCCATGCGCATACTCCGAAGAAACCCTAACACTCTCAATCTATAAATGTATGTTAAACCAACTTACGCTCAACACAATTAAGCATATTTATCCGCGTTGTATTCAAGATGTTTCGTCTTCTTTATCTTAAAACCCTCGTCATGTTGATTGCATTGATGTTTTTAGAATTACCTAACTGTGTTTCGTCATTTATATCATGAATTCGATTTAAATTTTGGGCATATTATATATTTCATATGAGGTTGATTACTTCTTATTTACATTACATTTGGTTGGACCACTGATTTATTCAAAGTGTTAAATTTGGTGCCAGCAATTTTGTATGGATAGGTTTTGGTACTTGATTTGAGTCATGGTCTATTAGTGTACTATCCAGATCTTTATTATTTTCTTGAGAATTTATTGAAATCTAAGAGTACGTATTTGAGACTAAATCAAAAAATAGAGTTATTACAAATCTTGTATAATTCGAAATAAATGTTTAAATGATGAAACTAAAAATGGCTAGGGAATTTCATGTCTTAGTATAGACATTATTTTTCACTTTAACTTAATTGGTTAGAATCTAACTCACGACAGGTTAATACTTACTGAGGTGAAAATATGGTGTGTAATCGATATTGTATTGAGTCGGCTTAAGAATAAAGTATGAGATTGAGATAACACTGAAAGATCAACAAATCTACTACGATCCATGGACATGAGAATCCAAAATATTGGTGAGTTGGTTGATGCCTATTTTATTTGAAGTTGTTCTTTCTCGTATTGATCTCGTCAAATTTAATAAGTTCTCTCATTAACCTGAATAGATTGTTTTTAAGGAACCTATACATTTTTTAAAATAAGAACTTAACAAACAAAAAAAAATCAGCTTCGATGCATGTTTAATTTAAGTTAAAATAAAAATGTGATAACTTATGTTTTTTATATTATATAAATAGATTTTATTATTCTTTAATTTTGATACACGGAAGTTTCCAATCTTCAGCCCACACCATCATAAATGTTATTAGGTGTTATTGTTCCAGTATATCTTAAGTGCTCTTTATTTCAATATCACATGTTGTGCTAACATTTTTTAAGATCACATTTTTAATTCAATTATGGGAAGGCTTTCTAAAAAAAATTATATCGCTTTATTTTTTAAACAAAGTTTTTTCGTTGAAAGAGGTTATCACAATTACAAGAATCTTACTTTCGAAAATAAAAATCATATATTTGATTTGCACTTCTGTAAGGGCGTACTTCTCAATATTCAACCATCGCAAACCCCTCAGTTCAATATTTTTAGTGGGAATTAAAATTGACATTCTCTCTTCATACATGATTATCGTGACCCAAGCAAAGAGATGTGGGATAACGAGCATGTTGTCGAACACTGAATGCGCAAGTTTAAGTGTGATCGAGCTGGACGAGATGATTAAATGAAGACGGATTGGAGTTGATGAAGATGGTTGTGAGTTATCGATTGTCGAAGAAGAGCTTGAAATCGACAGGCGAATCATTTCACATGTAGGAGGGCTTGAAACCGATATAAAAATAAGGTTTTTGTTGGCATTTCAAACAACATGAAATCGTGGCTATGGTGGGAGAGGAGTACCTTATTACGAGAGTCAGCAATTGTTTCCTTTCGTGCCAACTAAGAAACCATGACAAAGCTCCTTATGGGTAGATTCGTAAATAAAATGTTTTTTATCGGTAAAAATATTGGACAAAACATAGGCCCACTTTAATTAATATTACATATAAATAATGTTGTATATAAATAAAAAATACAAATAATAAAATTTGTTATGATGTTTATGTTAGATATGTGAGTAAAGAGAAAATTATATGTAGTTCATGTCTATATTACAAGAATAACATTGTAAGATTGAAAAAAAATAATAGTCAAAGAAAAACAAATATAAATAATTTATGTGGTCAAAATACTCACAAGGAATAATGAAACATTGAATATCAAACAAAGATGGTAAAAAAGTTTAATATTGACGGGATAATAAAATATTTTGAATGGGTCAATTTAGTTGAAATTATTACAATAGAAGTTAGAAATTTTTTAATTTTCTATATTTGAAGATTGACAAATCAAATTAGATTGAAATCATGACTATGATATTTTTGTATCAATTTTTAAAGTAATTATTTATCGAATTTTTTTTCACTATTATCTATAAATACAATTCTTATTAGTGAAGTGGAGACATATCAAACTTCTTCAAATTTTGAGAGTGTAATGGAAAACATCCCTAGCAACTCTAGAGCAAACAAGCGTTCAAAAGGCCGTCAGAGAATTCTCATGGACCGACGCCGAGAGAGGGAAGAAGATCGACAAGTCACTTTCTCCAAACGCCGCAGTGGTTTGTACAAAAAGATCAGTGAATTGAGCCTCGTTTGTGCTATCGATTTTATTATCATGATCTTATCTCCATCGGGGAAGCTCCACTCATTTGCTTCTCCGAACATGGAGTTGATTGCAATGAAACTACTCAATAACAAGAAATTCGAGAGCAATGTGGAAACCGATTTTCTTATGGAGACGTCCGTTAGAGAAAATCTGGCTAGACTAACTAGCCAACTTGTTGAGGTAAAGAATCTACTGGATAAGGAGAAAGAAAGAGAAAAACAAATAGATAAAATGGTTAAAGCACGTAAAACGAAATTGATTATTGATACTCCTGTTTCGGATCTCAATGAGGGTGATGCTAAAATGTTAGAGGATTATAAACTAACTTAGCGGAAACTAAAGTACGTTGTTTGTTGTGGAAGACAATTGTAATGTGTTAAGAATGAAAATGCATTATGAATTAAACAAATATTTAAGACATTTAGTTATATTTTCTTGATACTAATACTTATAATGCATTTTCAATGAACTTTTTATTGTAAACAATATATCTTGAAATGTTAATATTAATTAGCATTCAAGTAACATAATTTCAATTTTTTTAATTTTTGCGCTTAAATTTATATTTTTACAAGTATGAAAATTCATATATCACAAATTTATTTTCATATTTAACATTATTATAAATAAAAATTATTCTCAATATATAACTTAGTTCAATTGTCAAAATTTATTACTATAAACTTTAAGATGAAACAGTGGTAATGACTAATAAATATGTGCATGGTCCGTTAACTTCAAAAAATACAAAAATAAAAATAAAACAATGATTTTATATAATATTATTATTATGTAATCATTCATTAAACTTACTATTTTTTACTTTTAATTGAATATATTTTCTTTAAATATCGAATGTCTTTTATTGGATTTTAAGAGATTTTGGTAAGCTTAAAACTTTATAAGTAGTAACTAAATAATAAATCTTAACTCCTTTTCTTTTATGAATTTACTCAATTCTCAATTTATATAATACAGTCCATCGCAAAAGATTTCCTACTTTGGTACGTTTTTTATATAATACAGTCCATCGCAAAAGAAGTTTTACCATGAATTGTGCAACCAATTTTGGTACGTTTTTTAAGTTTTTTGCGACGATATTTCCATTATAATTATGTCCGTTTGATAATTTGGTACATTTTTTTAGTTTTTCAACGTATCATTTTATTAAAACTATTTTTTATGTGTATTTCTAAAATTAATTTTTATATATAGTTTTTTACCTAATTGTTTATTGAGACTATGGATAACAATGAGAAGTGTATTTATTATCTATGAATGTTTTTAGTATAACTTTCGTCTTGGTCGAGAAATTCTCTTAAAGTACCGTTTATATATATTATAGAATATATATATTAATTTGTGACAAAACTAATAAACGTCTGAAAAAGTAATAAAAATAGGAAAATACGTAGAAAACAAATTATGAAATTTAGCTCACGAATTTTCGACCGATATATTTTATGAAATATGTTAATTTGGGCCGAAATTTCCGATAAAAGTTTCCGTTGACAATTCCGTGATTTTTCCTCGGAATTTCTGACAAAAGTTTTCGTCGAAATTTCCGTCACAAACCTATTCATGGAGCTTGTCTACTTCCTCCTCCAAGATGTTGCAGATGTTGGTGCATATTCTCTCCGAGGAATGCTATCACCATATCCTTAGTCTAGTATCTTCCGCTTCTTTTGTCTCTCCCTTGTCCGTCGAACATCGTCTTAGTCTTCAGAGTCATGCACTGAAGTTCCTTCATATTCACATCGCGTCAGATAAAATTAGAAATGTTATTATTTATTTCTTTGGAAGTTGAGCTTATTGTACTCTATTTCAATGATTAATTAATTGAAAGAAGATGTATTGTGATTTGCATATGCTAGTCTTTCTTCAAATATTTCAACATACAGATGGCATTTGTGATGCTCCATTTTTAGGAACTACAGTGCCTTCTAAAACCTATATTATATATAGTTGGAACTCCAATTACGTTAAGGTGCAATATTAGGTGTAGCTTCTTCATCAGTTGTAGACTCATATATATAAAAAATATTTCTGTTGTAATTAATTGAGGCCGTAGTTATTTTTTTGTCACGAGGAATGTGATACTTAATGTAGAATGTAATTAAGTTCTTCTTCACACGTTTTTTTAGATGATCTTATTGAAGAAGAGAACTTTTGGGAAATATGAAATGATGCAGATCAACCTATTTGACAAGGTTACCCAAGTGAAACCCAATTATCAACAACTACGAGACTTATAAGCCTTTAAACATATCCTAATTTATCTGAATATGCAACGAATGACATTATCAATTTCATACGCGACTTACTTCCACATGACAACAACTTGCCTACAAATTATTATAATTAGAAAAAATTACTTAGAGATTTAGGTTTACCGGTTGTAAAGATCGATGCGTGCAATAAAGAGTGTATGCTTTTTTGGAAAGATGATAATCTATCTAAACATTGTAAGTTTTGCTTGTAACCTAGATACAAATAAAATAAAGGAAAATCTAAAAGAAAAAACTTTGTAAATAGTTAATATATTTGCCTTTGACGCCAGGCTATAAAGACTATATGCATCACATGTAACAACAAAACATAAGACGTGGGATGCACGACATAATATTGAAAATGATGTGATGTGTCATCCTTTCGATGGAGAGACGTGAAAATCATTTGATCATACATATCCAGAATTTGTAGCAGAGCGTGTAATATTCATTTAAGATTGTACGATGATGGATTTTCACCTTTGGTATGTCTGGAAAGAATTATTCTTGTTGACCGGTGATCGTGACTCCATACAATCCTTCACCAGGTATGTGTATGAAGACACCATACCTATTTCTTTCTTTAATTGCGCCCGGTCCCAAAAATCCAAAGAAAAATATTGAAATTTATATGCAACCGTTAATAGGAGAGATAAATCAATGGTGGGTTGAATGTGTTTCAATATTTGACACATCAAGTGCACAAACATTCAATATGAAAGCAACTATTTTATGAACAATTAATGATTTTCTAGTTATACAATGTTATCTTGTTAGAGTACTGCTGGAATTGACGAATGTCCAATTTATATGAAAAATTCAAAATTGTTCAGGCTTAAGTATGGTATGAAGCATTGCTACTTTAATTCTCATCGACATTTTTTATCAAAACAACATCAATTAAGATGAGATAAGAAAATTTTAATCAGAGACAGAATTGAGTATCACCTCCCCCACGAAGATTGACGGTAATAAAATATTATCGATGGTTTTTGATTTGCTCATGGCTATGGAAAATCCATCTGACACGCCGGTAGATTTTCGAGTCTTGCATAACTAGACCAAAAAAGTATTTTTGGGAGCTTCCTTATTGGAATCATTCTCTCATCCGTCACAATCTCAATGTCATGCATATTGAGAAAAATGTTTTTGATAATGTCATCCACATAGTTATGAGTGTGAAAGGAAAAACAAAATACAATGTCAACGTGAGAAAATATTTATTTCTTCTTTTCAACCCACGTTACATGTACATTCTTATAGTAATGGTCCAAAGCCTAAATATGTTTACTCATTAACCGAAGAAGAAAATCGAATAATACTTGAATGAATTAAAAATATGAAATTTATGGATGGTTATATGTTAATAATTGCAAGATGTATTGATTTAAATGAATGCAAGTTGAAGTGGCTAAAAACTCTAATTGTCATATCTTCATGTAACGATTGATTCCAACTGCTTTCAAGAAAAAACTATCAAATTATGTGTGGGGTACGCTGACAGATTTTAGTAATTTCTTTTTATCTTGGACGGATGCTCGGAGAGCATTGATCATTTCCCTAGAGTCATCTCTAGTTCCTTGGATCTCAGCACAAAGCTTATTGACATATCCTGAAATATCTTTAGACCGAAGAGTATGTTCATGAAGAGAACAGACGGTCCTTATAGGAGATAGACGAGTGCTGGTTGGAGGAGCAGGCATCCTCTCTTCAGATTCCTTCTCTTTAGACGAAGAAGAAAATTTAGCAACTTCGGCTTCAAACGCCCTTTGGGAACGAACACGTTCCCCCTCAGTAGACGGTGTCTTCTCTTGTTCGGACGACTTCGAGAATTTCTCCTCAACAAACGGCGTCTATACTGGTTCAGATAAGGGCGGAATGTCAAATGTCTCTTTCTAAATGGGCAAGGGAGTCTATTCAGACACAGGAGATATAGTCTCCTCAATAGACGGCATCGGCCTCTATTCGGACGTTGGAGGGACTCCAGACGTCTCCTTTTGAGTGGATATAGCCATCTGCTCAGACACAAAAGCAAGAACCTCTTACTCCTCAACAATAGGAGTTTCTTGTTGAGCATCAGACAGGAGGGGCGTTTGCTCAATTCTGAGAACTTGACAAGGATCGCCTTGATGAGAAGGAATGTCATCAATGCATACAACCTCCTCATCGACATCTAGGCAGTTGAGCTTTACACGTGATGGTCTGATTCTAAAGACATCCGATTGAGACGACTCGATTCCATGAACGTATTGATTGGCAATGGAGTAGTAGAACTCTATGAGCAAGTTGAGGCGGTTAAGAACCTTTGCCTCCGTTTGATCAGACTTGTCAAAAGAATTGAAGTTAGCCTTCCTTTGATTGAGTAGAGGATAGAAAGCATGCCCCATTGCATTTTCCACGACGAGCTCTCTTCGTGGACACTTGTCGATTTTGCCCATGAGAGAATAGCCTTCACTGTTTTCAACAATTATTTACACTCCTTTGTAATATGTTTGCTGGTGATAATTTGTGTATGGAGAATGGAGTCTGTGGCTCATCCAAGTGTCAAAATTTTCAATCCGCACAGTCGCTTTAACCTCAACATCCTCCATGATGAGGTTGATAATCAGATTGGCTTCAGATGTGTGCTCAGAAGTTTCTTTGGCCACACCTTTTCCTTTTCCTAGAACTTCAACAAGTTTAGGAGCGGGAGCTGGTTCTCTAAAAAAGATTCATGTAGCCTCCCGTCCTGCTCTTAGCGGTGCGAAAGGAGATGTGTTCTTCGAGATAAAATTTTCTAGAAGAGCAGCAACAGTAGGGACAATAATCGTTTAGATGGTGCTTCCTCAATGAAAGCAGTAGCATACGAGGGCACATCCTCATACTCTATTTCAGGAAAAACAAAATCAATATTACCAGTAGCATTAGCCACTACTAGTTCAGCGAGGAAGACAGGCGTGTCTTCCCCTTGAGTGTTTTCAGTATTTACACTAATTGTCTCAACAATCGATCCAGCAGTCTATTCCACCACAGGAAGTTCACTAGATGTAACTTTGGCCAGTGTAGAAGGGGTTACCTAGATAACGTATACAGAACACCACCACGGGCACACGACTCCGACCACGATTTGCACTGACTCGCCGGAGCATCATCCATGGACAAACAAGGAGAAACTTTGGAGGTCGTCAGAACCGCTTCGACACAAGAGTTATAGCCTCCTCAACAGACGGCGTCTGCCTCTGTTCGAACGTTGGAGGGACTTCGGACGTCTCCTTTTGAGTTGATATAGCCATCTGCTTAGATACAAGAGCAAGACTTCTTCCTCCTCAGCAATAGGAGTTTCTTGTTGAGAATCAGACGGGAGGGGTGTCTTCTCAGTTCTGAGAACTTGACAATGCTCGCCTTGATGAGACGGAATGTCATCAATGCATACAACCTCCTCATCGGCGTCTAGGGAGTTGATCTCTACACGCGATGGTCTAATTCTAAAGACATCCAGATTGAGACGACTTGGTGCCATGAACGTATTGATTGACAATGGAGTAGTAGGACTCCATGAGCAAGTTGAGGCGGTTAAGAACCTTTGCCTCTGTTTAAGAAGACTTGTCAAAAGAATTGAAGTTAGCCTTCCTTTGATTGAGTAGAGGATAGAAAGCATGCCCCATCGCATTTTCCACAATGAGCTCTCTTCGTTTAAGGGTCTCGAGGACACTTCTCGTTTTTGCTCATGAGAGAATAGCCTTCTGCGTTTTCAACAATTCTTTCCACTCCTTAGAAATATGTTTCTTGGTGATAATTTCTGCGTATGGAGAATGGAGTCTGTGGCTCATCTAAGTGTTAAAATCTTCAATCTGCGCATCCGCTTTAACATCAACATTCTCCATGATGAGGTTGAAAATCATATTGGCTTCGGATGTGTGCCTATGAGTTTCTTCGGCCACACTTTTTCCTTTTCTTGGAACTTCAACAGGTTTAGGAGCGGGCGTTGATTCTCTGAAAAAGATTTATGCATCTCCCTGTCTTGCTCTCAATAGGGCGAAAGGAGATGTGTTCTTTGAGATAAAATTTTCTAGAAGAGCAGTAGTAGGGACAATAGTTGTTTGGATGGGTGCTTCCTCAATGATAGCAGTAGAAGACGAGGGCACAACCTCATGCTGTATTTCAGAAAAACAATTTCAATATTACCAGTAGCTTTAGCCGCTACTAGTTCAACGAGGAAGACAGGCGTGTATTCCCCTTGACTGTTTTCAGTATTTACACCAACTGTCTCAACAGTCGATCCATCAGTCTATTCCACCACGGGAACTTCACTAGATGGAACTTCGACCAATGTAGAAGGGGTTACATGGGATAGCGTTAATTAAAAACCACCACGGGCAGATGACTCCAACAACGATTTGCGCTGACTCGTTGGAGCATCGGCTATGGACAAACGAGGAGAAACTTTGGAGGTCATCTGAACCGCTTCAGACGCCTCCGTCTGATCAGTAATAGGAGTAGATGTTACAACCCTCTCCTTCATTGGGCTAGTTAAAGGAGACAACGAGATCGAGGACAAAGGAATTGCGGCGATAGGGTTTCCCTCGAATCTCGCCCTTTTAGGCATGGAGTCAACTTCTCCAGTTTCTCCAACGGGTTCCCTTTTACGACTATTGGAGCTTGAAGCGGACTCCATAACAGAAGGCCAAGTCTTCTTAGCAGGGGTCTTGCGACTGAAAGTCGCATGACGTTTGGACCGAGTGATCGTTTTATCACTCGTTTGTGGGGCTGAGGACTCGGAATTCGATTCCTTGACAATCTTCATCCGCGCAAGAAAGCTTTTCACGGTGTCGACCGTCAATATTTGGCAAGGGTTAACAGTCTCACTCTCGCCTACAGGAACCTGCAGATGCTCTAAAAACGAACTGAGTTGGACTGAGAATCCTAAACTCTGCTTGCTCTGTGGAGAAACCATCTGGAAAAGAGTAAAAAATAATGTGGACGCCCAGTTGACTGGCATCCCTTTGGTTAAAACCACCATATGTGTCAAAAGAACCTACTCTTCCTTGTAGTGACCTCACCACAATATCGTTTAAAAGACAGGGTACTTGAGAATCTTCTTCCCATTGATGTTTATCGGACCGCCGATGTCCGAGAATAGGATCTGCATTTCAAAGATGATCTTGGCCGGAATCTCCTTGTCGAACGAGTGACCCTCCGATGGAAGTTCAAAGAAATCGGAAAATAAGGCTTTAGAAATGGAGAAATGAGCGCCCTTCACCGTCGCCTTGATAGAGTCTCCAATGATCTTCTTGTAACTGAAGAACTCTCAAACTTCCTTTTCATGAAGAATGAAAGGTCCTCCGAGAAACTTCCTGAGGCTAGATGCCTCCAACAACTTGAACATCTCAACTATCTTCGCATGTTCATAATAGTAGACCAATTCGAAATCTACCTACAATGTGTTGTGAGAGAATGAAATAGTTTTCTTAGCAGACATCTTTGAGATTGAAGAAGAAATGACGAAGAGTTTAGGTTTTTCTTTAGAGAGAAGGTAGAGAAAAATCTAGGGTTTTTCAGAAATCTCAAAGAAGGCGAGAAAAAGTCTTTTTGTCATGCAAGGCTTCCTTAAATAGATTTTGAAGGTTCACGTGTCCAAAAGATATTATTTGAAATCAAACTGTCATTTAATTAAAACGTGTTCCCAATAAAATCATAATTAAAAGTTGTCATTTTAAAATTAAAATATCATAAACTCTATCATTAATCGAACGACGTGAAGTAATTAACCGTCATAAATATTAGTCATATTTTTAACATTGAGAGACACGTGTCTTCAAGTTATTCGAAATATGACTGTTCAATTTCTATGTGGGAAAAGTACATAGACAGCTCATGAGACTTTGAACAGCTATCCCACTCTTCTGAAGATGGGATGTCTAAAGACACACGTAGTTAGACGTCGTTTATGCTATACACATGCCTTACGTCTAAGATGGGTAGACGTCTATTCGGAAGGCGTCTGATCACGTAAGTCTACATACGCTTAGGAAGTCTGGACGGCGTCCGATCACGCACGTCTACAGACTTCTTAGCTAAGGTCTGGACGTCGTCTAATCAAACACGTCTACAGACATCGTCTAATCAAACACGTCTACAGACGCTTAGCAAGTTTGGACGACGTCTGATCACGCATGTCTACAAATGCTTCACACGTCTTCCTCATAGTTAGACGTCTAACCAAGCTTATATGCAAGTTGCTTAAACATAACTCGTTTGAGTACATGGTTTCTTTAGACAGTTGATCTAATCAGTCTAATTGAGACCTCCATCTACACTCATCTGTCCAACCACTTTAATCAACAAATTTCCCTCTCAATTTGTGCATGATTAATTAAATAATATAAAAAAATAATTTAGGTCTACAAGACCCAAAACATTTCTAAAGTAAGAAAACTTAGTCTTAGGGAGTGGCTTCGTGAACACGTCTGCCACTTGTTGATCTGTTGGGACATATTCTAGACAAATATATGCTTCTAACTAACATACTCCTGGATGAAAAGGTGTCGGATATCGATATGCTTCGTCAGAGAGTGCACCACTAGATTGTATATGATTTCTATGTCACTGGTGTTGTCACAGAAAATCGGTGACTTGTCCGCCTCAATGCCGTAGTCTCTCAACTGTTGTTGAACCCACAAGAGTTGAGAGCAGCAACTGCCTGCAGCAAGGTACTCGACATCTTCTGTAAACGTGGCAACAAACGTCTGCTTCTTGTTGAACCAAGAAATCAAACGATCACCAAGGAACTGGAAAGTCCCACTAGTGCTTTTCCGATCAATCTTGCAGTCTACATAGTTTGCATCAGAATAGCTAATTAAATTGAAACTGGAATCATTCGGATACCACAGTCCCACATTTTGAGTTCCCTTTAAATACTTCAAAATACGCTTAGCAGCAACATAATGAGATTGTTTAGGGTTAGCCTAAAATCTTCCACAGACGTCGACGACAAATAGAATATTTGGTCGGCTAGTAGTTAGGTAGATCAAGGAACCGATGATCCCTCTATAAGCATTTATGTCGACACTCTGAACATTTTCATCCTTGTCGAGCTTGCTGGAGGAGTTCATTAGAGTAGTTGCATCTGAGCAGTTCTCCATGCCAAACTTCTTTAACAACTCTCTTGTGTACTTGGCCTGGTTGATGAATATGTCATCTTCAAGTTGATGAACTTGAAGACCAAG
This sequence comes from Impatiens glandulifera, assembly GCF_907164915.1. Classification (NCBI taxonomy): domain Eukaryota; kingdom Viridiplantae; phylum Streptophyta; class Magnoliopsida; order Ericales; family Balsaminaceae; genus Impatiens; species Impatiens glandulifera. The sequence goes on along the minus strand of NC_061869.1, from coordinate 12,654,492 downwards.
AAAGAAGTTTAATTCTCCCATCATACTCATCTCGAATTTGTCCTACATCAACTTAGAGAATTTCTCACATAATTTGGGGTTAGTTGACCTAAATGTGATATCATCAACATATACTTGAACAAGCAAAATGTGAGAGACTTTAACAAATCTAAACAAAGTTTTGTCTATTGTGCCAATTACAAAGTCACGATCAAATAAGAACTTAGTTAGAGTATCATACCAAGATTTAGGAACTTGTTTAATGCCATATAATGCTTTGTCAAATTTAAAAACATGATTTCGCTAGGAGTGATCTTGAAAATCAAGCGGTTGTTCAACATACACATCCTCGTTTAAAATTCCATTTAAAAATGTACTTTTTACATCCATTTGAAAAACTTTAAAGTTCTTAAAAGATGCATAAGCTATGAAGATTATGATTGCTTCAAGTCTAACAATATGGGCAAATGACTCCTCAAAGTCAATTCCCTCCTCCTGTTTATAGCCTTGAACTACCAATCAGACTTACAGTTTCTCACAACTAAGTCACCTTCACTAAGTTTGTTTCGAAAAACTCATCTGGTTCCAATAACCAATTGATTAGTCGGTCTTGGAGTTAGATGTCACACTTTATTTCTTTCAAATTGATTCAACTCCTTTTGCATTGCATTAATCCAATCTGGATCAAGTAATGTGTTACGGTCCACGAATAAGAAATTACACCCTCCACGGTCCTATGGAATGATTTTAATTGCGAGACATGGAAAACATTGTGTATCCTGGTGTCGGTCCCGAGTTCCAGTTTGTAAGCAACTTTCCCAATCCTTTCCAACACTTCAAATGACCCAAAATACTTTGGTGAGAGCTTGTGGAATAACTTCTGGACCGAGCATTGTCTATATGGTTATAACTTCACCAATGCCCAGCTACCCACTTGCAATGTGACATCTTTTCTCTTTTTGTCATGTTGCTGCTTCATACGATTTTTTGCTTTTTTCAAATGGAATTTTATGAGTTGGAGTGAGGCTTCCCTGGCTGTTAGTGATACATCCACTTCTTCCACTCTCGAGTCTCCTACTACATATGGTGTGTGGACCGGAGGGGGGTATCCATATATTACTTCGAAAGGTGTTATTTATATTGCTGTATAGAAATTAGTATTATACCACCATTCAGCCAAGGGCAAACAGTGTACCCAATCTTTCGGAGTTTGACCAGCCATGCAGCGTAGATAAGTGACCAAGCATTTGTTGACTATCTCGGTCTGGCCATCCGTCTGGGGGTGATAGGCTGAGGATAAGGTTGTTTTACTCCTTGTATACTTAAGAATTCCCTCCAGAAGGTGCTTAAGAACACTTTGCCCTGATCACTGATGATAGTTGTTGGCATTCCATGGAGCTTGGAAACGTTGTCCACAAATAATTTAGCTACTGTCCGGGCAGAAAAGGGGTGTTGCAGACTCATAAAGTGGGCCATTTTCGATAGTCTATCAACTACCACAAATATAACACTTTTACCTTTTGACTTAGGCAAGCTTTCAATAAAATCCATGGAGACCGATTCCCAAAATCGATTGGGAATTGCTAAGGGCTGAAGCAGACCCATATATGCTGAGTTATCAGATTTATTTTTTTGGCAAACTTCGCAGGTTCGGACAAATTCTCTAATATCTTTAAGCATCCCTGGCCAGGAGTAAACAAGATGCATTTTCTTCTGGGTGACCAGAGTCCCGGAATGTCCCCCTTCTGTTCCAAAATGCATGGCTGCAATTAAGGTATTTCTGAGATCGTTATTCTTTCCCACCATCAGTCGGTCCCTTTTTCTTAACATCCCTTGGTCATATGAGCATTCAGGGTGAGAATCAGCATGAGCAAGGATTTCACGAATGACTTTGGCTAAGTTGGAATCTTCTTCATAGCTTTCCTGAATTTGTTTTTGGACAGCAGTGTGATAGACCGAAATTCCTGCACATTGGACACCTTCTACCCGCCTGGACAAAGCATTTGCCACCAAGTTTTCTTTTCCCCTTTTATATTGAACAACAAAATCGTATCCCACCAATTTGTAGAGCCATTTTTCTTGTGCCGAGGTTTGAACTCTTTGTTCCAGCAAGTATTTAAGAGCTTCATGATCGGTCTTCACAATGAATTTCTTGTACCTAAGGTAAGATCTCCACTTCTCCACCGCAAAGGTTAAGGACATCAACTCTTTTTCATACGTGGATGATGGTAACTTCTCTGGTTCAATCGCCTTGCTTATGAATGAAATGGGTCAACCTTCTTGCATTAATACTGCACCTATACCAACTCCACTTGCATCGGTCTCTACTACAAAGGGAATATTGAAGTTTGGAAGCACCAGGACCGGAGGGGAAAGCATATGTTGTTTCAACAACAGAAATGCATCTTCAGCTTCTTTATTCCATTCAAACTGACCATTTTTCAACAGGGCAGTGAGGGGTCGTGCTATGGAGCTGTAGCCTTTTATAAATCTTCTATAGTATCCGGTCAGACCAAGGAACCCTTTCAATTGCTTAGGAGATTCTGGAACTGGCCATGTGCTCATTGCTTCTAACTTCGCTGGATCCGTGGCTACACCATTCTCGTCAAGGATATGGCCAAGATAGGAAATTTTTTCTTGCACCCAAAATTACATTTTCCCCTGTTAAGGATTAACTCGTTATGTTGCAATATTGAAAGTACCTTATGTAAGTGTTGGATATGTTCCTTCCAGCTCGGGCTGTATACTAGAATGTCATCAAAAAATACTAGCACGAACTTCCTAAGGAATGGTTTCAGGGTTGCGTTCATTAGGCTTTGAAAGGAGGATGGTGCATTGGTTAGGCCGAAGGGCATCACCAAAAACTTATACAGACCTTCGTGAGTCTGGAATGCTGTTTTGTGCCAGTCACCTAGGTGCATCCTTATCTGGTGGAACCCTGAGCGCAAATCGAGCTTGGAAAAGAACTTGGACCCATGTAATTCTTCCATTAATTCTTTAATGGCTGGGATAGGAAACTTATCCTTCATGGTTGCTGAGTTTAGCCGCCTATAATCAATACACATTCTCCAAGATAAGTCTTTCTTTCGGACCAATACCACAAGGGCGGCAAAAGAGATGTGGCTTCTCCTTATGACTCCCTGTCCAGCATATCGTTGACCAAATGTTCAATTTATGTCTTCTGCAGGGCAGGATATCGGTAAGGACGCATGTATACAGCTTTCGTGCCTTCCTTTAGTGGGATGCGGTGATCCTGTTCCCTGGCAGGTGGTAAGTCCTCGGGTTGCTGGAATATTGGGCTGAAGTCATCTAGCATTTGCTGAAGGTCTTCAGGAATATCATTTGGCGCCCTTGTAGAGAGTGAGAAAAATTGTGCTTCGTTTTCACTTCTTATTTGGATCATGGCAGCGACATTGCCTTTTTTAATAACTTCTCTAGGTGATCACCTTTCATTAAGTTGATTGTGCTTCGTTTTCACTTCTCTTTTTTTTTGTCTTTGAAACGCAAAATGTTTTCTTTTACCAACTTTTTAAAAACAAAATTGAGTGGCGACTCTAAAAAGTCAAAATTAATATATCGTTAGCCTTAAATCTTACTTTCGTTCCTCACCTTACTTTAGACGAGACGACTTCTGAGTTAAGTCGTTATCTCGTTTTGTTTTATGAGGTTCGAAATGAAGGTAAGTCACGAGATTTAATGAAATCGAGACTCTAGACGGTGAAGATGTTATTGACTGTGAACCAATATTAGGTTATTTATACATATGGATGGAAAAAATTGCAGAAAATCGCCATTTCTATCCCGATCTTCACTTTCACTGATATTTTCATTAGGACCAAGACTGTCCATCAATTTACTTACGATACTTAGTTGACATTCAGAAAAAGTATCTAATGAATTATGAGTTCAATAAATCATGTTAAGTCAGCCATAAACTTTGCATTTGTGGATGGAATCCGTCGAAAAGGGTTAGAATCAATAAACGTGATCCAATTGAACAACAAAATTTAAACAAACATTATTAAGTTAGACTCTAGTTTGGGGTCGGATCTGCTGTTCCAAAGGGTGTTCCATTTGCTAGACCCTTAAACAAAACTCTACCAAATGAACCATTATTTTGAAGAGTTTTGTTTAAGGTCCAACAAATGGAACACCCTTTGAAACATCAGATCCATCCAGTTTAATCTATCATTTTGGTTGCTCATGATCCTACATGTGATTCGAGAGAAAAATAAAGCCTTGATCGATATAAGAAGGATGCACTCAAGCACCCAACCTATAAAGGGGCTTGGGCTCAAAAGCCGGCCTTACTCAAGAAGCACGAAAGGTTGCTTCTTTCCACCCATTGTGTTATGATTCGAAAATTATCGAATCAAATAAACGTATTAAGATGTTAATTTTTTTAGCCGATATAAATACCAACTAACATGTTGAAACAATTAAGAATATCCCACTCCACTCCAACTATTTGAAAGTGTAAAAGACTGTTATAATTTGTGGAGTTCATCATGTGCTAAATGCCTCGTAGCTATCTCCAATCCACTGTTTACATGAACTCTTAGCTTATTTTTCTGTGGGTTATAACAATAACAAAAATCTTTTGTCAAACAAATTGCAATGGCCATCTGTTAGAAAATAACAACAATCTTCACCAAATCACAAAAGCCGATAATAGTTGAGGAAAACCGACGATCTTACACCTTTAATCCTGACTAAAGCTACACAACTCAGTAGAACCATAGATCTTTCAAAACTCAAATTCGACGCCAAATATAAACAAATAAATACTTTTTTGATAAACCATGAAATAAATCAGAGTCCAAAAAATATATATCAATAAATCCCCAAACCCCACAAAAACAAAAAATATCATAAGCATCAAGCAAATGATGATAATCATTCATTCATATTCAAACTGCACATCTACCTGCAAATATTTCCTCATCAACCTAACAATTGATGAAGTAAAATTAGCCAAAGTTTGACATTCTTCATGTGTCTTAGCCTCCGACACAATCCCATATATCACGAGCTTCTTAAGATTCGGGCACCTTTCAAGGAACCCACCAATCCAATGCGAAAACAAATCGTTTATCACAGTCCAACCTAATTCCAACACCACAACCTTCTCAAATTTAAACGGACTCTGCCACCCATACTGAATAGCCCCGTCTCTGAGCTCATAACATAATGACAAATGGCTAAGCGCAGGAAAACAAGCCGAAATCATCTCCAAATCAACAACTTCATCTTCGTCGTCGAAAACCACCCCCCAAAGCCGAAGCCTTCTTAGTCTACTAGATCTAGATATCATATTATGAAACTTCGGCCACATCACAGTGAAATTGCTCACATCTACTGTCTCAAGATTCTCCGTGCTTTCGCCTATGTCAATATGGATGACGCTAACATCGTCTATCTTGAGAAACCTCAATGTCCCTTTACTCACGAGTTCAAACACTTCAAGTGTACAGTCTTTTAAATGGAGCTTTTCCAGACTGTCTGCTTCTAATATAAACTTGTCCAGACTTATCGCCTCGACATACATATCTTTCAAAGAGAGACTGCTTATCTCCATAGTAGTCTGAGCATCAGACATTGCGATTTCCAAATTGATAAGTGACAAGACCTCAACTTTCGGGCAGGCAGTTAGTAAAAGACTCAAGTCCAATGCAGAAATGCTAACGAAACTAAGTGATAGCGATTTCAAGCATGGGAATTTCTGGTATGTGGGTTCAACCCCTGAAATTGAGTTATGCGATAGAGATAAAACCTCGAGTTTCTGTCTACTGCATTTTTCAAGAATGTTGATATTCGGGCTTGTCCTTACATTGTAATGCAGTTGACGAAGAGTTTCTCTAGTATACATCAGCCAAGCTATAACTGGAGCAGCTGAGAACTCATCAACATCATCCATGACAATTGATAGACATTGAAGTCCATTCGTCTGCAGAATCGTTTGAGTAATGAGAATCTCTAATCTACCTGTAGTAAGATCATGATAAGAAGGCCAGTCATTCGAATTGAATGAAAGTGTATGTAGATGATTCCTCCAAGCTTCTCTCCATTTCCTGCAGGTTGTTGATGCCACAACAACATCGCGTGCAGCCCCAAGTCGAGATAGTATATTTCCTATCACTTCAACAGGGAGATTCTCCATTGTCCTGTCCATGGACAAAAGAACAAATTCTTTGTAGATCGTAATGAAAAATGAATCAAATCAATGAAATCAGCCAACTATTCGATAAATGATTTGTTCATGAGTCTAGCTAGCATAAGAAATTTCTTTGGATACCCATTTTCTAGGGAGAAATGCATATGAAATTGAGAGATTTGATCAAAATAGTCATGCAAAAGAATCGTTATTTGTTCAGATAAAGAATTGAATTAAAGTGGAAGTTGGGTTTCTCACCAGAGTATGGAGATGTCCGTGAATCGTACGCAAAAACACCTGATTGTTTTAAGTAATCGTGCGTCAAGAAGGACGGAGTCCAATCTGATTCCGTGAGATGAATCAACGCAATCCAATTGATGAGCAGGTTCCGTAGATGGATGAATCAACGCAATCAAGACATCCTCATAGAAGATGAAAAATGATCTAAAATCGCCGGCCCTTATTGGCGGCGTGAGGTGAGAGAGGAAAGAAGGTTAATTTCAATGGTGATGGAGAAAAAGAAGAAAAGTGCTCCGATCTGGGAATTCTCTTTGGGAAGAGGGGTTACACTTACTGGTTTGGGTATGGAACGGAACGACGTCGTTTTGATCATCGTCAACATTCGACGAGTGCACTCACTCACTCACTCGCCAGTTTATTATTATTATTAATAATTTCAACTCACTTCAGTAAATTAAAACTATTTTTCATTTTTAAATTATGTTTTTTTAGAAAACTCGCAATTATTAATATGTTATTCTAATGATACGAACCGGATTAAGAGTCATATATTCAATTTAATCTTAAAACGCTTTGAGTTGAAATAATGATATACATGTTTTTAATGTCTTAGATAGTTTTTTTTAATTAAAAAAAAATAAAATATCATTCTAATAAACATCTCATTCAATCATTCATTCTTTAGAATATAGTCGGTTTTTATATTTTTATTCAGGCTCTTTGTAAATTATTTATTCTTTTAATCTATGTTATTGAGAGTGTAAGCAATTTTATTTGTACATTATTTCTCTAAATATTTAAAGTCTCAATTTAAATTTATTTATTGTTCTTTTAATTGGTTAGAAGATCTGTTTAATAAATTTATTACCCTTATTTTTTTTATCTATAAATATAATTTGGGAACTATCTTATCACCATTGAGGTTAGAGTTCAGTTTTCTGAACCGACTAATTGAATCATGCATTGATGCATTTGGGAAATTTGACAAGACGATCCTAATAATTATATAATTTTAGGAAATGATAAAGGGTTGAATAAAGTTTGCAAGAATATCATTTTGGACGAAAATACTCTTTCGTGTGTCACGTGATGCGAAGGGATGGTTGATAATGTTTGCAAAAATGACATTGCGTGACACGATACACCCCTTCGCGTGACGCGACGCACCCCTTTGCGTGATGCGATGTCATTTTTGCGTCACGCGAGTCAATTTTACAAAATATTATCAGGTCATCCTTCCACGTCACATGATGCAGTCGAAAATGTCATTTTTGCCATTTTTATCATTATCATAAACTTGTCAATACCCAAAATTATGTAATTATTAGGTCATTTCATCAAATTTCTCCATTGTGATTATTCTAGTGGTTGCGTCTCGCGATTGAGGATGTCTCGCAAGAGGAGCAAAATCGTTAAAAAAAAAGAAAAATGTGTCATCGGCGCTTTTTATTTTAAGCGCAGATCAAAATGTTAAATAAGTGAATCATTAAGGTCATTTCGTCAAATTTCCATTGCGATTAGTTCCACACTGTGCCCAAACAAAATACAATTTATTTGGTTTTGCAATTAGATTGTTTATCTCAAGCAATTAGTCTATAAAGAATTGTCTCTTTTCTATAATAAACCATATTATCATGTTTTGTGTAAAATATCTATTATACAAATAAAATCTTATCCGGTCTTTTTAACTAGATTTCTTCCATTTCATATCAACATAATTCAAAGTTAATATGAATGATCCTAATCCCAATTAGTGGTTCATATACATATCCTTTATCAGCCATAAATTTACTAAGAAAATGTGTACTAAAAAAACATAATCTTGTGATATGGTCAAATTTGGTAACTGAATTACCTGTCAAATTTTCCACCACAGAGGAAAAACCCAGAAACATTTTGTGCCACTTCCATTGCCACTGTCACTTTCTCACTCATCTTCAACTCTTCTCGCCGTCAAACGATGTCTGGTCTCCTAAATGTCGGACCTTCACCCATTTTCCGGCTATCTTCAACCCAAAGAACGACGGCAACAACCGGTAGACTTTCTCTTAGAATATCATCATCACTGGATTCTAATTCAATCACCACAAAAGATGATCCAACTTCAGGATTTTCAGCTTCATCTCCATCGTTTTCTCCGCCGCCCAATTTCAAGCCTCCGAAGCCTAAGAGGTTCGCCGTCAGACCAGATAAGATTCTCGATATCATGGGGGCTTCTCTAGCTTTGTTGTTTCGCCTTGGAACTGGTGCATTAGTATCTGGGTACTTTGTTTCTCCCTTTCTTGGATTGCTATTTGCTAGGTTTCGCACTAGGGTTTTGTTGGTCTCATAATTGGGTAAAATAGGCTTAAAGAACTGATTGAATCCAAATCTGGGATAATCTTGCTTTGGTTTATGAATTCACATTGGGTGATTGCTTGTTTGTTATAGGTATTCGGTATCATTTGTCCCCAAGAATGAAATTCCTTCTGATAAGTATGCACTTGAATTTGCTGGTAATCCCTTGATCTCTCTTGTTTTCAGTTGATTTGGTTCATATCAAACTTCAAAGATGTAAATAGGTTTTTAGAAAATCATCAATTATTTGTTTAAACAGGTTTCAAGGTTAAAGAAACTTCGAAACTAGGTCCTCGCCCAGAGAAGCCTATTGAGATATACGAGTTTGAAGGGTAACTTCACTAGTTTCTCTTTAGTTGAATATCATTGTTTTATGGACTTTATCTTGTTTCAGTTTGGTCTTCTTTGATCTTAACATGTTAACTTTAATGAATTACTTACTGAATCTCATTGTTACTACTTATGCAAACAACTCTAAACATCTGCGTGGATTCTTCAGCTGCCCGTTTTGTAAAAAGGTAAGAAAATGTCATTTTTCATCTCTTTGTTTAGATTCTTTTCGAATGATCCCTGGTAAATGCGAAAATAAGTAGTATCTATCATGCTAAAACCAAAAGCTATAACCAATTAGTTACGTCAGATGTGATGAGTTAATCAATGTGCAATCAAAATAATCAAATAGGTGGACATAAGAAAATTTCTCTAAAACTCCTATTTATTAATCAATTTGTTTGCTTTTTTGAAGGACTTGACTACTTTTTTACATAAATGTTGATATTTTCTTAGAAAATGATTAGTGATTTTGATGTATTATGTCGCTTTCAAAAGTTTTGATATATGTAGGGAAAGTTGAGGTTTTCTCCTTATATTTGTTGAAGCCTTTGTCAGTATTGTTACTGTGTAACTTAATTTGATCTTATTTAGTGCAGATTTTGGTTATTTTTCTGAAATGTAAATGAGGAATAAAGAAGAATTTCATTGGAGTTAAGAAGAGAAACTGTTTTACCTAAATAGTTTCTAAATTACTTGACTAAGTCATATAAGGTTATTTACAAATAACCACTTGGTTATTCAAATACCCCTAGATCAAACAAAGGCCTAAGAGATTGTTTTGTAATGGATTATTTGAAAATAATCTTGGTTGGTGATAAAAAGAAGAAGGGTATTTTAGTATTTTAATGGATGATTTGAGGAGTAATTTGATTGATGATGAGATGTTTAATTATTTGGATAACTGGATTGACTGACTGCCTTGGAAGAGTGCAGGTTAGAGAAATTGTCGCAGTATTGGATCTTGATGTTCTCTATTATCCTTGCCCCCAAAATGGTCCAAATTTCCGTCCAAAGGCTATTCAGATGGGTGGAAAGAAGCAATTCCCCTACATGGTTTGGTTTTACTCCTTTCCACTATAATCCTTCTTATCATGATCATATGTTGAAATTTTTTAAAAAATTATAATAGAATTGTAGTTTAAAATCATTCATCCTTAGATTTGATAAATTTGGAGATTTTTTTATGGGTATTTCTCTATTGCAGTTGGACCCAAACACAGGAGTGGCGATGTACGAATCAGATGACATAATAAAATACCTAGTTCAGAAATATGGTATGTGAAAGTGGAAATTGGTAGCGAAGATTATTTTGAATGTTTTAATTCAAAACCGACACATCTCATTCACAGTTGAACCAAAAACTCCTAAAAAATCATGTTTTGTGACTTTCTTGTAGGTGATGGAAACGTTCCCATAATGCTGTCTCTTGGTCTATTAACTGTTAGTACTATTACCCTTTTTCTCCTTGGTTCCCATGATCAACCTTACAACTTCATTAAAAATACTATTTGTATCGTCTTCTTTCTTTGCAGACCTTGACAGAAGGCTTTGCCTTGATTCCTCGAATGGGGAGGGTAAAAGTTTATTTCTTTCTTACCATTTCAATTTGTTAAAAAGACTAAAACATTGTAAACTTAATTTTTTTTGTCCATTCAGGGTAGTTCTTACACCCCATCAAGAATCCCACCAAAACCTATTGAAATTTGGGCATATGAGGTTGATAATCTTCCATATTTCTTTGGGAAATCGCTCTTGTAACTGCAATAATGTCTAAACTTTTACGGGTCTGACATGTTTCCTTTCAGCCGTCTCCATTCTGTAAAGTTGTGCGTGAAGTGCTGGTAGAGTTAGAGCTGCCTCATCTACTATACAGGTAGTAACCTCCTTTTTTTGCACAACTTAAAATACTAAGAAAAATGGCAAAAGCCCAAATGAGAACAATGGTCTCAGGTTCGATGCTTATGTATAATCTGTTTTCTTTGATAGTTGTGCTCGTGGCAGCCCCAAAAGACAGGTTTTGTTTGAGAAAGTTGGACATTTTCAGGTGATTTCTTTACTTCAAAAATTAAAATTGTTAAAAGTGTTCAAATGAGTTTTGGTTTGAAAATGAGGAATTGATTGCAGGCACCTTATTTGGAAGATCCAAACACTGGGGTGAAGATGTTTGAGAGTGCTGAGATTGTGGAATATCTTAAAGCTACTTATGCTCTTTAACTTAAATTAATGTTTTTACTTTGTTTGTATGTATTTATAGAGGATTTTCTTCAACATGATTGATTATATAGGGTTTATGGCCATTGATACAATGTATAATATAATTTTTTTCATTTTTTGTTTTAAAAACGCGCACTTTTCTTATTCTCACAATTTTTTAAA